>NC_134266.1:271373345-271733345 GCF_031893055.1 Leptodactylus fuscus | reverse complement strand
ATTGAGCTCATGTTCTTTATAGGAACTGATTTCATATAGTGCAACATCCAAACCCATATAACACAAGCCCCAGCGTTCACGCTTTATGGCTGCCTTATGCAACACTCTTCAGTCTCCTGGCAGGACGTATTAAGGGTAACTCCGATAAACAATGGGCGCCATTTAACGTCTCCACAATGGCTATGAGTCAAACAATACTTAGCTGTGGTTTCAGGGAAGCGTTGGCAGTCTTGGGCATACACGTACCCTCATCACCCTCTGTGCCAGGAACCACTTCAGCAGAATAGGTGGTCCACGTATGTCATTGTCTCCGCTACTTCTACTCCCTATTTAGTCAGGATTCCCGAGATCCGTCCTTGGGTTGGATTGGCAATCTATCAATACGTTCTCTGTTTGATTTGAGACAAAAGATATAAAGAATTTTGTTGACCCGGATTATGAAGAAGAGTGGAAGGGGAAATTAAACATCATCTGTGGGTTTTGGCAGGAAAGGAGCAATGCGTATCGCTGGAGGGGGAAAGGACTCAGCGGTGGTGGACGAGCTTGGGAATTCCACAGGGTGTGTAACTGAGGCACACGGGACGAAAGACGAAATCATGGTTTTCTGCAAGCCCCAACATTGGCCGAGAGCAACCAGAACAATCCCCCATGTTACTTAAGAAATGGGTTGGCAGAACAAAGCTTCGGTGTACTGTGAGACCATCAGTTGACCCTATGGAGGAGATGGACGGTGACTTGGTGATGGGAAGAACTGCTAGAAGATACTCTAGGTCCACCAAAGTAGAACAGCAGAAGACAACACCATGAAAATTTGGCGAATTATAACATGGACAGTTTGGGGATCCACCACCCAGAGTGGTTACAGATTTGATCTACATTGCGCTTTTGTTGCAGTTTTTTCTGTGAATCACATAGAAAAAAATCATTGCTGCTAACATGTCTAGAGGAGGCTGCATGGAGGTTGAAGGACATGCCTAGAGGAGGTTCCATGGAGGTTGAAGGACCTGTCTAGAGGAGGTTGCATAGAGGTTGAAGGACATGTCTAGAGAAGGTTGCATGGAGGTTGAAGGACATGTCTAGAGGAAGTTGCATGGAGGTTGAAGGACATGTTTAGAGGACGCTGCATGGAGGTTGAAGGGCCTGTCTAGAGGAAGTTGCATGGAGGTTGAAGGACATGTTTAGAGGACGCTGCATGGAGGTTGAAGGACCTGTCTAGAGGAGGTTGCATAGAGGTTGAAGGACATGTCTAGAGAAGGTTGCATGGAGGTTGAAGGACATGTCTAGAGGAAGTTGCATGGAGGTTGAAGGACATGTTTAGAGGACGCTGCATGGAGGTTGAAGGAAATGTCTAGAGGAGGTTACATGGAGGTTGAAGGACATGTCTAGAGGAGGTTGCATGGAGGTTGAAGGAAATGTCTAGAGGAGGTTACATGGAGGTTGAAGGACATGTCTAGAGGAAGTTGCATGGAGGTTAAAGAACATGTCTAGAGGAAGTTGCATGGAGGTTGAAGCACATGTCTAGAGGAGGTTGCGTGGTCATATGTTTGCCTGGTCCTGAAGATAAAGAGCAGAGTACTGATGGGAACTTTGGCTCTTCATAGTGAGCTGGATCATTTGGATCTGATCACTCAGAAGAGCCGGCTCTTTCAGCTCCTGAATGGCTCCATATAAATTACTACTGTCTAAGATGTGAAGACTTTCAGACCCCCCCCCCCCCGACCACTCCTTCTTTTAACCTAATGGTATGACCACCCTGGATGCTGTCAGCCACAGGGTGTCAGAATATTAGACTAAATGAAGACTCAGTATCCTATTTGGAGGTGGGGATAGAGACATGTCTACTCCCCTGGGTTTCCCAGTTTTCAAGACCTCACCTATTCGCCCGGGTGCCCTGACGTCACCTTAATGCAGTGAATACTAGTAAGGGGGTTGACGGAAGATCCTCTATCAATTTACAGTTTATTTTATAAAAGAAATTTCATTAGGCATTTGATCCCATGAAACAGAGTGCACAAGGCAGAATACTACTGACTGAGCAACAAGCTCTATTAGTTTCAATGCAGGTTTTTTCATATACCTGGCTGCACTAGTATTGTACAGTTCTACATAATGTATCGGTATATAGAGAGATCTCCATATAGTATTGTACAGTCCTAAATAATGTATCGGTATATAGAAATCTCTATGTGGCAGTACAATGTACATGGACAAGCAAAAGGGTAGCAATGTTTAGCACTTGTGACTTTCAGGCTCCAGATCTCACCATCCACTACAGCTTGGAACGTGAGAGCCCCATCATATTATAGACAATCAGCTTGGCTATCTCGTACATAAATGTGACTATTGACTATTTAGTATATGATCAGTTTTGCAGATTCTTCTCATTGTTACTGTTTTGCTCCTAAAAAAAACCTTATTATTTTGTAAATCCACTTTTGGCTTTCACCACTACCTGAATCCTTCTGGGCATGCTCTCCATCAGGTTCAAGAGTGTCTCAACCCAAATCTGACCCTGGTCCTTTCTACATGTTCCCATAGTTGGTGCACACTGGTTGACTCACATGGGTATGAATACAGGTTTTTCTTCAATGTTGCCCACAAGTGTTGTATTGGGTTGAGGTCTGGGGACTGTGGGGGCCAATCCAGCACCTCTACTCCATTGTTATTGAACCATTTCTTTGCTAATCTTGACATATGTTTCAGGTTGTTGTTCTGCTGGAACATCAGGGCTCATTTTCCATTATGGGATGCCGTCCCCCATTCAGTTGGAAAATTGTGGAGAGAAAAGTCCTATAAATGGCTCTCCCAAGTTGATGTCTTTGGGGTTAGCTGTGTATGGACTCATAGGGGCAGGGTCGGCCATTAAGGTGACAGGGTTAAGTAATCTGTTGGCTTCCATCCAGGACTTGACATCCGTAGTCAGGCTTGAATATAAAGGTGTACTCTACAAATTGCATTGATCTAGGGATCTAGTCAGGGTCTGTATTTAGGGGATCTGATCTGGTTTTATTTAGATTGCATGGCTGGGGGTCATTTCTGGGGTCTGTACTTGTCCATAGGGGTCTACGGACTGTTATAGTTTAGGGGTTTGGTCTTGGTTCTGATTTATTCCATAGCCTGGACTGGGGTCTGGAATAGATTATGGGCCTGGTTTTGGGTTCATTTATATTCTGGTCTGAGGTCTTAACTTACTGGTGCTGCTATAAAACTGGGATTGACTGCTGAAGTGAGTTAACAGTTGTCAAAAATTCTGCAGATCTTAGGAGAAGTCTCATGGTGGTCTGATCCTAATGGAGAAGAAAAGGACAGAGAACATCTCCAGTCAATGAAGATTAGGGTTGAGCGATCGTGTTAGGAAAAGATCGGATTCCGATCGGCGATCGAGAAAATTTCACAAGCGTGATTGGAATTCCGAACACGATCTTTTTAGGTGGGGACGAGATCAGTACTATTTCCCACAATGCATTGCTTAGCCTTCACACTGCGTATACGCTCATTCTGAGTGGAGTGTATACTCAGTGTGAAGGCTCCGCTGCGGTTCCATAGGAATGAATGGAAGCATCCGGCACACATCTTAACCCCCTGCGCGCCGGCTGCCTCCATTCATTCTAATGGGAGACTAAACTAACATCTCTAGTAGCTACTTACCTGCAGAGCTGGCTACTCCGGTGCCCAGTGTTCTCCTTCTTCTTCGCCTCGCTGCCACTCCACGCTGCTCTTCTCGCCTCGCTGCCCCGCCTCCCAGATTAGTGTTTAAAGAGCTAGGAAGGTGGGGCTTGTGGCTTACGAGAGTGTGGGCGGGTACAGGGCAGGGAGACATGACGTCTCCCCTCCCAGTACCCGCCCACACTCTCCTAATCTGGGAGGCAGGGGGCAGTGAGGCGAGAAGAGCAGTGTGGAGCGGCAGCGGGGCGAAGAAGAACCCCGGGCACCGGAGCAGCCATCTCTGCAGGTAAGTGGACACCAGGGGGGACTAAGTAGCCAGAGGATTAAAAAAAATCCTCTGGCTACTTAGTGATTCACTACACAGCCTGGATTCTAACAATTAAAGTGTTCAATTGTTAGATTCCATGCTGTATAGTGAATAGGATTGCTTTTAAAATCCGATCTCCGATTAATAAAAAAAATCCCATTGACTTGCATTGGGATCGGAATTGGGATCGAGATCGGGTTCAAATGAAAAATGATCGGAAATCGGAATTTAAAATCGAACCTGAAAAGTCAAGATCGGCTCAACCCTAATGAAGATGAATCACTGGATTTATAGAGGAGCAGCCCCGTCCTGATACATGTGATGAAGGTCTCTGGGTTGTCATGGACTAATATACAAGAGTGTATAGACATACTGCCCTTTGACAACTGGACTGATAACACTCAGTTGTCAATGCACAGCAAGATGGTGTTGACCATAGACATGGTATGGTTGGAGGCAAGTTTGGGGAATACCTTGGAGCCTATGGTCTACCAACACCCCCACTAACGACAAATAACCTACAGACCTTATCAATGTCATGTTGGTAAGGTGTTGGTGTCAATGGTAAGTATACAACTTTGTATCAAACTCCAGAGTACAGTGGAACATAGGCGGTGTCCCCATGAACACATTGGGGAAGACAAGACCTCTCCAGGGCTTCCAAATCTGATTTAAGGTCCTGACTGTCGAAGATGGTGACTCAATCCTCTCCGTCTTCTCCGTACCATAAAAATTCCCATCCATCACAGAGACCAAAAAATGTTTTATGATGACATTAAATAGTCCTAGCGAGCTGTATATAACCCACTTACATCGTTTTATGAGGCCATTACGTAATACAAATGCTCAAAACCTTAAGAATCCGGCATTTACCTCGAGCCAACTCTGGAGAATCTGCAAACTCCATTATTGTTGACCAGAACAGCCGTGGTCGACTTTTTTTTTTTTTAAGATGTTTTCAAAATTTTTTTCTTAAAGGGACGGGGAAGGTAACGGCAGTAAAGTGTGCGAGTGACTGCAGCACAATATACACGCGGAGAGACCGTACAGCTAAGGAGAGGTCGCTTGGCCGAGGAAAGAGACTGCAACGTCTTAATGAGATCTACAAACCGCAATCTGACACAAAGGAATTTCAGGCTTTTATGGAGAAGGTTTCTGGCCACGGCAGAGCGGGATATCAATAAAAATCTATAATCCCTCTGTAGCTGCTTAACCAGCGGAATAAAAAATCATTTTACCAGGTGAACAATGGAGGAACAAGCACAGACCAAGCACATAAAATATGGACTGAGATTTATATAGTAACTTGTGTGTTCTGTAAACCGCACGCACCGAGCAGATTACAGGGAGGGGTTATGTATAGTCACCGAGGGCATCGGCCGGATGTGGTAGTGTATGGAAGGTTATCTGTACTCAGATAGGAGGGGAGACGAGATTACTACCCAAATATTGTCATATTATTAGTGTTATAGCAGTATTATTACTGTACATAGGAGCAGTATTATAGTAGTTATATTCTTGTACATAGGAGGTAGTATTATAGTAGTTATACTCTTGTACATAGGAGCAGTATTATAGTAGTTATATTCTTGTACATAGGAGCAGTATTATAGTAGTTATATTCTTGTACATAGGAGCAGTATTATAGTAGTTATATTCTTGTACATAGGAGTAGTATTATAGTAGTTATATTCTTGTACATAGGAGTAGTATTATAGTAGTTATATTCTTGTACATAGGAGTAGTATTATAGTAGTTATATTCTTATACATAGGAGTAGTATTATAGTAGTTATATTCTTGTACATGGAGCAGTATTATAGTAGTTATATTCTTGTACATAGGAGCAGTATTATAGTAGTTATATTCTTGTACATAGGAGGTAGTATTATAGTAGTTATATTCTTGTACATAGGAGGTAGTATTATAGTAGTTATATTCTTGTACATAGGAGTAGTATTATAGTAGTTATATTCTTGTACATAGGGGGCAGTATTATAGTAGTTATATTCTTGTACATAGGAGTAGTATTATAGTAGTTATATTCTTGTACATAGGGGGCAGTATTATAGTAGTTATATTCTTGTACATAGGAGTAGTATTATAGTAGTTATATTCTTGTACATAGGAGCAGTATTATAGTAGTTATATTCTTGTACATAGGAGCAGTATTATAGTAGTTATATTCTTGTACATAGGAGCAGTATTATAGTAGTTATATTCTTGTACATAGGAGCAGTATTATAGTAGTTATATTCTTGTACATAGGGGGCAGTATTATAGTAGTTATATTCTTGTACATAGGAGGTAGTATTATAGTAGTTATATTCTTGTACATAGGAGCAGTATTATAGTAGTTATATTCTTGTACATAGGAGGTAGTATTATAGTAGTTATATTCTTGTACATAGGAGGTAGTATTATAGTAGTTATATTCTTGTACATAGGAGTAGTATTATAGTAGTTATATTCTTGTACATAGGGGGCAGTATTATAGTAGTTATATTCTTGTACATAGGAGGTCGTATTATAGTAGTTATATTCTTGTACATAGGAGCAGTATTATAGTAGTTATATTCTTGTACATAGGGGGCAGTATTATAGTAGTTATATTCTTGTACATAGGAGTAGTATTATAGTAGTTATATTCTTGTACATAGGAGCAGTATTATAGTAGTTATATTCTTGTACATAGGAGCAGTATTATAGTAGTTATATTCTTGTACATAGGGGGCAGTATTATAGTAGTTATATTCTTGTACATAGGAGGTAGTATTATAGTAGTTATATTCTTGTACATAGGAGCAGTATTATAGTAGTTATATTCTTGTACATAGGAGCAGTATTATAGTAGTTATATTCTTGTACATAGGAGGTAGTATTATAGTAGTTATATTCTTGTACATAGGAGCAGTATTATAGTAGTTATATTCTTGTACATAGGCGTAGTATTATAGTAGTTATATTCTTGTACATAGGGGCAGTATTATATTAGTTATATTCTTGTACATAGGAGGTAGTATTATAGTAGTTATATTCTTGTACATAGGAGCAGTATTATAGTAGTTATATTCTTGTACATACCAGTAAGAGCAGTATTATAGTAGTTATATTCTTGTACATAGGAGCAGTATTATAGTAGTTATATTCTTGTACATAGGAGGTAGTATTATAGTAGTTATATTCTTGTACATAGGAGTAGTATTATAGTAGTTATATTCTTGTACATAGGAGTAGTATTATAGTAGTTATATTCTTGTACATAGGAGCAGTATTATAGTAGTTATATTCTTGTACATAGGAGCAGTATTATAGTAGTTATATTCTTGTACATAGGAGCAGTATTATAGTAGTTATATTCTTGTACATAGGAGCAGTATTATAGTAGTTATATTCTTGTACATAGGAGCAGTATTATAGTAGTTATATTCTTGTACATAGGAGCAGTATTATAGTAGTTATATTCTTGTACATAGGAGCAGTATTATAGTAGTTATATTCTTGTACATAGGAGCAGTATTATCAGGATTATGTTCCGGCAGGACTTTGTATTTGCTGACCAGCTCTTACTCACCAAATACATTTTTATACTTTAGGTATTTGTGGTAATCGTTGCCTCTGTGGACTTTATATTTGATACTATTGAGGGACAAGTTCTTTGAAGTTTTGAGAATAGAAGTTTTCAGGGTATTTTTGGAGCTTTCCTCCTCCTCGTCGTCCTTGATTCATCTGATTCAGACAATTATTATCTCCTTTAATTATGAAATGAGGGATCACGGCTAAATGAGGTGGGATCACTTTGGTCTCGCTGGGTCAGGTCCTTCTCCTTTGATGACGTTATGCTTGAGCAGTATGGGGCCTGGTTGGGTTCTTTTTGTCTTCTACACCTGTTTTCATGTCATCAAGAATTTATTTGGGGTGAGCTCCAGACCCGAGGCTTGATTGCTGAAATTGGATCTAAGCCCTGGATTCTGAGCAAAAATCTAACAGCAAATTTAGAAAAATTCTTCTTCCATTTTACACCAGCATGGGGATATGTTTTGATTTATAATATATCTATCGCTTTGCTGAGTAGGGAAAATTATTTTTACACAATTTGTCTGCAAAAAGATGATGATGATGATGATGTCGAAGATAAAGATGATGATGATGATATTATCTAGAATAACTGAAGAGCTATACAGTAGCTAGTCAGCATCAGGATTCTGGTTACGATTGCATTCTGGTCTGAAGAGATGTTTTCGAGGTTTGGTTCGGGGTCTGCTTTAAGGTTTGGATTAATTTTTGAGTCTGGCATGGGTCCACAATCCATATTCTAGAGATGGGCAAACCCTGAAGATTCGTTTTACTTTACTCATTATGCCATAGCATCCCTGGTGTCTCCTGGGTCATGACATAGGTCCTTGATCACGGATGAGATCTGTTATCGGGCTTCAGCAGTCTGGTGGGGGCAACAACATCATAACAGTAGGATGGAGGCCTACAGAGGCCTGAAGAGACCCCAGAGTATAATAATGATTTGTCAGTGGCAAACTCCAAAAAATTCAGCTTTGGCCAAACCCCAAAATTTTGAAAAATTCATAAAGGACCTAGTTCTTTACAAACTGGTTTGCTCCTCACTAGTCACCACCAACTGGAGACTGTCGTGGGCAGGGCCGGCGTCAGCGCACGGCATAGTCGGGCAAGTGCCGGTGCCCCCAGAGTCTCTGGGGGCCCCCCGGCACTTGCCCGCCCCAGCACTTGCCTGTCCCGATTTCAGCTCATCGGCGTCTGATGGACGCCGATGAGCTGAATACATAGACGATTAAAGCAGGAGCTGTGACAGCTCAGCTCCTGCTTTAAAGCTGCGGACCGGCTTGCGTGTGTAGGCGCGATGATGTCATCACATCGCGCTTACACACGCAAGCCGGGCCGCAGCTTTAAAGCAGGAGCTGAGCTGTCACAGCTCCTGCTTTAATCGCCTTTGTGAATGGAGTGAGAGCAGAGAGAGGAGCGTCGGGGGAACGATGGAAGGTGAGTGTAAGTGTTTGTTTTGTATTATATTAAGGTGGAACATAATGAAGGGGGCCCATGAAACTGGGGGGCAAATGAAGGGGAGGGGGGGAACGGCATGACACTGGGGAAGATGAAGGGGGTGGGGAGAGAACGGCATGAAACGGGACAGAGATAGAGGGGGCCCAATGAAACTGAGGGGCAAATGAAGGGGAGGGGGGAACAGCATGACACTGGAGCAGAGACGGGGGACATGAAACTATGGGCAGATGAAGGGGGAGAACGTGATGGAACTGGGGACAGAGATGGAGGGGGGGACATGAAACTGGGGCAGAGGAAGGGTGTATATGAAACTGGGGGAGAGATGGAGGGGGGGGCATATAATTTACGGGTGACTGTAGGAGGATTATACCGTGTGGGAGCACATGATAAATGAATGAGTGGGCGGAGTCAACGTAAAAGTGGGTGGAGCCAAATTTGCCGCAGCGCGCAGAGCACATTTCGCACCTCTTTCTACTCTTTAAAAGTTGGGAGGTATGGCGTTGGTGACGCCACACTCCTGCGTGACGTCACTCGCTTCATCTGCAACGCACAGTGTCTCGACTCCCCCGCCTCCTTTACAAGGGGGCCCACTGAGGCTATGTCGCCCAAGGGCCCATAAAAACCTGGAGCCGGCCCTGGTCGTGGGGACTGTGCACCTGGGAAATATTCTGTAGCAAATAATGATGGTGAAGACATTTATTCCTTATTGCCCATTTTCCTTGAGAAGATTACCCCCTAAAAGACCACTTTTTTATGCAATTTTGGGTGGTCATCTGAAAGAGGTTTTACTGCACCTACAGTATATCTCATATATATAAAAATGAGTTTCTGTCTGTTCGTCTTTCTGTCTGTTCTTTATGTGTGACCAAACGACTGGACCGATATTCACCAATTTTGACAGACAGATAAATCAGGTTTCCAGGAAGGTTTTAAACCAAGCCTCAACTCTCTCAGATGTACAGTTCCTGAGGTACAGCTTTCCCAAAACAATGACCTGTATTAGCCAAATCAAACCCTGCAAGTCTTTCACTCATATTCTAACAGCAGTACACACGGTCACTCCACATGCACAATCCAACACTGATATCCAGACTGAGATACGCACATCAGAGGATTAGATACACAGGTCAGCACACAGTATCACATGCCAGAGGATTAGATACATGGCTCAGCACATGGTACGACTCGCTGTAGGATTTGATACATGGCTCAGCACACAGTATCACACACCGGAGGATTAGATACGAGGCTCAGCACACAGTACCACACATCAGAGGATTAGCTACACAGCTCAGTAGACAGTATCATACGCCACAGGATTAGATACGCAGCTCAGCACACAGTACCAAACACTTGCGGATTAGATACGCGGCTCAGTGTCACATGCCACAGGATTAGATACACAGCTCAGCACACGGTACCACACACTTCAAGATTATATACATGCCTCCACACACAGCACCACACATCAGAGCTTTACTCCAGGTTTTCATAGAAACCCAGCCATTTTTCTTCACTGTTGTATGTCAACTTTAAAGGAGCAGGGCGCTGTGGATGACACTATTACACAAGGTCACATACACACAGCTTTACTCCAGGTAGCCATAACAACCATTTGCAGGTCTTTCACTGCTATCCAAACTGAGATACACATGATTACATGATGCTTATGGACACACACAAACGACATACAAAATACTAAAACTGGGCAATTCTTATGGGACCACTACACAAACAAAAAATGAAATATACCCGTGTGAAGCCAGGTCTTCCTGCTAGTTCCCTATATGTATGACTACCAGCAGGAGAAGTGTCTGGAAGTTGTAGTATCTCCGGTACATACTGACCTCCATGACTTGACCTCATAGACCCTCAATTCTTCTTCTTATCTATAACACAGTAGATATTGTGTCCATAAACTCATTACACATGGTGGGAATATCAGGTTATCGGAACGTTCTTTGCCACCAGGAGCTGAGAAGTAAAATAATGGCTTGTGAGATTTTTCCAGCTAATTTTGGTGTTGTAATCTGTCTCCTCATTTCAGGAGAGTCATAGATCACGAGACAAACACTTCTCAAATTCTACTAAAACACAGAAAACTAATTTCAGCTGGACCTCCAACTACTAGAGGTCACCGTGGGCTGGTAACTGAGATGTCTTCCCAGACGCCTGTCCAAATTTCAGACATTTCACCTATATCTTCACACTTTCTTATACGGGTCACTTGCTGATAAGTGAACTTTCATTGACCCGCTCTACAGTAAAGGTCTAACAACACGATGGAGATCAGGAATGGTCAGGAATCAGATGTCTGGCGTCTCCTACCTGCTGCTCTTCAGCTCTTGCAGAACTACAGTCTATCTATCTGGTGGGATCTTCGAAGACTTACGCGGTACCAACTTCTAGAATACCACCAAGAACAACTGCAACGATATTTTAAGTTCTGAATATACTCTTTTAGAAATGTAACTTCTGTAAGTGGGGAGCATCTGAAGAACGAGATAAATATGTGTAGTTGGTAAAGAAAGGAGACCATGGCTGTTTTCCAAAAACATGCATCCTTGTGTGGTTGTTGGTGGATCATCGTTTGAGAACAAGTCTATCTCCAGATATCTGCTTAGGATTCAGCAGAAAGAACCTCAAAATGCCCCCGTCTACCCAATTCTCAGACCAGCAAAATAGCATATTGACCCAAATTGCAATGATAGACCAAATGGTGGAGGTCCAGTTGCTGAGACCACCTCTTATAATAAACAAGGGGTCCCTTGTACCTTCATCTGAATGGATCAGAGGTCAATCAGGTGAACTCCCATTCCATTCAACTCATGGGAATGTTGGAGATTTCTGAGGGGTGTACTTTTTGAAAGTCCCATTGAGATGTATTGGATGGCAGATGGGGGTTATAAGAGTTCTACAAATCTACAGGATAGGTGATGACTGTTGGAGGTCTGACTACTGATCATGAGAGCGGAGGTCCTTTTCATCCCTATTTGTTGCCCCATTTAACTCTCTGGTGTTAGTAGTGGTGGTTACTGTGAGCTGTACCTGGTTTCTCTTTGGCAGTCACGTAGAAGATTGAATACGAAGGGACCCCCGATCCTCCAGACATGTGTCTGATCAGGAGGGATCTAGATGCTTTTGTACTTTTTTTGGCCATCCCATAGACATGAAAGGAGGAGCAGCACAGCTCTAGGATGGTTGGTCCATAAAGATCGAGGTACATTGGATTTCCATTCTTAGGATCAGCATGGATCCCAGCAGTTGGACCTCCACTGATCAGACAGTGGACCAGCAAAAACTTGTAATCTTAGCACAACCCCTTGGTTGAAGTTACATGTTGATGGGACATCCTAGATAAAGTCAAGGAACTCTTTTATCCTGGGTCTACACCTTTAAGATCGCGATACATTTATAAATAAAGCCATAATGTTGTGTCAAATGTTGTACAACAGATATCACCGGTACTTAGCAAAGCTCAAGGACTCCATTGGGTTCCATTAAGGTTTCCATCATCAAGATGAGCATTGGCACCCAACAGAATGTAAACATCTCCTTACTCAGTGTTGGACTGAAGTTCCTTGAGCCCACCAAATAACATGATTCCATGGCTCACCTTCCAACAACCCCTAGGAAACAGACCATCAAATCTTCTACTAGACCACGATTGTTTAGACCCTAAACCCACCGCAGGATCCTCTGGTACTCTGGTGGGCCAGTCCAACCCTGGTCTGACTAGTCACTTTTTTTCTGTAAAGTCAACATTGACCTCCGATTTTAATGACATCACGTTAAAACACTTCCTAAGAATATTTGGTTTCTTCAAGAAGTCATAAACCCCCCCGCACAACACCTGACTCCAGGAAGGTCCTATAAAAACACAGAACAGAACCCTGCAATATAAATCCGATTAAATGAAATGACGCTATCCTTGATAAACCCGGCCACATGTTTTCGACAATGTAACCATTTCATACGATATTCCATATCACACACTAAACCTTATACCTGATCTACAGTTCCCTCTCGTCTTCTGCCTCGCCTTGAGTTTCTCGTCTCTCCCTCCCCCGAGACCCCTGTAATGGTTTCCAGATCGAAAATGAAGCACTTTAATTTATTCTTTTGAAGAGGAAACGTGATGTCAAATTATTACTAGAGGTTAAGGTACCTCTCGGAGGTGCATTCACACACTCACACGGGGACACATCTGCATCGCATTCCTCCACTAAGTATATATTACAAGCCAACTCTATCTCTTCTACGAGGAACTTATTTCTCATCATCCGCTGATAGCCCCAGAAACATTATATATTCCTAGATATGGGGGTCAGAGGATTTGGTGGTAAATAGAACCAGACTAAGCTTAATGGGAACTGACATGTAGGAAGGGAGGCGAAGGGTAATTCCAGTATAAAAAACAAAGTTCCACCACGCCGCGAAAGTCGAATGGCCAAGGAGAAGTCTATAAAATACGTAGAAATGTGTGATGAAACGGTGATGGATCAAGGGGGTTCATGGGGTCATGGGCAGGTTTCTGTTTCAATAAGATTCCAAGACTGATTAAGGTTACTTGGGATTTTCGAGTCCAAAAAGTTGTTTGACAGCAAGTCTTGGCCTTCGTAGGGCGAGAATTTCTTGGCTTTGGTAGAAGACACGGACAAATGTTTCAAAATCGATGCCCAGATAGTTGGGTCAACATGAAAAACAATAAGGATATTATGTATCATGTGTCAGAGACTGGAGAAGCTACAATGTCATGATGGCACAGACTAGACTCGGGTGCAGGGTCTAAAGGATCTCATGGTGTTCAGCCTTTCACCTCCGCAAGGCGATATGGACTTCTCAGAACAGTCAGCAATGGGTGATGGTAGGACTGTGGGTACAATGCCGAGGTCAGGAATGGAGATGACAGAATCAAGTCGGACTCTGGCAAATACAAAATTTTTCAGATTGCGCAAATGGGCTCTTGGGTTATTAAGAACTTTCACTGGCCAAGAGTAACCAATCTAAACCGGCCAACGCCAGCTCCGATCATCTTATAGATAGCATTAGACTATGTTGGCCAGATTACGCTCAGTGATTAAAAGTAGGTCAATGACTAAGAGTTACCATTGGAAATTTTTGGACAAGTAGTGTTATATAAATCCAAAAAGTCAAATATAAAATATTTCAGGGGATTTGGGGCACTTTTGATTCAGATCAAATCAAATCTGAGCGGAGACAAGGTTCGGTAGATTCGCTCCTCTAGTCAGGAACTAGTTTTAGGGTTAGTTTTAGGGATTCTAACTACGGAAGGGTTTACATTAGGACATGTGATCGGCCTGTCTGATAAGATGTGTCTTTAGTTTGCGCTTAAAACTGTAGAAATTGGGAGTTAATCTGATTGTCCGGGGTAGAGCATTCCAGAGAAGTGGTGCAGCTCGGGAGAAGTCTTGTATACGAGCGGGGGAGGTTCTAATAATAGAGGATGTAAGTGTTAGGTCATTGAGTGAGCGGAGAGCACGGGTTGGGCGGTAGACAGAGATGAGGGAGGAAATGTAGGGAGGTGCGGCATTATGGAGAGCCTTGTGGATGAGAGTAATAACTTTATACTTTATTCTATAATGAATAGGCAGCCAGTGTAGTGACCGGCACAGACCGGAGGCATCGCTTCAGCGTCTAGCCTGATAGATGAGCCTGGCCGCTGCATTCGGAATAGATTGTAGAGGGGAGAGTTTAGTGAGGGGAAGACCGATTAGTATTAGTAAGGAGTTACAGTAGTCAAGGCGAGAATGAATCAGAGAGACAGTAAGTGTCTTTAGTGTATCTCTGGTAAGGAAAGGGCGTATTCTGGAGATGTTTAGCTTGAAGGTGTCTTTATAGGCGGACTTCATGATCTTAAGCAGTTTTCACTTTGGACATCCATTCATCTTCCTAATTTGCACGGAGGTGGTGAGTGGAGTCAAGCTATGGAAATCTTTACAGTAAGAGCAGTGAAACTATGTAATTCTCTACAGTAAGAGCAGTGGGACTATGGGATTATCTACAGTAAGGGCAGTGGGACTAAGTGACTGTTGGGACAGTAAGAGCAGTGGGGCTATAGTAGTCTCTACAGTAAGAGCAGTGGGACTATGGGATTATCTACAGTAAGGGCAGCGGGACTATGTGACTATGAGACTATTTACAGTAAGAGCAGTGGGACGATGGGATTCTCTACAGTAAGGGAAGTGGGACTATGTGACTTTTGGGATAGTAAGAGCAGTGGGACTATGGTAGTCTCTACAGTAAGAGCAGTGGGACGATGGGATTATCTACAGTAAGGGCAGTGGGACTAAGTGACTGTTGGGACAGTAAGAGCAGTGGGGCTATAGTAGTCTCTACAGTAAGAGCAGTGGGACGATGGGATTCTCTACAGTAAGGGCAGTGGGACTATGTGACTTTTGGGATAGTAAGAGCAGTGGGACTATGGTAGTCTCTACAGTAAGAGCAGTGGGACGATGGGATTATCTACAGTAAGAGCAGTGGGACTAAGTGACTGTTGGGACAGTAAGAGCAGTGGGGCTATAGTAGTCTCTACAGTAAGAGCAGTGGGACGATGGGATTCTCTACAGTAAGGGCAGTGGGACTATGTGACTTTTGGGATAGTAAGAGCAGTGGGACTATGGTAGTCTCTACAGTAAGAGCAGTGGGACGATGGGATTATCTACAGTAAGAGCAGTGGGACTAAGTGACTGTTGGGACAGTAAGAGCAGTGGGGCTATAGTAGTCTCTACAGTAAGAGCAGTGGGACTATGGGATTCTCTACAGTAAGGGCAGCGGGACTATGCGACTGTTGGGATAGTAAGAGCAGTGGGACTATGGGACTCAATACAATAAGAGCAGTGTGACTATGGGACTATGAAACTATTTACAGTAAGAGCAGTGGGACGATGGGATTCTCTACAGTAAGGGCAGTGGGACTATGGGATTATCTACAGTAAGGGCAGTGGGATTATGGGATTCTCTACAGTAAGGGCAGTGGGACTATGGGATTCTCTACAGTAAGGGCAGTGGGACTGTGGGATTCTCTACAGTAAGAGCAGTGGGACTATGGGACTCCTTCAGTAAGGGCAGTGGGACTATGTGACTGTTGGGATAGTAAGAGCAGAGGGACTATGGGATTCTCTACAGTAAGGGCAGTGGGACTATGGGATTATCTACAGTAAGGGCAGTGGGACTATGGGATTCTCTACAGTAAGAGCAGTGGGACTATGGGATTCTCTACAGTAAGGGCAGTGGGACTGTGGGATTCTCTACAGTAAGAGCAGTGGGACTATGGGACTCCTTCAGTAAGGGCAGTGGGACTATGTGACTGTTGGGATAGTAAGAGCAGAGGGACTATGGGATTCTCTACAGTAAGAGCAGTGGGACTATGAGACTATTTACAGTAAGGGCAGTGGGACTATGTGACTGTTGGGATAGTAAGAACAGTCAGGCTTTTGAGTTCTCTCCTGTAAATCTACCATATGTAGCTATGGAGTTTATTGTGCATCTCAGGAAAGTTGCTGGAATCTAAAGTTGGGAACAAGTGAATGCTCAAGAGTGAAAGAGGTTAAGTAGTTGTCACATAGTAAGTGCAATTTGTGTAATGTATGATCCTCAGACAATATAATCTACTTTTGTGACTGAGCATCACACCTTGATCTTTCTAGTTATCGACCAAGGCCACTTGTTCTTTGCTCTGTTCCTAGTCTTGCCATATTCTTCTACCTTTAGCAATGTAACGCAATGGCTACCAACCTATGGCAAAACTACAACTCCCAGCTTTCCAGTTATAGCATGCTGAGAAATGTAGACCTTCAACATCTGGAGAGACGCAGATTGGCAACCATTAGTGTAGAGACAGTCTTTGAAGTACTTATATACCCAGACATCTTAAGATGGCCATCACATTAGATCAAAGATGACCAAACCAGTTAGCTTTGGTGTCGATCCAATGTATATGATGCCTCCTGGCTCCCTGTCCATGGCAGATGTTGGAAAAAAGAAGAATTGGGCATGTTGAATTTTAAATGATTGACCCCCAACATCCGAGGGTTAAAATCCAGAGAGAACCTTACAAAAACATCCTATCAACGTTGGTCCCACAATGAAGATCTTGAGAACTGAAGAGATCAAGTTATTCATAGCGTTTTCTGCTGATCTAGATCAAAAACCGATGTGGACGACATTGCCCGTTCTTATGATAATCATCGAGTCATAGAGCGTAACCCAATCCTTGTCAGTCACTTATGGGACCTTTGATACTACTGTCAAACCTTGGACTCACAATCCGTAAAACCTGTAGTCAGGAGTTTCACATTTCATTACGTTCAAAGGACTTCCTGAAATCATTTCCATTGATGTTCCCCACCACGATGTCGGCGGAGACAAGATCTGCGTCTTCCTTGTATTTTCTTATGCAACATTTTGCAACGTCAGACGCTGGATGGAGTGAACTTTTTGGGCGTTCTCGCACATGTTAGAGTCTATTTCATGGATTGTTCCAATTAGTTGTACGGAGTACAAGACGAAACAATCGGGGGAAGAGAAATTCTTCTAGATTGTGCCAGGTGCAAGGTGGAATTTGTTGTGGCTAAAAGTCAAAAAGGTCAAAATCCCTCGGGTCATGTGTTTCCAAAAACCTGTTCAGTTCTATTGAGGAAAGGTGGTTGGACTATTCATCGTGAAGACTCTACAACCCATTGAAAGTGTCCGTTGTCTATTTCTGATGACAATTATGTTGGAAAGTCCATGAGCTCCAAGCTTTGACTTCAGAAAATATAACCTGAAATTCAAAAATGTTCACCTAGGATTGCAAAAATTTTTGTGTAGGTTCAAATGATTGTCCTTGACTAGAGATGAGTGAGTAGTACTCGATCGAGTAGGTATTCGATCGAATACTACGGTATTCAAAATACTCGTACTCGATCGAGTACCACTCGCTGTTCGAATGTAAAAGTTCGATGCAGAACCAGCATTGATTGGCAGAATGCTATACAGTCGGCCAATCAATGCTGGTTCTTCTCCTACCTTTAGAAGTCTTCTCCGTGCAGCTTCCCGCGGCGTCTTCCGGCTCTTCCGGCTCTTCATTCACTCTGCAAGGCATCGGGCCTGGGCAGAGCCGACTGCGCATGTACGCTTGTAGTGCGGGCATGCGCAGTCGGCTCTGCCCAGGCCCGATGCCTGGCAGAGTGAATGAAGAGCCGGAAGACGCCGCGGGGACGCTGCACGGAGAAGACTTCTCGGAGGATCCAGCCCGGCCCTCACTCGTGGACTTGGTAAGTATAATTTGATCGAACGTTGCCTACCCCTGAAACGAGCATTTTCCCCCCATAGACTATAATAGGGTTCGATATTTGATTTGAGTAGTCGAATATTGAGGGGCTACTCGAAACGAATATCGAACCTCGAACATTTTACTGTTCGCTCATCTCTATCCTTGACCCTTGTCCGAAAGATGTTCATCTGAGACAGTTTCTGGATGGAAAGACTCCAAAATCAAAAACTCTTGTATTCTCTTGGACATTAGCCAATACAACCAACGTCTTGACTCAAAAACGCCCATGTTCACCAGTCCTCTATAAAAAATTACTATTGTAAGTGATATAATCCATTACTCAAGCTTTGTAAAGTATCTAAATTAATCTCCAAAAAGTAAGTTATACTGTAGTTGTTCTCTCGAGGAAGAAGTTGTCCAATCTTCTCTCCAATCTTGAGAGTATTTTCAAGACTGCATACACATGGCCATAGTATCGTACTAACCATTTGAATATCCAAAATCGAGACATTTAATCTCTGTCCCTGGGTTTGTACCTAAGCAACCACTTTTGGACCACAATTGCATAATCCTCACCACTTTGTGCCATGGTTCACAATAGCGTCTAGCCAAATGTTATGAACCTGATGCAATAAATAACTCAGTAAGTCCTGGGCAACTAGAATCCCCAAGTGCTGAGGCAAAAACAGTCCTGGGTGTGCTACGCTCTCCTAACCGGAGTGGAACTAGGACCCGGAGTTCTTCACCAGAGCTTCTGATGGCGGAGTTGGACTTGGTAAAAGTCCGAGCCCCGGATCTGCAACTGCCCAGAGAGCGACACACACCCAGAGAACCCTAAGTAGGAGGACCCAGAAGGACCTTAGAGTGAAGTCCAAGAGAGCAGGACAGACTGGAGTTGCAGGTGAGCAGGAGGGTAATCCAGGGGAGTCACGCAGATACCCAAGGAACAGATTCGTGGTCAAGCAAGCCGAGTTGATAACTGGAGGTCACGTGGTAGCAAAAGGCAGAGGCAGAAGCGTAGTCAAGGAAGCCAGGTCATACACTGGAGGTAAATGGAGTAGCCAAAACAGAATCCAAAAGGGAGGTCAGGTGGAAGCCAAAGGTCATACACAGGAGGTCAGGAAGGTGCCAAGTCAGGATCATGGAGGAGAGGTCTGTAAGGGAAGCCGGGTCATATACATCCAAGGAAATCCAGGTACAGGGAAAGAAGAAGGAGGTAGCAGGACAGGAGACAAGAAAACTGGAAAGAGGCTCGTCGCTAGGAGAGCTGATTCCGCAATGAATATCCAGTGGCGGGCTGAAACCAAAATGAGGCTTAAATAGCTTCAGGCCCATCACTGACTCCCCTAACTCTGGAAGCATCGGTCCCGGCGCTAGGGGGAAACCGGAACCTCCGCCTAGTCAAGCAGAGACCTTTGGCCTACCCCAGCACCGGAACTAGCAGTGATCCCGGCGCTGGACAGGGATCGGGTTGGGCACCTCCGCACACCACCGCAGAGGCACCAACCCATCCTAACACCAAAATTATGAATGGTACCATCAATGGTATTTAGATAGATCTATTCATCCATACTAAGGTTGTTTTCACCACTCATAGGCATCAGGTTTTGTACCAATGACATCACCAAAACCAATGGTGACATCACTAACCAATTTAGTCATCCTTTTAGACGTCATATGTCCACTTAGAACTTATTGAGGTCTGCAAACCATGTATGATAGAACCAGAACGAGGAGACGTAGCAGATGTACCCTGGCCGTAGTTCATGGAGGGGCCCAAAGGCATCCAATCGGTTGTGCCCCCCTTACATATCTGTGCTTGGTGAAGACCTCCATGAGGCGTCATATTCTTCTTTCGAATACTTTTGCACAACGGACTGTAAGAAAACACCAGAATCCATGAGAACCTTGGTGGGCTTCTGTCTAAAATAGGAAGCACATGGAGATACAGTATGGGTCCAAAGCAGGTGTACAACATGAATGTATAATGTGCATGAATTTAATCAAAGGATTATGAGGTTGCCCTCAAGGTTCCTTGGAGACTTGGGGTTGTCCAAAGTGGAAACCCCTTAAACGTGAGATGTTTCTATCCCGTGTCCTATGGGACCTCATCAATATCCAAGCCCCTGGCTGAACCTGACCGCCCGGGTCATCTTGCACAGCATGCCTCCATGTAGGTCCACCATACCATTCCCTACTTTTTGTCATGTATTTCTATCATTATTTTACACACGTTCACTTCAGATTGTCCTTATCGCCCATCAAGGGCACATTAAATCCGCCCAAACCCCTCTCTAATCCCGTTTCATCTGGATATTGTGTACAGGATCAGTTAAGATTTCGGAGCTGATAAAGCAAGACATTTTTATTTGACCGCATCTTGGCATGGACGTGGGTTCTGGTGTATACATAAATACAAATGATTGCTCGGGGAAACATTCCTGCGAGATGTGAACATAATGGACATATGTCTTTATTCATTCCTACGTCGGTATGTTATTATGTTTGTTAAAAACCCTTATTGAAATAATTAGGGCGATGCTCGGCTCCGATGAACCTCGACCCGCGTTTTAACTCTCAGCAGGACCGAATCACAGGGCAGCCCCGGCACATTGCCCACGGGTGAGGTTCACTGATTGGTTCCTTGTGTCGTGGAGACTACAGGTCACTGCTAAGATAAGTAAATAAGAAAGTGTGAATTTGGCAAGGAGCGGGGCTTCATGGGTGCGTAAGGATTAACCCTTCGTTATAGTTCACCTCCTCTTTTGATCTTCTAATCATGGCGACTTTGATACATTACTGTTCTGTGGATATTAAATGTCGATAACGAGAAAAAAAAAACAAAATTAGGCACCAAAAATTGGTTGTTCAGGGTGATGTAACGACGATCTATGGAAGTGATGTCAGTGTTACAGCCAAAGGAGACGGGAAAACTAGAAAGTGGTGTAACCATGTGTGACCATGATCGGGCCTGGAGGGGTAAAGGTCCCACAGCCAACTGGAAATGGCCCCAGATCCCATAATAGTGGTCAGGGAAAGCCTTGTTAATGGAAAGGGTCCCAGCTGGGCCCCTCTCCTATAGCCATCAGCCCAGGGAAGGTGTATAAAATAAAAAATACTTATACTCACCTGTCCTGGGCTGAGCATCCACTCCGGGACTCTTCCTGCTGGAAACTTAGGTCACACTCCCCAAATCTCACCGCTGTGATTGGGCCCCAGTGGTCACATGGGGCATGCCGGTGTAGTTACCGCTGGAGTGCAAGACCTTAGTCACCAGATAGAAGAGGATGGCGCAGATGGCAGGACAGAGCGAGGATGCCCCGGAGAGGTGAGGTAAGGTGAGTATAAGTGTTTGTTATTTTTAACTAGCTTTTACTCGCGACTTCGTCCATGGAACCCTGACCCCCTGTGGGACCCACCTGGAGCGGTGCCCAGGCTTGTTCCTTTGCCTTGTGTCCGCAGTGGGCCCTTCCTACACCTGTGGGTCCATGGACCTTCGGGGCCCACCCTGCGGCCCGCTGGAACTGTTTACCTCCTCTCCCTCCTGGCGCCCACCATCCCCTTTTCTCCCTACCCACTTCCCCATGTGGTCACTCCTTCTTCCTACCCCGTGCCCCTTTGCCCCCCAGGAACGTGCCCTCTTCCCCCCCTAACCCCATGTCCCCTTCTCCCATGTTACCTACGCCATGCCCCCCTTTTCCCCCTACCCCATGCCCCCTTCCCCCGTCTTA
The DNA here is from genome assembly GCF_031893055.1 of Leptodactylus fuscus. Taxonomy (NCBI): domain Eukaryota; kingdom Metazoa; phylum Chordata; class Amphibia; order Anura; family Leptodactylidae; genus Leptodactylus; species Leptodactylus fuscus. The sequence goes on along the minus strand of NC_134266.1, from coordinate 271,711,331 downwards.
CCTACCCCGTGCCCCCCCCCACCCTGCGGCCCGCTGTAACTCTTTACCTCCTCTCCCTCCTGGCGCCCGCCACCCCCCTTTGTCCCTACCCGCTTCCCCATGTGATCACTCTTTCCTCCTACCCCATGCCCCCTTCCCCCATCTTACCTACCCCGTGCCCCCTTTTCCCCCCACCAGACCCTGCCGACTGTGTGTCCCCTTTCCCCCTACCAACCTGTGGCCCCGGGCTCACCACACCCTGGGCTTCCCGTGCACCGATGTCCCAACTTGTAGTGTCCAGAGACAGCAGATGCTGCAGGACAGCTGGCTGAACCGGCCGCGGCAGAGTACTATGATCCCGTGGTGAGGCCACACAGGTGGGGCAGCGTATGGACTTGTCACTGCCCCAGAGTAGAGGCCCTTGTGCAGGACGCTCTGGACCTCTTAGAAACGCCATGTTAGTGTGGAAGGTGGCCGGACAATAACCCACATAGAGAAGTGGCACCCAATCAGGTGAACTGCTGAAGGGGCTGGGATGACGTCATCCCAGGTCCTACAGCGTGCTGGGTCCTGCAGCGAATTGAACTGTCAGAAGCACCGGGCATGGGAGTGAATTGCGGTGGTGTACGGGAATTTCATGTAGCCTATCGTTCAATCTGGGACCCAAGGTATGTATGTGTACATTTTCAGACAAATCCGTTCGCCCATGTAGGTGTGATTGAGCAACAAACATCCAAACATCCAAACACACATGTAGGATCACTTCCCCTGGGCCTCTACTTATTATACTCTGGGGTCTGAAGAGACCGCATAATATAATAATAGCTCCAGCTCTAGGGAGAGGGGGCGCTTGGGAGCATATAATACTGTGTGGGGACCACTGTGGAGCATATAATACTGTCTCAGTATTGTTTACATGCCAGGTGCTGCACTGTACACTCATCGTATACTTGATAACTGCAGTTGTGAGTACTTAAGCTGTAGATCACTCCGCACAGAGAACTAATGATTATGACTATGAGGTCTTCCTCTTTCTCTTCTGTTCCTTAGCTGCCATGGACTCCTCGTATATCTTCTCTTCTCAGCTTATGTGTGTCCTGTAATATATTACTGTGTATTATCCTGTATCTGTATTACTAGGCTGCTGTAACACGCTGAAAGTTCCCCACTGTGGGACTATTAACGGATTTTAGTTACTCCACTGAAACTATACAATTGAGTAGAGTCTCTAGGACCCTGTTGGCACCTGGATACAAGATGAGATACGGCAGGACATGGAGGTACCTTTATCCAGAAGGTAAATGACAAGTGGTAGACAAAGATCTGGGTGCACCCCATCTTGAGAGACCACTTTCTATTGGGGTGCAATGAGCTACTCCATGAATGTATGTAGAAGGGATGACGGCTGTCAGTGCCCCCTCCCCACTTCCATCTAAAGTGTAATTTAACTTTTAGAAAGAGATGATGTTGGGCCCTTTCCTTTAAAGGGATCCTATCATCATTGTGACTAACACGTAGGAATAGCCTTAAGACAGTCTATTCCTCTTCTACCTTTAGATGTCTTCTCCGCGCTGCCGTTCTGTATAAATCCCGTTTTTTGTCAGTATGCAAATGTGTTCTCTCGCAGCACTGGAGGCGGTCTTCAGTACTCAAACAGCACTAGGGGCGTCCCGAATGCTGTGAGAGAACTCTCCAGCACCACATCCATCTTCTTCAGGAACGACCTCTTCACGCGTCTTCTTTCGGCGCTGTTGATCAAACTTCTAGACCTTGGGCAGAGCCGATTGGCCCACAGGCCACAAGAAACGCAGTAAATAAGCGGCAAGAAGAAAATGGAAGCTTTCTTACTGTGTAAGCGGCCATTTTTCTTGTGGCCACGGGCATGCGCAGGAGGCTCTAGGTTTGACCACCAGTGCCAAAAGAAGACGCGTGAAGAGGCCGTTCCTGAAGAAGATGGAGACGGCGCTGGAGAGTTCTTTTCGGACGCCCCCAGTGCGAGATAAGAGATCTCATTTGCATACAGATGAAAACCGGGATTTATTCTGAACGGCGGCGCGGAGAAGACATCTAAAGGTAGGAGAAGAATAGGCTTTCTTAAGGCTATTCCTATGTGTTAGCCACAATAATGATAGGATCCCTTTAAGATGCACAAAGGAACTTCTTCGAATTGGCTGGGTTGAAAGAGGTCATTGCAAATTTGATGACAATAGGGTATTATCCACGACAATACCAGGGACACTGGGACAGCACCTGAAATCCAGGACTGTCTTGCTGTATTTGGAGCATTGGCTCATGGGCCAGATTGGACACTATCTTAGATCCACCACTAAAGATGTCGTCCTGTATCAGATCTTGTACATATGTTGTATCTCATCCCGCTGTGGTCAAGGCCTCATCACCATCTGCAGACAGTATTTGAAAGGCTCTGAAGGGGACAATGTGCAATGAATATTTCCATCTCCATTTCTTGGAAGAGCGCCGTGATCTCTGCTTGTTCTACTCGTCCTCCATTAATTACATGTAGGTCTTTTTGATGTGACGGTCGATGACTCTCCACCATCCAGTATCCAACTAGGAATAAAGGACTCCCGGCTCTTTCTAATCCAAGACGTCTTCCCAGGAGCGGCCTGCAATGTATTATGGTATATTGCATTATGCTAAAATTCTTTGCGGGATGGATGGGGTCTATAATACCCTGTGACATCTTCCCCCTATAAACCTGTAATTGGAAAGCTTGTCATTCCTAAGCTGGGACCAGCAGAAACATCAAATCTGGAACAGGACCCGCATGGTACTTATTGAGTCACATATTTCATCCTAATTTAATAAATTGTTACTTTAATGTATCGCAGCGATGATTTGTAGCAGGTTGTCACATTACACAGATCTTATCCACTGCGAGCTCATAACAGCGCAGAAATTAGATTAAGACCCGACCAAAGCGAATGACTGTAATAGACATCAGTAGCAAATTAAAACTATCATTGGCCCCAAGTGGAGCTCATTTCACGGACCCCCCTATCACTATGTGGACTCAGAGCTAATAAACCGCTGCTCTTTGATATCCAGATTGAAATACTTAGTTTTATGTATCATATTTTCCATCTACTGAGAACTGGAATGGTAAGAACGGCATCAGATGTTTATTACAAGATACAGATAACTTGTATCAAGCAGCTCATTGTATCTCTTACTGTCAATGTCACTTATCAGTCACCTGTTATATTAACTATCATTATAGAGTATATTATTCTATGGCCAAAAATATAAGTACTATAATACTGCCCCTATGTACAAGAATATAACAACTATAATACTGCCTCCTATGTACAAGAATATAACTACTATAATACTGGTCCTATGTACAAGAATATAACTACTATAATACTGCTCCTATGTACAAGAATATAACTACTATAATACTACTCCTATGTACAAGAATATAACTACTATAATACTACTCCTATGTACAAGAATATAACTACTATAATACTACTCCTATGTACAAGAATATAACTACTATAATACTACTCCTATGTACAAGAATATAACTACTATAATACTACTCCTATGTACAAGAATATAACTACTATAATACTGCCCCCTATGTACAAGAATATAACTACTATAATACTGCTCCTATGTACAAGAATATAACTACTATAATACTACTCCTATGTACAAGAATATAACTACTATAATACTGCCCCCTATGTACAAGAATATAACTACTATAATACTACTCCTATGTACAAGAATATAACTACTATAATACTACTCCTATGTACAAGAATATAACTACTATAATACTGCCCCCTATGTACAAGAATATAACTACTATAATACTGCTCCTATGTACAAGAATATAACTACTATAATACTGCTCCTATGTATAAGAATATAACTACTATAATACTGCCTCCTATGTATAAGAATATAACTACTATAATACTACCTCCTATGTACAAGAATATAACTACTATAATACTACCTCCTATGTACAAGAATATAACTACTATAATACTACCCCCTATGTACAAGAATATAACTACTATAATACTACCTCCTATGTACAAGAATATAACTACTATAATACTGCTCATATGTACAAGAATATAACTACTATAATACTACCCCCTATGTACAAGAATATAACTACTATAATACTGCTCCTATGTATAAGAATATAACTACTATAATACTACTCCTATGTACAAGAATATAACTACTATAATACTACCTCCTATGTACAAGAATATAACTACTATGATACTGCTCCTATGTACAAGAATATAACTACTATAATACTACTCCTATGTACAAGAATATAACTACTATAATACTGCTCCTATGTACAAGAATATAACTACTATAATACTGCTCCTATGTACAAGAATATAACTACTATAATACTACCTCCTATGTACAAGAATATAACTACTATAATACTGCTCCTATGTACAAGAATATAACTACTATAATACTACCTCCTATGTACAAGAATATAACTACTATAATACTGCTCCTATGTACAAGAATATAACTACTATAATACTACCTCCTATGTACAAGAATATAACTACTATAATACTGCTCCTATGTACAAGAATATAACTACTATAATACTACCTCCTATGTACAAGAATATAACTACTATGATACTACTCCTATGTACAAGAATATAACTACTATAATACTACCTCCTATGTACAAGAATATAACTACTATAATACTGCTCCTATGTACAAGAATATAACTACTATAATACTACTCCTATGTACACGAATATAACTACTATAATACTGCTCCTATGTACAAGAATATAACTACTATAATACTGCTCCTATGTACAAGAATATAACTACTATAATACTGCTCCTATGTACAAGAATATAACTACTATAATACTACTCCTATGTACAAGAATATAACTACTATAATACTGCTCCCATGTATAAGGATATAAGTGCCATATGACCTCCTCCCTGATGTTTTTGCTTGTGGCTCACCATCTGAAGATAATAGCGGGGTTATACACAGATGACGGTTGTTTACATGCTTCGTGTCTTCTCCTATAAGTTACAATGTAACAAGCAGGAGGATTTGATTCTGGCGTAGCTTTTACCCCGTGATGACTATGTAGCGCTGTCCTGTAGTCTGTCACATTTCGCTATCTCCTCTGATCTGCAGGTTTCGCTCTTTCCTGCTGCGCCTCCTTACACTTTTATCATCTTGTCTTACAGAACGTTCCTTTTATCCGCTTCCTCTCGCAGACACATGTAATGTCAGGCCGCATTCTCTTCCTCCAGAGCTGTGACATCTTATATTTACTAGTTAATCTACAATACTCGGCCGCTCTTCTCATGTTAATTCTAAAAATGTGACAACTTCGGACAATCGCGTCGCTCCCAGCCTTGTCCGCGATTTATCCTACGGCTCGTAGCTGTCATTATATCACAGGGGATGACGGTTTAGTTTAGTTACTGCAGGATAATATGTCTCCTCTGTGCTCATCACAATGGGATCAAGGGCTGAATTACCAAGGGTCAGAAATTGCAATACCCCAGACCCAAAACATTGTATCTGCAGCAGGATGCAGAACACGGCTTATAGGATGTTCATGTATGGTGCATGATAGTCAGTGGAATGGAAAGTGTCACTTTCACTACCTGGTCCAAATGCGGCAAGTTGGGTATACCGCCTATCCAGATATTACGGGAATTTTGCCTCCCTTTTGGGAGTCAATAACATGGAGATCCAGTACTCATCCCTGGACTTCATGGGCGGCGTTATCATCATCACCATCATCTTGAAACAAATAAGGTTTAACCCTTGATGTGTCATATTAATGCCCCCTCTGCATCCCTAGGAAAGTCTTCTTCTTCCATCTTCTCCAGTCTCGGTGTCCCATGCCCACCACCATGTGGACCATGTCATCTCATGTTATCTCACCCTGCCTGTTCTCCAAGTCCTCTCTACAACAGATTCATTAATGTCATCACTTTTTCAGACTTTTCATGGCCATGTGATTCTTGAGCACCCTCCTAAGTGTCCCTATGGACCCCCTGTGACCCCCTGCGACTAATATCTCTACCACCAACAGTCATATCTTACACATTTGCTTCCTACACATCAAAAAATCATTGACTGCTCTTAGACAACTAATCAAGAAGAGGAAGACTAGGACTAGGAGGAATATTTTTAATAGGAGGTGCTCCATCCCTACTAGAGATGAATGAAGATGAAGATATGGTTGAGCACAAGGGACACACAGCAAAGGAGAAGGAGGAACACAGAGAACCCTGACTCAATGTGACTGCACCACTGCTTTCACTTAAATGAGTGGCCAAGTAATCAAAAATTTCATCTTCATTCTCAGAAACTACAACTTTGCAGCTACTGGAAGTGCTGTCAAATCCATCAGTAGTGTTGCTGTTACCACCCACATTCTTATTGTTAATTGCTGGCATGACAGTAGCCTGACTGTTTCCTCCTCTGCCTTTTTTCCAGACATTTTACTGTGCTGTTTATATAATAGTTTTTATTGCGAAGAATTAGTTTGCAAACTTTTGGAGTAAGATTGACCTGGCACTTAAGTGAAGGAAGAAGAAAATTACAGTGTGGACATTATGATAAATGTTGTTGTGAATGCGCCTGGGGCGTGCACTGGTCACTGCGGTCTCACAATTATTGCTGGCACATGGATATCTCTGACGTTCAGAAGACCCTATGGTGTAATAGGGAACACAACTCCCATAGTGCATGGCTCCCACGGCCAATCACGTCACTGACGTCAGCCAATCTGACCTGGGGCTGAGGAGATAATGGGAGACAAGACTAAACGCTAACACATCACATCTGCGCAACGCTCCGATCTTCTGCCATTGATTTAGGAGACTGAAGACACTAGTCACGTAGCTTAAAGGGACACTCCTGCAAATAAGACAGGCTTTCTGCTGAAAACTGGGCAACACTCCCCTGGAAGCTCCACACCCAGCTTTCCTAGACTCCTGACTGACTAAAATGACTAGTTATGTTGTCACCCAACTCTCCTGGATGCCTGAATGGCACATCGGGAATTATATGTAGCAATATGGAAGCTGGATATATAGTCCTATGTATCGTAGAGGACTCTGTAATCCCTGGATAACACATCTTATCACCCAGCTTTCCTAGAAGCGGATATACCTAAGAGAAGACTCCTATCTCCTGGGGTACTATAGAGGGTTGTATCCCCTTTCATTGCGCCATTTCAGTAGGTGACACATATCCTGATCCCCCTCCCCTCTGACTGCGGCCGCACGCTCACCCCTATACCTCCATAGCCCGCTCTATACATTTATAGTCCTCACAGGGACAAATTAGTGGTTTATAAGATCAGAGCGAGAATTCTGTAATAGAAGATTCTGCCATCTGTCCACGAGAACCTTCTAGAAAGCGGAACGAAGACTTGTAGATGGAAGAAACTGCGGCGTAATAATCTGATAAAGGGAAATATCAGGGGGGAAATCTGCTTGTTATTGATCATTGATTTGCCACTAACTAGTGTAACAGCAATTATCTATCTATCTATCTATCTATCTATCTATCTCCTATCTATCTATCTATCTATCTATCTATCTATCTTCTATCTATCTATCTATCTATCTATCTATCATCTATCTATCTATCTATCTTCTATCTATCTATCTATCTATCTCCTATCTATCTATCTATCTATCTATCTATCTATCTATCTATCTCCTATCTATCTATCTATCTATCTATCTTCTATCTATCTATCTATCTATCTATCTCCTATCTATCTATCTATCTATCTATCTATCTATCTTCTATCTATCTATCTATCTATCTATCTATCTATCTCCTATCTATCTATCTATCTATCTATCTATCTATCTCCTATCTATCTCTCTATCTATCTCCTATCTATCTATCTATCTATCTATCTATCTCCTATCTATCTATCTATCTATCTATCTATCTATCTTCTATCTATCTATCTATCTATCTATCTATCTATCTCCTATCTATCTATCTATCTATCTATCTATCTATCTTCTATCTATCTATCTATCTATCTATCTATCTATCTATCTATCTCCTATCTATCTATCTCTCTATCTATCTCCTATCTATCTATCTAGCTATCTCCTATCTATCTATCTATCTATCTATCTATCTATCTATCTATCTCCTATCTATCTATCTATCTATCTATCTATCTATCTCCTATCTATCTATCTATCTATCTTCTATCTATCTATCTATCTATCTATCTATCTATCTATCTATCTCCTATCTATCTATCTATCTATCATCTATCTATCTATCTCCTATCTAACTATCTATCTATCTATCTATCTATTTATTTATCTATCTCCTATCTATCTATCTATCTATCTATCTATCTATCTATCTCCTATCTATCTATCTCCTATCTATCTATCTATCTATCTATCTCCTATCTATCTATCTATCTATCTATCTATCTATCTCCTATCTATCTATCTATCTATCTATCTATCTCCTATCTATCTATTATCTATCTATCTCCTATCTATCTATCTATCTATCTATCTATCTATCTATCTATCTATCTCCTATCTAACTATCTATCTCCTGTCTATCTATCTATCTATCTATCTATCTATCTATCTATCTATCTATTTATCTATCATCTATCTATCTCATACATCAGTAGCGGGGCCGTTTCCCTGTATTATTAGCCTATATTTCTTGTATACTGATATCATCCAGCGCATGAAACCACAAACAGCAGAGTAAATAAGTCCTGTCAGTAACCTGATGACTGCTCCGCACCGCAGAATACAATAGTAGCTTCTAGATAATTGTGTGATAACCACAGGAGCCTCAGGTATGTAACCACCGCACTGTGTTACAATGTTACACCGCTATCTACACCGTCATGTGGTCCCATTCTCAGAAATGTCAGAGCTGATGATGATGGATCGGATCATTGATTTGCTATATTGGCTTGAAATCCTTTTTTCCCGGAAACAGCGCCACTCTTGTCCATGGGCTAACACTGGTATTGCAGCTCAGACTTAAATGCACCGAATTCATCAAATGTACAGAATCATTTGTGCAAGTTATTGGCAAAGAAAGACAGACATCTTACAAGTCTCTATTGGTTAAAATTCCAAAAATTTTTGTTTACTACAATTTTTCATTTTTAAACTTTTTTTTATTTTTTATTTTGAAGTCAGAGTCTTTTCCTTCCAGGGTTGAGGAGACTCCAAGCCAACGTCCTCTAAGCCGTTCACCTCCGTTTCCTCCAAAATCGGAAATTTTGGCAGGAGGAGTGTCGATAAATCAGGGCCTGCTTTGCTATCAGCCGTGTATGCGGAGGCCCCTGTATTAGGCTCCCTGCCCGCTCCTATAGCCCTGGATTACCATATACAGATTGCGGCAGATTTATGTGGACATTCTTAGTATTGCTGTGGGGTTTGGGTCGGCGTCTTATTCCGCAGCTAATAAGGCCGATAATTAGAAAAACATCTTGAGATAATAATAAATTATAATATAATAGGCCGCAGAGTTCTGCCAAATAGACCGCGTCTGTATTATCCGCCATTCTAAGGTCCGGAATTCTATTCCTGGTATATACATAGAATTTTCTGGATTCCATAAATGATGACATTTTGTTTCCTTACAGGCACCACTAGGGGGAGCTCACGGCACAGCCCCGCCTACACAGCCTACACAGCCCCGCCCACCACATGACCCTCTTGCTCTATAACATGATGCCTACATTTTTCATGGCACAGGTTCCCTTGCATTGGAGAAATAGGGACCAGGTGGGAGTTCCAAAATCCCAAAGTAAAGCCCCCAAATTTAACCATTTGTATTTCTTTGGCAAAGTTAAATGGCAACAAATCTTTTAACAAATATTTCTAATCAGAGAAAAATACTTCTTTCTCCCCCTTCTATGTTCCTCCCTCCAAACTCTCTGCTGACTCCATCATGGTTTCCCAAGATGGATTGTCAGAGGAAAAATGCTTCTTTCTCCCCCTTCTATGTTCCTCCCTCCAAACTCTCTGCTGACTCCATCATGGTCTCCCAAGATGGATTGTCTGAGAAAAATGCTTCTTTCTCCCCTCCTCCAAACTCTCTGTTAACTCCATCATGGTCTCCCAAGATGGATTGTCTGAGAAAAATGCTTCTTTCTCCCCTATTCTATATTCATCCCTCCAAACTCTCTGTTGACTCCATCATGGTCTCCCAGGATGGATTGTCAGAGAAAAACAGAATCTTTCTCCTCCACTATTCTAGTTTCCTTCCCCAAAACTGACATTAATGTGGAAATCTCTACTGAATCCATCCTGGTCTCCCAAGATGGATTGTCAGAGAAAAATACATCTTTCTCCAACTCCATTTTCCATTCCTTAATCTGACATTCACTTTAAAATCCCTGCTGAATCCATCATGACCTCCCAAGATCGACTGTCAGAGAAAAATGCTTCTTTCTCCCCTATTCTATATTTCTCCCTCCAAACTCTCTGTTGACTCCATCATGACCTCCCAAGATGGACTGTCAGAGAAAAATGCCTCTTTTTCCACTATTCTATTTTTCTTCCACTAAACTGACATTCATTTTGAAATTTCTACCAAATCCATCATGATCTCCAAGAAAAGCTCTCACAAAAAACACCTGTTTCTCCACTATTCTATCCCTGCCCCCCAAATGAAAATGTCTCGTCAATCCATCATGGTCTCCCAAGAAAGACTGTCAGAAAAAATAACAGTTTCACCACTGTTGCCCCCCCCCCTCCAAAATGGAAATCTCAGATGAATCCATCATGATATCCCTAGTTGGACTGCCAGAGAAAAATGCCTCTTTCTCCATTACTTCATTTGTCTCCATCTAAACTGATATTAATTTTGAAAACTCTGCTGAATCCATCATGGTCTCCCAAGATGAATTAGGTTACACATGCCTATAGAAATCTATCAAGAAGGGAAAGGGAGGAAGAGCCAAGTTAAAGACAAGCAGAGACATGAGAGAAGTAGGGTTGAGCCGATCTTGAGATTTCAGGATCGATTTTAAAATCCGATTTCCGATCATTTTCCAGCCGATATCGATCGTGAAATTTGCTCGATCGCCGATCGGGATCCGATCCCGAGAAAAGCAATGCTGCAGTTAATGGTAAGTTTTCTATCTCACCACAAGTGCTTTGTTCACAGCAGAGATCAGTACTAGAGATATGCAAATTGGTTTGGAATTTCCAAAAATTTCAGGTTAAACCAAACCTAAAATTGGGGGGGGCTTGCCACCCATGAACTCTTATTATACTCTGAAACTTCTAAATCTGCCCCATTATGTTCCAAAATAAACTTTAGGCTACAAAAATGGATTCCGCAATCAGAAAATAAGTTATGCGAGTCCATAAATTGTAACATCCTAGTGTGGCTATTCCTGATCCATAGCACCCCCCTCTTCCAGGCCTGTGAATTGCAAGGCAAGATCCTCTGTCTCGTTCCGCCGCACTCCTGTATACACTATACACCCGTCGGGCAGGGGACCTCTCTCCGACCCCGCGGCCTCCTCGTCTTCCCCAATCACTTGCTACGTCTGATATTACCCTTCTACGGCCATTAAAGTTTCATTGTTACTCTAGGAAAAATCATTAAAACTAATTATATTGTAACCCCCCGAGACGCACGAAACAAGAACACTTCCCATACTGCTTTCTACAGACCCCGGGGGAGGGGTAAAGGGCACCGGGGGAGGGGTAAAGGGCACCGGGCTTGTAATCATCATTACCCAAAGACTTACAGAATAACATTAAGAACAAATAATGGCACTTCCTAGAAGTTCAGTGCGTTCTTATTGGGGTGAGGAGTGCGGCTTGTAAAGGGTCGGACATCTGGAGTCATTAGCTTTAATATGAGACGTTGCGTGTAAAAGATCTGCGTCGGGTTGTAAAAGGAGCGGTTTCGGGGGTTTTATGGCGGCAGCTGATAGGTTGGGGAGTCTTATTATCCCCAGGTCTTACAAAATGTCGTTTCTATGTAACCAGACCTGTCAAAGCCATACGTGAGGCTGAGCTCAAGGCATCTGCTCTATGTGTTACCATCACCGTAAGACATTGAGGGGCTACCTATGGGGGGGGGGGGGGTCCCGGTAATAGAGGCAACGCTCCTTGGAGGGGGGCTAACCCCCCCTCAGACCCATAGGGATTAGCTCAGCAGCAGGGTGTAAGATAATGGATAGAAAAGCAGCCATAGACTAATACAGTGTAGGCTGGGACGTGATGTGCGGAGCCATGTCATTGTTAGATATGGGCTCAACGCTTCATCACAAGGCACAGCCGCTCCTTATCACTATCATTTTGCCGCTGATCTCTTCGCCTTCCTCTCCCGCAATCGTCTGTTCTTCAGATTTCGAGATGTTCACAGGGTTTCATCCCTTTATTTCCAGATTACTTGTTACCATTGCTGTAATTGTATTCGTCTGACGGAGATGATAAAGAGTCAGAGTCTGCGCATATTTCCAGCCCGACCTCATCCACAATCACAGAGACAGATATACACTGATGAGACCCCAAAGATGAAAACAGCTGCGTGCGAAGATATCCTGCTGATGAATGACCGACCCATACTGAGCCGAAGATACGTCTGACGGGAGAGCGACAGTGCGCTGGAACACGTATCATACATGTAAGGGCAGAAATATTACATACTAGTAGCTGCAGACACCAAGATACAGCTGTCAGTCATGTATACAGTGAGCGCAGCTCTGGAGTATAATACAGCATCAGTACAGGATAAGTAATGTAATGTATGTACACAGTGACTGCACCAGCAGAATAGTGAGCGCAGCTCTGGAGTATAATACAGGATAAGTAATGTAATGTATGTACACAGTGACTGCACCAGCAGAATAGTGAGTGCAGCTCTGGAGTATAATACAGGATAAGTAATGTAATGTATGTACACAGTGACTGTACCAGCAGAATAGTCAGCGCAGCTCTGGAGAATAATACAGGATAAGTAATGTAATGTATGTACACAGTGACTGCACCAGCAGAATAGTGAGCGCAGCTCTGGAGTATAATACAAGATAAGTAATGTAATGTATGTACACAGTGACTGCACCAGCAGAATAGTGAGCGCAGCTCTAGAGTATAATACAGGATAAGTAATGTAATGTATGTACACAGTGACTGTACCAGCAGAATAGTGAGCGCAGCTCTGGAGTATAATACAGGATAAGTAATGTAATGTATGTACACAGTGACTGTACCAGCAGAATAGTGAGCGCAGCTCTGGAGTATAATACAGGATAAGTAATGTAATATATGTACACAGTGACTGCACCAGCAGAATAGTGAGCGCTGCTCTGGAGTATAATACAGGATAAGTAATGTAATGTATGTACACAGTGACTGTACCAGCAGAATAGTGAGCGCAGCTCTGGAGTATAATACAGGATAAGTAATGTAATGTCTGTACACAGTGACTGCACCAGCAGAATAGTGAGCACAGCTCTGGAGTATAATACAGGATAAGTAATGTAATGTATGTACACAGTGACTGTACCAGCAGAATAGTGAGCGCAGCTCTTGAGTATAATACAGGATAAGTAATGTAATGTATGTACACAGTGACTGCACTAGCAGAATAGTGAGCACAGCTCTGGAGTATAATACAGGATAAGTAATGTAATGTATGTACACAGCAGAATAGTGAGTGCAGCTCTGGAGTATAATACAGGATAAGTAATGTAATGTATGTACACAGTGACTGTACCAGCAGAATAGTGAGCTCAGCTCTGGAGTATAATACAGGATAAGTAATGTAATCTATGTACACAGTGACTGCACCAGCAGAATAGTGAGCGCAGCTCTAGAGTATAATACAGGATAAGTAATGTATGTACACAGTGACTGTACCAGCAGAATAGTGAGTGCAGCTCTGTAGTATAATACAGGATAAGTAATGTATGTACACAGTGATTGTTCCAGCAGAATAGTGAGTGCAGCTCTGGAGTATAATACAGGATAAGTAATGTAATGTATGTACACAGTGACTGTACCAGCAGAATAGTGAGCGCAGCTCTGGAGTATAATACAGGATAAGTAATGTAATCTATGTACACAGTGACTGCACCAGCAGAATAGTGAGCGCAGCTCTGGAGTATAATACAGGATAAGTAATGTAATGTATGAACACAGTGACTGTTCCAGCAGAATAGTGAGCGCAGCTCTGGAGTATAATACAGGATAAGTAATGTAATGTATGTACACAGTGACTGTACCAGCAGAATAGTGAGCGCAGCTCTGGAGTATAATACAGGATAAGTAATGTAATGTATGAACACAGTGACTGTTCCAGCAGAATAGTGAGTGCAGCTCTGGAGTATAATACAGGATAAGTAATGTAATGTATGTACACAGTGACTGCACCAGCAGAATAGTGAGTGCAGCTCTGGAGTATAATACAGGATAAGTAATGTAATATATGTACACAGTGACTGCACCAGCAGAATAGTGAGCGCTGCTCTGGAGTATAATACAGGATAAGTAATGTAATATATGTACACAGTGACTGCACCAGCAGAATAGTGAGCGCTGCTCTGGAGTATAATACAGGATAAGTAATGTAATGTATGTACACAGCAGAATAGTGAGTGCAGCTCTGGAGTATAATACAGGATAAGTAATGTAATGTATGTACACAGCAGAATAGTGAGTGCAGCTCTGGAGTATAATACAGGATAAGTAATGTAATGTATGTACACAGTGACTGTACCAGCAGAATAGTGAGCACAGCTCTGGAGTATAATACAGGATAAGTAATGTAATCTATGTACACAGTGACTGCACCAGCAGAATAATGAGCGCAGCTCTAGAGTATAATACAGGATAAGTAATGTAATGTATGTACACAGTGACTGCACCAGCAGAATAGTGAGCGCAGCTCTGGAGTATAATACAGGATAAGTAATGTAATGTATGTACACAGTGACTGTACCAGCAGAATAGTGAGTGCAGCTCTGTAGTATAATACAGGATAAGTAATGTATGTACACAGTGATTGTACCAGCAGAATAGTGAGTGCAGCTCTGGAGTGTAATACAGGATAAGTAATGTAATGTATGTACACAGTGACTGTACCAGCAGAATAGTGAGCGCAGCTCTGGAGTATAATACAGGATAAGTAATGTAATGTATGTACACAGTGACTGTACCAGCAGAATAGTGAGCGCAGCTCTGGAGTATAATACAGGATAAGTAATGTAATGTATGTACACAGCAGAATAGTGAGCGCAGCTCTGGAGTATAATACAGGATAAGTAATGTAATGTATGTACACAGTGACTGTTCCAGCAGAATAGTGAGTGCAGCTCTGGAGTATAATACAGGATAAGTAATGTAATGTATGTACACAGTGACTGCACCAGCAGAATAGTGAGTGCAGCTCTGGAGTATAATACAGGATAAGTAATGTAATGTATGTACACAGTGACTGTACCAGCAGAATAGTGAGCACAGCTCTGGAGTATAATACAGGATAAGTAATGTATGTACACAGTGATTGTACCAGCAGAATAGTGAGCGTAGCTCTGGAGTATAATACAGGATAAGTAATGTAATGTATGTACACAGTGACTGTACCAGCAGAATAGGGAGCGCAGCTCTGGAGTATAATACAGGATAAGTAATGTAATGTATGTACACAGCAGAATAGTGAGCGCAGCTCTGGAGTATAATACAGGATAAGTAATGTAATGTAAATGTACACAGTGACTTTTCCAGCAGAATAGTGAGTGCAGCTCTGGAGTATAATACAGGATAAGTAATGTAATGTATGTATATAGTGACTGTACCAGCAGAATAGTGAGCAAAGCTCTGGAGTATAATACAGGATAAGTAATGTAATGTATGTACACAATGACTGCACCAGCAGAATAGTGAGCGCAGCTCTGGATTATAATACAGGATAAGTAATGTAATGTATGTACACAGTGACTGCACCAGCAGAATAGTGAGCGCAGCTCTGGAGTATAATACAGGATAGGTAATGTAATGTATGTACACAGTGACTGCACCAGCAGAATAGTGAGCGCAGCTCTGGAGTATAATACAGGATAAGTAATGTAATGTATGTACACAGTGACTGCACCAGCAGAATAGTGAGCGCAGCTCTGGAGTATAATACAGGATAAGTAATGTAATGTATGTACACAGTGACTGTACCAGCAGAATAGTGAGCGCAGCTCTGGAGTATAATACAGGATAAGTAATGTAATGTATGTACACAGTGACTGTACCAGCAGAATAGTGAGCGCAGCTCTGGAGTATAATACAGGATAAGTAATGTAATGTATGTACACAGTGACTGCACCAGCAGAATAGTGAGCGCAGCTCTGGAGTATAATACAGGATAAGTAATGTAATGTATGTACACAGTGACTGCACCAGCAGAATAGTGAGCGCAGCTCCGGAGTATAATACAGGATAAGTAATGTAATGTATGTACACAGTGACTGTACCAGCAGAATAGTGAGCGCAGCTCCGGAGTATAATACAGGATAAGTAATGTAATGTATGTACACAGTGACTGTACCAGCAGAATAGTGAGCGCAGCTCTGGGGTATAATACAGGATAAGTAATGTAATGTATGTACACAGTGACTGCACCAGCAGAATAGTGAGCGCAGCTCTGGAGTATAATACAGGATAAGTAATGTAATGTATGTACACAGTGACTGTACCAGCAGAATAGTGAGCGCAGCTCTGGAGTATAATACAGGATAAGTAATGTAATGTATGTACACAGTGACTGTACCAGCAGAATAGTGAGCGCAGCTCTGGAGTATAGTACAGGATAAGTAATGTAATGTATGATATGTATTTTTACAAAGTGACTTAAAGGGGTTGACCACTTTCAGATCAATACTGAATAACCAATATTTTTTATAGTATAAAATTATACAATTTTCCAATAGATTTTCTGTATAAATTCCATCTGGTTTTCTAGATCTCTGCTTGCTGTCATTCATTCTGCTTAACCCTAATGGATAAAAATCAGTCCATGGTCATGTTATGTACACAGGTGCACAGCTCGTTATCAGGCAGATGACTAATTACTGAGCTGTGACTGACCTGTGTGTACATCACATGCCCATGGACTGATGTAATCTCTAGGTCCATGTTCTATTTGTCTGTTGAGTACATGATATACATTGCACTGATGATATTCCTTCTACCAGTGGGTTATTTGCTCCCTTCCGGTCCTCCGCTGTCTCATGTGACCAGTAATAAGACTCTCCTAATGATACAGCACTTGTGGACAGGAGGTCAGGTTCTATATTAGACTTCCTCAATATAAGTCTCAGGAACGAAGAGACAATGACTTCCAGTCCACCCAAGGTACTAGGTCAGTTGTAGAGTCTTATTGCTGGTCACATGACACCGCTAAGGACCAGAAGGGAGATGAGAACTCACAAATACAACCAGGGGTAATGAAAATAACTTCACTACAATTTTTGTAATTTTTTAAGTGGTCAGGGAATAATACAAATTGTGGGCGTGCTTCTTTAACTGGACATAGAGATTAGATTGTTGCAACTTTGATTTTTAAAGCATGAGACGGTTGGAAATCCAACCTGGGCAGGACAACATAGACAACCCCTTGTTGGTGGATTGCGTTGGACAATGTATGCAATAGAAGACACGCTCACTGGGAACTAGTGGTCATGCTGCACAGCCAACTGAAACTCAACCGTATTATATCTCCAGGTTTCCAGTTGTGCGGGGCTTTAATATGTTACCTATGGAGATCTACGGGTTCATGCTATACCACCATCTGATGCCGATTTATAACATCTTGGTGGCACCAATAGTAGTATGGAACCATAGGAGGTGCCATCTAGTGTCATCCTCTTCATCTTGGCATTTCTTGGACAGGTCTGGCAGTGATGGGTCTACACACGCAGTAGGCAGGGTAACGTTGGACCAGACGAGTGTCCTGGTTAGGTTTCGATGACTGCGCCGAGCACGCACGGAATGTTCTCACTTGGAAACTCGTCTGCTCTCGCAGCTGCAAGAAATAAGCAGCAGAATCTCGTCCAGAACTTCATCTGTTTTGACTTGTTACCCTCAAAACAAAACTTCCCGCTATTCCCTCTGAAACCTCTCCACAAAGAGTCATCATAACAAGACTTAGCGACTACTGCAAGAGTCACGGTAGAAGGCGGCGGGATCTCCGGTGAGGATTGTCATGTCTTCTCCAAGTCGTCAAATCCAGATGGAGCAGAGTCTTAATTTCATTGTGTCGGCTTCTAGAGTAGTGTCAAGAGCCGGAGGTAATCAGGAACTGCGAGATTCCGATGACTGATACGGAGAGTCAGGACGGGGTTACGAAAAGCTTGTATAACAATCAGATCTTGGCGGCTGAGGTTTTTTAGCTCTTCGTTATTAGGTCACATCTACCATCGGTCTGTATTGACTATTGGACTCTGACGTCATCTGAAATGAACCTCCTGTCTCATCTAAGGATCAGATTTCTGTTCCTTTATGCTGCAGCTCGGCTTGTTCAGGTTGGCTCCTGTGTATAAGCACAAGCCCACCACAGACTCAAGGAGGCACTTAGATTTCTGCCATTGAGGGTATGCAGGACTGTAGACTAAGCGGGGTCCGACACCCCCATGAATGAGCTGATTGAAGAGGTTGCAGGGTTCTGGTGAGTATAAGGCACAGCGCCCTACATTGTATAGAGGCTGTGCTTGGTATTGCAGCTGAACCCCATTTATTTGACCAATGAACGTGATGTCACCTAAGTCGTGAAGCAGAAGCAGTAATCTGGGAGCAATGCTACCCCTTCACACCGCGGAGTCACCGAGAGCCAGATAAGATGGAAACCACAAGTCTGGTATCTCATTGTAAAGAGTCAACCCACCCTGGCAGGGCCGGGATTGGTAAGTGACACCGCGGGCCCCACAAAGACTATCATTATATTCGGGGGTCTTTGCAGAGATAAGAAACATAAAAAACACTGTTACTTACCTCTCCACGATCCGGGTAGGCTTCGGCCTAGTTGTCTGACTTCTCTGATGTCACATGAACCCGGCATGCGTCCCGGGTCATGTGACATCCGACGTCATTGAAGAAGGACGACAGCGGTGGACTGCAGCGGAGACAGGGGACAGGTAAGTAACAGTGTTTTTTTTTAATGTTTTTATTCCCCCTGGGTCTCCGATTATTATACTCTGGGGTCTACTACTCGCCACTGAGTGGGAGTAGTAGTGAGGATGAGTACGGTTTTTGTGTTCATGGTGGTTGGGCTTGTTCGCACTACTTAGGGCTGTGCAGTGGTGAGGATGGAGGTAGTAGATCCTCCAGGGCACACCATGTGTATTGCCTTGTGGTTGATGGTGGCTGGGATGTCCTTGATGGTTTGCTACTGGAATATGAAGGGGGAGACTTGAGTGGTCAACAAATATTTATTCACAATTCACAAGAACATCCAGAAAGGAGATGCCCAATCTTGTATCCGATCTTCCAAAATGGAGGCGCAAACTCTTTAGGGTTTTCTGGGCCGTAGCAAAGAGTCTACAGGTTTGTAGGCCTTGGCCAATGTTGTAATGGGTTCTAAATGAAGGAATCAACTTCAGCTTTTCTTACAATACCCAAACTGTGGGGTTTAGATCCAAAAGCAAAACAGCGCGAGGTCAAGTAGAAGTGCAAAGGCCTCATCCAAAGGTGTGAGGCCCGTCTGATATATTAAACCCTGGACACACACGTTACGTGTCCGAGAGCTGGGGGTGAGGGAACTTAATATAAACTCCTAGAATATTCTAGGAACCTACCATTAGTTCTCGTGTAGGAAGTTGACAGCGGATTGGACATGGAATTTGTCAAAATATGATGGCGGATTTTGGAATTCAGACTAAGGCCTCACATTGTGCAACACGGCTAAAAAAAACGCTACAAGAAAGTGTCGGAAACGCAACCCGTTTTTTTTCTGCATCGTTCTCATTGCGTTTTGCACAGTTTTCCTCTGTTCTCATACAGCAAATGCTGGGTTTCCGCCGGTATAATTAACATGCTGCAATTTTTTGAAAACGCGGCAGTTCCTCTTCAGATTTTTTTCTGGAATGCGTGCACGGTATTCGCCAGGATCCCATTCACTTTGCAGGGACTGTATAACGCAGTGTTGGGCCACAAGGTCAGCATCAAATTCCACATCGGTTTTTGTTCAGCGCCCGGTCAGTTTTGTGCCACTGTTACTCCCCCCCCTCCAAAAACAGACAGACCGCAGCTATCACAGGGATTAGAACCCAGCTTTCCCAAAGCCTGAATGACACAAAGAGGATATATCACTGCAGATCTAAGCAGAACGGTTTTTCATGGCCACTCGCATCTTCTCCTGGTCACCCATGATAGTGGCCACCATTGGGCAGCACCATATGTAAGAAGATACCAATATTGCTAGGGGGGGGGGGGGTGTTCCATTCTAGACTTTGCGTTGGAGACCAGGATCTTCATTTCACACCTTTGTCCTAAGACTTTCTTATGGCCGGAGCACGTTGGCGTTGTGCTGCCACCTTACGCCCCCCCCGAGAACAGCTGCTCCCTCCAATTATTGACATGGCTACCTCAGATTCCCAGATAACATTTTTTACGTGTCACATACTTTGCGGAAATGATTACAATTAATTCCCCAGAATGCCTTTGAAGTTTGCGCCCCCCTCCCCCGGCCGGGTGTCAGTTTTCCTATGTGAATGACGGCGGTGTGGGGTTGACCTTGCCTGGGAACGGCGCGGCCGCCGATGAGGGAGACGATGAGTTAGAAGGATAAGCCGGGGACAATGAATGTTATGGCCGCGCCGAAATCCACCGGGGACCAATCAAGTGCTTACAAAGTCACAACACTCAGCCGAGCCCCGACAGCTGCGGGGGGCGGAGCTCTTCTCATTGACGTGAAGGACAGAACATGGCGGCCAATTATATGGAGTCGCCCCGTCAGCGCCCGGCCCGCACCCCAGGTGTTGTTTGGTGACTATGAAAGGAACCAGTCATCGAAATCTCTCCCCAGGAAAGCGAACTGTCGTCTGAAAATTGTCAATAAAGTTTGGACGTTTGCTAGTGAGGCCAATTATCATCACACATGGAGCGAAGATCGAGAACTGAGCATCACAGAGCATAGCAACCAATCACAGTATGGCTTTCAATTCTTATAGTGCATTGGAAAAATAAAAGTAGCACTGTGATTGGTTAATTAAGATGGTTCTTCCTTAAGACACTGGGGCAGATTTTTGGCAACTGAGCTTTTATTTCATATTCTGTTTTTAACCCCTGTGCGGAGTTCTAGATCAAGACACGTGCTTAGACTCTGGATGTCACCTTTGTTGGATGTTGGGACAGGTCCGCACGGTTACCCTTCTCTCTGCATGTGGCACCATTGTACAATCTTCTTCACTTGCTTGAAATTTTTGGGTCAAACTGCAAAATTTGCACTAACAATGTGGCTGTGATAATCCCCTCATATCACCCCTGTCCTTATCATATATCGGGGACCAAAATCAACTGCAGTCCCTAAACTCCTATAGCTAAGCCTGTGTCGCACTGCCATGTAGATGCCAACACAGTTACCAAAATTTTCACTGGACTGGCCTCTCTTTTTTAACCGGGACAGTCGCACTTTTTTCTAAAAATTCAGTAAAATCCCAACAAATCCGGGACTCTTAGCAAATCTGAGTACATAGGCGCCGCTCCATTGATTCCGTAGTTGGAATATCTTTTCTAGCCCCCATCATCCCTGAGCAAACTGTGCAGTTGATTTGGGGCCTATTATGCTAATTAAACTCCCTCATGTCAAGTGGGCGGTGTCAGGCAGGAGCAGGCAAAGGGGCGTGATTCAGACCTCTTACACTGTACGCTTCTTATTGGAGCTCTGAGTCACGCCCCCTTACCTGCTCCTGCCTGACACCACCCACTTGACATTAGGGAGTCTAGTTGGCCTATCAGGTCCCCAAACTGACTGCACGGATTGCTCAGTGTTGGTGGGGTCTACAGAAAAAAATCAAAGGCAACTATTAAAGGATGAAAAGGAGTAGATTTAATGGCGGTGATGAAAGGTTCTCTTTAAGGTCATGTGTTAGGGGGATATCGTCACTCCTTAGGGAGAGACCACCATATAGGTGTGTGGAGACTTATTAAACCTTTAGCACTCCACTTTGCAAGGGACCATGGGAAGAATATGCAAATCTGTTTTCCATATTGTAATTAGGAAGTCAGGTGCCTCAGTGCTGCAAACCAATAGAGGGCGCTCACTGGAATGTGCAAGCCTGTCTTCCTTGATGTAATTAGGAAGACAGAATCTCAGTTATATGGCCCAATACAGGCTGCTCCCTTTAACATCATGCTCGATTATTACCAGGTATAGTTTCTCAACCGAGGACGGCTGTTTCGATTAGTCTTCTCTACACCGGGCTGACGAGATGCAATAACATCGAAACAGCCGTCCTCAGTTGAGAGACTATACCTGGTAATAATCCCAGCATCATTGCAAAACAAAGGCCTCTTGGAAGGTTGGGCATGATGCTAAAGGGAGCAGCCTTTATTGGGCCATATCACTGAGATTCTGTCTTCCTAATTGCATCAGGGAAGACAGGCTTGCACATTCCAGTGAGCGCCCTCTATTGGTTTGCAACACTGAGGCACCTGACTTCCTAATTACATCATGGAAGACAGATTTGCATATTCTTCCTAAGGTCATGTGGTGAGACTGTGGCATGTACTTTTGAGGACTGGCTCTAACTGGGCATACCAATATGGGCACTGTCAAGGTCAAGTGTTGCCTTGTCAAGACGACTGTTGCCCATGTGGCGTATTAGAACCAGTGTTGGACGAACTGGTTTGTAACAAGTTGGGTTTGTAACAAATTTTCCAAAAAGTTCAGGTTCTAATGAACTCAAAATGACTAGGGTTGTCCTCGCACAAATCCTTTCCTGGTTTCTGCCATGGCATTTGTAGGCATTCTGGTCTCTGTTTTGGGCTGGTCCATCATCTCCGACCCCCAAGTCGCCGCTAGGGCCTGTGATTTTATTTGTAGACACTGCCCCTGGGACCTGAAGAGACCTCAAAGTTCCTCGCACCTCTGGTTCGAACCAAATCTTCTAGGCAAACCCTATGGCAATTCACGAAACGAATCTTGAGATATTCGCCCTTCATTAACGATGACCTTTAACCCCAGTGTATTCGTCAAGTGATAATGCACCACAATCATAAATCGAGGGGCAATAAACAAAAACATTTTGGATTTGCCACTGGGGCATAGAAGACGTCATCGGCACTTGGGGCCAAGACGAAACATCTGGAGGTCTCAGTAAAAAATCTGTAATGAGCTTGACTGGGGCAAGTGCCCGGAATATTCTTGTCTTCCGGAAAACGAGGAGTAAGAATTGAGTTATGGTCGAGGTTCTGACAGTAAATTACGACTTTCTTAGTAATTTCCATGTCTGTGGTTTCATGGACTAAGCTGGGAATATTACGCTTGGGGTATTACGCCGCTGTCATTACGGGCTCATTGTCCATTGTCTTCCAGGCAGAATTTACCGTAAAATGAGACATGTGGTTTGCATAAGTCTGTGCGCCCCAGAGGACGAGACGCGGCTCTCTTATCAGGTATTACCGTCACCTACAGAAAATCTGTCCTAAATCCCAACATCAGACGCTTGAGGAGGTCGGTATGATCGAGACGTACATCCCTTTAAATCGTGACAACACTGATAGCTTGTAATTTGCCAGATCAGTGTTATCATAGGGATATTTTGTTATTATCCACATCAGTGTTCCGTAGGACGTAGACGTGATTCGTATCGATGTCTCCATGACGGGAGCATGGAATTTTTTGAAAATTTTTTCATATCTATAATATGATATAATATAAATATAACTTATGATATGATAGAAATAAATAACCATTTGTATCCCTTTAATACGCCGAAAATAAAACATAAAGCAACTTTGACTGTAGAATGGGTTAAAAATTTCCAACCGTTTTGTGTATACAGCTTCTATGAAGACCTATATGTTTCCATGCTTACAGACTACAAAGTCTCTGCGTAGTCTGATCATGTAGTCATGTATTTAGAGGGGTTAACCAGCTTGTATCTATACGACAGGACATCTATTTTAGATTGGAGGGGTTGAGACTGTTGGGACCTCCACAGATCAGCTGTTTTCCTATACCAGTACTCACCATAGTGAGTACTGCACTGGCTGTCTCCTTTAAGCCTATGGGACAACCGTTGCACTACTCATTTTGGCCACTACGACAAGTAAGCACTGCAGCTCGTACTGGCATAGGAAAACAGCTGATCTGTGGAGGTCCTGGCAGTCAGGACTTCTGGGTCTCATGGGGAAATGGCTGATCTGTGGGGATCCCGGTATTTGGACCACCACCAATCTAAAATCGATGTCCTATCTAGGGTTGAGGGATCAGGATAGGAAAAGATCGGATTCCGATCGACGATCAAGTAAATTTCACGATTGCGATCGGAATTCTGATCCCGATCTTTTCCAGCAGGATCGAGGTCAGAGGTTATCTCAAGGTTGGCTCAACCCTATTCATGTATATATCATTAATAGGGTTGATCGATCGGCAAAGATCGGATCCCGATCGGCGATCGAGCAAATTTCACGATAGGGATTGGCTGGAAAATGATCGAAAATCGGCTCAACTCTAGTCCTATCCTATGAACAGGACATTAATTTAAAAAAAAAAACCCTGGATAACCCCTTTAAGAAGACGTCTATTTCTTATAATCCACTTTTAATATCCCCTAACAATCAAAAAAACACATTGTCCCACTTCTAGGACCCCTAAAAATCAACTAAAACCTACGACGGAATCCAGAAATAAGTGTTCAATTATCCTGCAGCACCCCCAAAGGAGAAGTGAGGTATTACACAGTTCCAATTTATTTAGTATGGCTGAGCTGCAATTCATCACACAACCTGTGGACAGGTGTGGCACTGGTGTTGTAAGAAATCAGCCATCCTGGACAACCCTCTGACTCCTGGTCGCGAATGAGTTAAAGAACTTGTGTTTCTGGTCTTCTGGTGTAAAATAATAAGTTCTGACGTTGGATGTTTTTTAACTCCACGACACATATTTTCCCTGAACGGGTTATTAACAGAACAGAAAACTATAATTTGATATCATTTGGAGTCTTTGCTTGCAAATCCAGAGCCGTCTGAACGCTTATTACGATTAACATGAAAGTTTACACAATTATGGGATCTGCTTGGGTTTCCAGGCTCGGAAACTTTTCTGGAGGCCTCCTCGTTCTACCTTTGGTCTCCTCTATGGAGATCTGTTCCTCGTTGTAGACAGGACCATGAAAATAACCCATCAAAAGAATTTTCTTCCAGATACGTCAAGACCATGATTTGACCATGCGCCGTAACGTTCTTCTTCAGGCGTCTGAACACAACAGGAGACTTGGTGAGGTGGCAACAGCTGGCCAAACACCTTCATAGTCCATCTTGGTGGCCAGTCTCAGCACACATGGAACCTCCCACCCATTTAATAGTATTTGTGTGACTATAGGATTACACCAGGACTGATAGGATCTATGTGGGCAGGTCACACTGAGGTTAAGTCCTAGACAATGTCACTGATTCCACCACCCCAGGTGATTTGGTCTTCGTAAACAAATAAGGCCAGCGCCATTAGTCCAAATGTGATACCGTCTTATTCCCGAAAGCCTATACCCAAGACGTGATGGTAATCTGTTATAGGATTGCCCTTTATGAGGTCACCTGGTGTAAAAAGACCCATCACGGGGATGTCCACTTTCAGGAGACCACCACCCATGATGGATGTTCAGTGTTGCCAACTTCTTTGAAGAGATCCCACTTCTAGAAAAAACAAATTTTAATGCAATTTTGGATGGTTGCTACAGAACTAGGACCAGACAAATCCCCAGATAAGAATTGGGCACCAATTGGGATGTAACTCAACATCAATTGGATCTTATAGGTCATCAAATGTTCTGAATTGCTGTCTGAGATCTAGGAACAAATAATTAATTTTTGAACATAAATAAAGGATAACAGATAAGATACGAGAAGTTTTTGGAAATTTTTGAATTTGTAAATCTAATTTTTTAATTTATTTAAAAAATAAAATTTTAAATTACTAAAAAAAAACATAATTTGAGGTAAGTTACAATAAAGTGTACAATAAAATAGAAAACAATAGAAAAAAAGAGGGAAATAAGAAATGGCAGGATTGGTGAAGGGGAGATATGGGGTTATCTAGGGTCAGAAGAAATGTTTGGGTTGATATTTCAGAGCTTATTGTTAGAGCGCCCTCTGGGGTTAGGTGTGCTTATTTCAGGCTGTGTTATTTAGGACGATCATATTGATTGACGTGGTCTCTTTATTACTTACCAAGCACAGCGCCATATATTGTATAGTGGCTGCTCATAGAATTGCAGGACTAATGGACGTGATGTCTCTGGCCTAAGAAGTGTAAGTAGAACTCAAAATCGTAGTCTCGGACATCCGCATATCTTTAGATAACCCAGATCTGAGATGACTGGGGTCAAAACTGGAAACAGAATACAGATAAATAGAGGTTTAGCAAGGATCATTGCAGTAATATCAATAAAGTATATAGACATCATAGAGAAGAGTTATCACATAGAATATTCTATTATTAGACTCGTTATCATGAATCATAATGTAATAAAGGACTAATGGTCAGCCAAATGGAGATCAAGCATAGAATCCTACTAATATTATAAATGTGAAAGTTTGGATGTTTTTGACTCAATCATGCAAAAACCGCTGAACAGTTTTGAATGAAATTTGGCAAATAGATAGATTGTAACCTAGATTAAAACATATCCCGGTAAATGACATGGCTTCATGACTGTTATGAATTTATGTTCACATACTATATTACACTGCTCTTGCTGCCAGGACTTTGCTGATAAAGCCTGTTATCTCTCTATGTAAATACTCAGCTAACCCTCAGTCTATGTTGTACAAGCATCTGCATATTATCTGATCGGCTCCAAGCAACATGCTGACATACTGGATGGGAAAACCCCTTTAATCCACATTGGCAGTTTGCTAATATTAAACATGCCGGGAACAAGAAAATCTAATTTGTCACAAAATTCTAAAACAACGAGAGCTATGAAGCAGCCAGAAGTCACAGAGTTCTCCTCAAGCGGAGCTGACGGGAATCATCAACACCAACAACACGCTCACTATATGGCATCCCAGCAAGCTGCTGAGATGACGAAACAATCACAGGCACAGTGGGAGGACCGAGTTCAGCGGCAGGCAAGCTTGAGAGCCATCAACGGCAGCAATTTGCTAAATATAGGCAGGTCATTGATGTCAACAACAAGCAGATGAAGTCGCGGCAAAGGCTAGTATAATATAAAACCATTTCCTATGTATAGAATATAATAGCTTTAATACAACTACTATAATACTACTCCTATGTACAAGAATATAACTACTATAATACTGCTCCTATGTACAAGAATATAACTACTATAATACTGCTCCTATGTACAAGAATATAACTACTATAATACTACTCCTATGTACAAGAATATAACTACTATAATACTACTCCTATGTACAAGAATATAACTACTATAATACTACTCCTATGTACAAGAATATAACTACTATAATACTGCTCCTATGTACAAGAATATAACTACTATAATACTACTATGTACAAGAATATAACTACTATAATACTACTCCTATGTACAAGAATATAACTACTATAATACTGCTCCAATGTAAAAGAATATAACTACTATAATACTACTCCTATGTACAAGAATATAACTACTATAATACTACTGCTATGTACAAGAATATAACTACTATAATACTACTCCTATGTACAAGAATATAACTACTATAATACTGCTCCTATGTACAAGAATATAACTACTATAATACTACTATGTACAAGAATATAACTACTATAATACTACTCCTATGTACAAGAATATAACTACTATAATACTGCTCCAATGTACAAGAATATAACTACTATAATACTACTCCTATGTACAAGAATATAACTACTATAATACTACTGCTATGTACAAGAATATAACTACTATAATACTACTATGTACAAGAATATAACTACTATAATACTGCTCCTATGTACAAGAAAATAACTACTATAATACTGCTCCTATGTACAAGAATATAACTACTATAATACTACTCCTATGTACAAGAATATAACTACTATAATACTACTGCTATGTACAAGAATATAACTACTATAATACTACTCCTATGTACAAGAATATAACTACTATAATACTGCTCCTATGTACAAGAATATAACTACTATAATACAACCTCCTTTGTACAAGAATATAACTACTATAATACTACTCCTATGTACAAGAATATAACTACTATAATACTACTCCTATGTACAAGAATATAACTACCATAATACTGCTCCTATGTACAAGAATATAACTACTATAATACTGCTCCTATGTACAAGAATATAACTACTACAATACTACCTCCTATGTACAAGAATATAACTACTCTAATACTACTCCTATGTACAAGAATATAACTACTATAATACTACTCCTATGTACAAGAATATAACTACTATAATACTACTCCTATGTACAAGAATATAACTACTATAATACTACCTCCTATGTACAAGAATATAACTACTATAATACTACTCCTATGTACAAGAATATAACTACTATAATACTACTCCTATGTACAAGAATATAACTACTATAATACAACCTCCTTTGTACAAGAATATAACTACTATAATACTGCTCCTATGTACAAGAATATAACTACTATAATACTACCTCCTATGTACAAGAATATAACTACTATAATACTACTCCTATGTACAAGAATATAACTACTATAATACTGCTCCTATGTACAAGAATATAACTACTATAATACTGCTCCTATGTACAAGAATATAACTACTATAATACAACCTCCTTTGTACAAGAATATAACTACTATAATACTGCTCCTATGTACAAGAATATAACTACTATAATACTACCTCCTATGTACAAGAATATAACTACTATAATACTACTCCTATATACAAGAATATAACTACTATAATACAACCTCCTATGTACAAGAATATAACTACTATAATACAACCTCCTATGTACAAAAATATAACTACTATAATACTACTCCTATGTACAAGAATATAACTACTATAATACTACTCCTATGTACAAGAATATAACTACTATAATACTACTCCTATGTACAAGAATATAACTACTATAATACTGCTACTATGTACAAGAATATAACTACTATAATACTGCTCCTATATACAAGAATATAACTAATATAATACTACCTCCTATGTACAAGAATATAACTACTATAATACTACTCCTATGTACAAGAATATAACTACTATAATACTACTCCTATGTACAAAAATATAACTACTATAATACTGCCCCCTATGTACAAGAATATAACTACTATAATACTACCTCCTATGTACAAGAATATAACTACTATAATACTACTCCTATGTACAAGAATATAACTACTATAATATTACTCCTATGTACAAGAATATAACTACCATAATACTGCTCCTATGTACAAGAATATAACTACTATAATACTGCTCATATGTACAAGAATATAACTACTACAATACTACCTCCTATGTACAAGAATATAACTACTATAATACTACTCCTATGTACAAGAATATAACTACTATAATACTGCTTCTATGTACAAGAATATAACTACTATAATACTACCTCCTATGTACAAGAATAAAACTACTATAATACTACTCCTATGTACAAGAATATAACTACTATAATACTACTCCTATGTACAAGAATATAACTACTATAATACTGCTCCTATGTAGAAGAATAAAACTACTATAATACTGCCCCTATGTACAAGAATATAACTACTATAATACTGCTCCTATGTACAAGAATATAACTACTATAATACTACTCCTATGTACAAGAATATAACTACTATACTACTGCTCCTATGTAGAAGAATAAAACTACTATAATACTGCCCCTATGTACAAGAATATAACTACTATAATACTGCTCCTATATACAAGAATATAACTAATATAATACTACCTCCTATGTACAAGAATATAACTACTATAATACTACTCCTATGTACAAGAATATAACTACTATAATACTGCTCCTATGTACAAGAATAAAACTACTATAATACTGCTCCTATGTACAAGAATATAACTACTATAATACTACTCCTATGTACAAGAATATAACTACTATAATACTGCTCCTATGTACAAGAATAAAACTACTATAATACTGCCCCTATGTACAAGAATATAACTACTATAATACTGCTCCTATGTACAAGAATATAACTACTATAATACTACTCCTATGTACAAGAATATAACTACTATAATAATGCTCCTGTGTAGAAGAATAAAACTACTATAATACTGCCCCTATGTACAAGAATATAACTACTATAATACTGCTCCTATATACAAGAATATAACTAATATAATACTACCTCCTATGTACAAGAATATAACTACTATAATACTACTCCTATGTACAAGAATATAACTACTATAATACTACTCCTATGTACAAAAATATAACTACTATAATACTGCCCCCTATGTACAAGAATATAACTACTATAATACTACCTCCTATGTACAAGAATATAACTACTATAATACTACTCCTATGTACAAGAATATAACTACTATAATACTACTCCTATGTACAAGAATATAACTACCATAATACTGCTCCTATGTACAAGAATATAACTACTATAATACTGCTCATATGTACAAGAATATAACTACTACAATACTACCTCCTATGTACAAGAATATAACTACTATAATACTACTCCTATGTACAAGAATATAACTACTATAATACTGCTTCTATGTACAAGAATATAACTACTATAATACTACCTCCTATGTACAAGAATAAAACTACTATAATACTACTCCTATGTACAAGAATATAACTACTATAATACTGCTCCTATGTACAAGAATAAAACTACTATAATACTACTCCTATGTACAAGAATATAACTAGTATAATACTGCTCCTATGTACAAGAATAAAACTACTATAATACTGCTCCTATGTACAAGAATATAACTACTATAATACTACTCCTATGTACAAGAATATAACTACTATAATACTGCTCCTATGTAGAAGAATAAAACTACTATAATACTGCCCCTATGTACAAGAATATAACTACTATAATACTGCTCCTATGTACAAGAATATAACTACTATAATACTACTCCTATGTACAAGAATATAACTACTATAATACTGCTCCTATGTAGAAGAATAAAACTACTATAATACTGCCCCTATGTACAAGAATATAACTACTATAATACTGCTCCTATATACAAGAATATAACTAATATAATACTACCTCCTATGTACAAGAATATAACTACTATAATACTACTCCTATGTACAAGAATATAACTACTATAATACTACTCCTATGTACAAAAATATAACTACTATAATACTGCCCCCTATGTACAAGAATATAACTACTATAATACTACCTCCTATGTACAAGAATATAACTACTATAATACTACTCCTATGTACAAGAATATAACTACTATAATACTACTCCTATGTACAAGAATATAACTACCATAATACTGCTCCTATGTACAAGAATATAACTACTATAATACTACTCCTATGTACAAGAATATAACTACTATAATACTACTCCTATGTACAAGAATATAACTACTATAATACTGCTCCTATGTACAAGAATATAACTACTATAATACTACTCCTATGTACAAGAATATAACTACTATAATACTACTCCTATGTACAAGAATATAACTACCATAATACTGCTCCTATGTACAAGAATATAACTACTATAATACTGCTCCTATGTAGAAGAATATAACTACTATAATACTGCTCCTATGTACAAGAATATAACTACTATAATACTGCTCCTATGTAGAAGAATATAACTACTATAATACTGCTCCTATGTACAAGAATATAACTACTATAATACTACTCCTATGTACAAGAATATAACTACTATAATACTACTCCCATGTACAAGAATATAACTACTATAATACTGCTCCTATGTACAAGAATATAACTACTATAATACTGCTCCTATGTACAAGAATATAACTACTATAATACTACCTCCTATGTACAAGAATATAACTACTATAATACTGCTCCTATGTACAAGAATATAACTACTATAATACTGCTCCTATGTACAAGAATATAACTACTATAATACTGCTCCTATGTACAAGAATATAACTACTATAATACTACCTCCTATGTACAAGAATATAACTACTATAATACTACTCCCATGTACAAGAATATAACTACTATAATACTACTCCCATGTACAAGAATATAACTACTATAATACTGCTCCTATGTACAAGAATATAACTACTATAATACTGCTCCCTATGTACAAGAATATAACTACTATAATACTACTCCTATGTATTAGAATATAACTACTATAATACTACCCCTATGTACAAGAATATAACTACTATAATACTACTCCTATGTACAAGAATATAACTTCTATAATACTGCTCCTATGTAGAAGAATATAACTACTATAATACTGCTCCTATGTACAAGAATATAACTACTATAATACTACTCCTATGTACAAGAATATAACTACTATAATACTACTCCTATGTACAAGAATATAACTACTATAATACTACCTCCTATGTACAAGAATATAACTACTATAATACTGGTATATAACTTCTTTGCACAGTTCTTGCCTCTGCTGCTGTTGTCATCTATGTACATATATGATATATAGGTAATACTGCCCCCTACATGTTGTCTGCCCCTCTGTACAGTAAACACATTGATGACTTCCTTACACCTCCGGACATGTATACATACCGTACATAATGTATTTCTCAGCTGCTCACATATAACCTCCCCTCCTCCGCTGCTCACTGCTGGCTACGACCTCCTGCCATGTCCCTGACTCCAGACAGAAGGAATTCTGGTCACTTTATAGGAACAATAGTGGGAAATCTCCTATAAAATACCTGCTGTATGTTATCTACATATGTATATGTATGGGGCTGACATATTTCTCTTCACCTCCTTGACCTTGCAGGATGGGGGGCAGATGTTAAGGGTCATTTACAGACATGAAGAGAAGTCTCCATATGATCTGGAGGAATTCACTATTTTTTATAGGTGACTCAAGTCAACAGAAGGTCGTGGCCCTATATACAGAATGTATGTCAGTGCAAGATGGACTACGAACCCCACAGAGTATTGGGACCTCTACATACTCTTTATACACAGGTCCTGGTATATATTGGACATAACATACTCTGCAAGTATATAACAATTATATTTAGAACAGTCGTGTAAGGCCGGGTCACATCTGTGCTGGACTCATTGCAGAAACTACCACGAAGTGGTGGAGAGAAAAGTCCTGCAAGAAGGATTGGACTATTCTGCTGGTACAGTCACTGTCTACATACATTACATTACTTATCCTGTATTATACTCCAGAGCTGCGCTCACTATTCTGCTGGTATAGTCACTGTGTACATACATTACATTACTTATCCTGTATTATACTCCAGAGCTGCGCTCACTATTCTGCTGGTACAGTCACTGTGTACATACATTACATTACTTATCCTGTATTATACTCCAGAGCTGCGCTCACTATTCTGCTGGTACAGTCACTGTCTACATACATTACATTACTTATCCTGTATTATACTCCAGAGCTGCGCTCACTATTCTGCTGGTATAGTCACTGTGTACATACATTACATTACTTATCCTGTATTATACTCCAGAGCTGCGCTCACTATTCTGCTGGTACAGTCACTGTGTACATACATTACATTACTTATCCTGTATTATACTCCAGAGCTGCGCTCACTATTCTGCTGGTATAGTCACTGTGTACATACATTACATTACTTATCCTGTATTATACTCCAGAGCTGCGCTCACTATTCTGCTGGTGCAGTCACTGTGTACATACATTACATTACTTATCCTGTATTATACTCCAGAGCTGCGCTCACTATTCTGCTGGTGCAGTCACTGTGTACATACATTACATTACTTATCCTGTATTATACTCCAGAGCTGCGCTCACTATTCTGCTGGTGCAGTCACTGTGTACATACATTACATTACTTATCCTGTATTATACTCCAGAGCTGCGCTCACTATTCTGCTGGTGCAGTCACTGTGTACATACATTACATTACTTATCCTGTATTATACTCCAGAGCTGCGCTCACTATTCTGCTGGTGCAGTCACTGTGTACATACATTACATTACTTATCCTGTATTATACTCCAGAGCTGCGCTCACTATTCTGCTGGTACAGTCACTGTGTACATACATTACATTACTTATCCTGTATTATACTCCAGTGCTGAGCTCACTATTCTGCTGGTGCAGTCACTGTGTACATACATTACATTACTTATCCTGTATTATACTCCAGAGCTGCGCTCACTATTCTGCTGGTACAGTCACTGTCTACATACATTACATTACTTATCCTGTATTATACTCCAGAGCTGCGCTCACTTTTCTGCTGGTACAGTCACTGTGTACATACATTACATTACTTATCCTGTATTATACTCCAGTGCTGAGCTCACTATTCTGCTGGTACAGTCACTGTGTACATACATTACATTACTTATCCTGTATTATACTCCGGAGCTGCGCTCACTATTCTGCTGGTACAGTCACTGTGTACATACATTACATTACTTATCCTGTATTATACTCCAGAGCTGCGCTCACTATTCTGCTGGTACAGTCACTGTGTACATACATTACATTACTTATCCTGTATTATACTCCAGAGCTGCGCTCACTATTCTGCTGGTGCAGTCACTGTGTACATACATTACATTACTTATCCTGTATTATACTCCAGAGCTGCGCTCACTATTCTGCTGGTGCAGTCACTGTGTACATACATTACATTACTTATCCTGTATTATACTCCAGTGCTGAGCTCACTATTCTGCTGGTGCAGTCACTGTGTACATACATTACATTACTTATCCTGTATTATACTCCAGAGCTGCGCTCACTATTCTGCTGGTAAAGTCACTGTGTACATACATTACATTACTTATCCTGTATTATACCCCAGAGCTGCGCTCACTATTCTGCTGGTACAGTCACTGTGTACATACATTACATTACTTATCCTGTATTATACTCCAGAGCTGCACTCACTATTCTGCTGGTGCAGTCACTGTGTACATACATTACATTACTTATCCTGTATTATACTCCAGAGCTGCGCTCACTATTCTGCTGGTACAGTCACTGTGTACATACATTACATTACTTATCCTGTATTATACTCCAGAGCTGCGCTCATTCTACTATATTACATTTCTTTCTGCCTTTGTCCAGCTCTCCCACAATATAATGGGGTATAGTTATAGGGTATCAGTTCTGGTACATGAGGGCGCTCTCTTGCTTCCCCACCATACTAGTTGGAGGAAAGCCCTTCATATTTTTGTATGGGGCCCCAGAGCTTCCGGTCGCCCCCCTCCATGTATATCTGGTGTTCTTATCTTTCCACCTTTGTATCTTATTTTTTGGTCACCGTTCAGACTGACATGTCAGCGAGGACGGGGGTAGCACTGATATTAGTCCATGTAAAGATGAAGGTGATGATAAGTCCTCTAATCTCCTGTTCTATGAGTGTTTGGCCGCCCCTCGCCCTCTTCTGCTGGGGATTTATCGCCCCCTCTCGCTGTCAGTTTCCAGCTGTTTCCAGAAGATGATCAGAAAACACATGTGCAGCATATGGTGGCGCCGACGTGAACCCCACAATCCGCCCTCTATGACATGTGTGTAACAGCCAGTCCTGGCAGAAACAGCAAGAACTACGTTCGACTACCCAGGTCTTCAGCTGTGGTACATCATGATACAGGGGTACAGTTATGGGGGCGCAGGGATGGTGGCCCTGATGGATAATGGGCTTCTCTGTTACACAATGGGAACTGATTATGGGAGGTCAGGATCCATGAAAGATGGTGGGTGGCAGCCACCATGACCTATGAAGAGTGGTTCCTCTTAAAATGGTGAAGGTCCCTCTCTCATTACCCATAGTGGGACAGTTGGATAGGAGTCATAGCCTTCACTCATGCTGGCACAAGTGGGAACTCCTCTAGGGTCAAGATTCCCAACCCCTATAGAATAACCTACTCATATCTAATCTGTTGCATTGCCCCGACTATGTCTTACTCTGAAGTTCCTCTACGTACATGGGTGGCACTATGGCATGCGACCACACAGGGCAGCAGCCAATCGAAGACCATCCATGTGTAGGCATTGGTTCACTGTTTTGGTTGAACCCTGGAAACTGTGTACGAGGACAACTTTTTTCTTTATTTAACATCTACCCCTGATCGGGCCTGTTATTCATGATGGTTCCTACAAAAATTCCCATCATCAATTGGATGGACGGATGTCCAAAATGTAACATCGATGGACTACCTAAGCATTTACTGTCCCGAAATCTAAAATGTATGGCCAGCCTAGGAGGA
Organism: Leptodactylus fuscus; assembly: GCF_031893055.1. Lineage (NCBI taxonomy): Eukaryota > Metazoa > Chordata > Amphibia > Anura > Leptodactylidae > Leptodactylus > Leptodactylus fuscus. Next base: position 271,674,625 of record NC_134266.1, on the reverse strand, counting down.
CCATCATGGAGAAGATGTCCTATCACTGGTCTTCAATGGGATTATTTCGGTGACACTCAATGATATGGCGTACCTACAACAGGCACACAAACGGCCCTCAACTAGTGCAGGATACTCTCTTATCTAAATTTTGTACAAATTTGAGAAAAAATTATGTAAGAAATATGGATTAAAAGTCTTGAGAGAGCTGAAGCCTCTTCGATATAGGAAGTTGGGTATTTGATGGGTATCCAAACATACACGGTGCCAAGGGTTGGACCTTTTTCTTCTATCTTTCTAGTCTTCAAATAATTCCAGAAAGGGACCCAATAGGAACCAAAATGGGTCTTCATGAAGGTTCCGGATGATATCCTTTACCTCTTTATATTATGCTTAGTCCAATTTCCCATGATCTAACTTGGAAACAAAGATTACAGAGTCAGGAGACCTACACTTGGTCTTACCACCTTGATGCCTCCAACAAGTTCTAGGCTCCATCTCTTCAAGGGCCTTTTAGTGGCCCCGTGGTCTACATAGGTGAAATGTGTGCACTAGAATCAGGTCATCCACCCTATATATGACCTTTTTTCTCCATATTTTTAGGTTTTTTTCTCACCTTCCTTTGACCTTCACACTAAGGATAAAGATCTTACATGGATCAAGGTTGGCCATCCAGTGGCAGATGGTTTTTCTCCATTAGAATCCATCTCTTTTTGGACTCCAAGAGTCCCTCTCACATGTTGTCTACCATCCTCAATCTGAAACCCTTCAGAGCACACCATCATAACTTGACTCTCTTCTGACCCTCAAATTCACCAGAGTTTTGGTCCCAGGCCTAGTTCCTGAGGACAACAACATCTGTAGCTTAAGACCTTGCTTGTAGCTCTACCTACCCAGGCTTTTATTCTTTCTTGCATAAATTGCCCAAAATTTGGAGTTTGTTCTTCCATATTAAAAATGGTAGACTATCAAAAAACATTTTTATAGTCAATATTTTAAAAAAAATTTAATTATCAATAAGAAGGAAAAAATCAAAAATCAATTTTTTCATAAAAAAAAACATAAAAGGGTAGTAAAAATATTGTATGCATCATATAGTATAGTTACAGAACCGACAATTTTTTGTCTTGATGTCTTGATGGCCATCAGGACAGCCCTCCATATACAAGCCCTGTCAACTCCAGAATACAGACGGCGTCAGATCCATTATTATCTATGCTTGGCATGGATCTAGGGGGTCAGAGTTATAGAATCTAAAAAACAATGACAAAAAAATAATTAAAAATATTTAAAATTTTTAGCTTAAATTCTTAAAGGAATCCTATCACTCACACACAATTTTTTCTAGGTACCACGTCGGAATAGCCTTAAGAAAGGCTATTCTTCTCCTACCTTTCGTCATCTTCTCCGCGCCGCCGTTCGCCTACGATCCCGGTTTATCTTGGTATGCAAATTAGCTCTCTTGCAGCACTGGAGGTGGGCACCCCAGTGCTGAAACAGCACTGGGGTATCCCCAATGCTGCGAGAGAACTCTCCAGTGCTGCCTCCATCTTCGTCAGGAATGGCTTCTTCAGCCTCTTCTTCCGGCGGTGGCTTGTAACTTCTAGGCCTCGGGCCTTGGGCAGAGAAGACTACAATGCCCAAAGGCCACGAGAAAATGGCCGCTTGCACAGTATTGTAAGCGGCCATTTTCTCGTGGCCTGTGGGCATGCGTAGTCTGCTCTGCCCAAGGCCCAAGGCCTAGAAGTTACAAGCCACCGCCAGAAGAAGAGGATGAAGATGATGCTGCTGAAGAAGATGAAGGCAGCGCTGGACAGAGTTCTCTCGCAGGATTGGGGACGCCCCCAGTGCTGTTTGAGCACTGGGACCCGCCCCCAGTGCTGCGAGAAAACTAATTTGCATACCGAGAAAAAACGGGATTGTAGGCAAATGGCAGCATGAAAAGATGACGAAAGGCTATTCCTACGTGGTACCTAGAAAAACTTATGTGTGAGTGATAGGATTCCTTTAACCCAAACCTAATTTTTGAGCTTAAAATTTGTTTAAAAATTTAAATAAATTTACAAGAGGAAATTAAACTAAAAATTAAATTTTTTGGGGAAAAAAATTATTTGAAATTGATACTTGAATGAATTATGGTTTTAAAAAAATACAATCAATTATCTAAAAAAAAAAATTCGAATTTAAAAAAAAAGCGAATTTATATTTCTCTAATGCAAATTTTCTCGACTTACCCTGAGGCAAAACACTGTCCAAAAACAATTATTTTCCATTTTGCAAATGGTCAAATAATTGGAGCTGTATCTGTACGGGAATAAAAAGACATTACAATGTTTTTACAGCTTTGGGGTATAAGGAGAGCAGGCAGTCATTTATCAACGTCTGACCAAAATTTAAAAAAAAAAAAAAAAAAAAAAAAAAATTGTTAAAATCTTGATTTTTTTTTCAAACTTTAAATTTAAAAAAAAATTTTCCCAATTTTTTTTTATTATTTTCCCTCTGTAAAAGCGCCGTAGAATATTTTGATGCTATATAAGAAGGAGAAAAAAAAAATTAATTTTTATTTTTTTTCTAATATATTTTGTATTTTTTTTACATATCGTAAAAATTCAAAACTCATTTCTGTGGGCAAGTCAAAAAAAAAAAAAAATCAATGCGACTCGTGATTCCCGACCCGAATTATTACAGTGTTTATTTTATCGTTTTTCTGTGAAATTGTTTAATTTTAACAATTTGGCGTTTTCGGTGAAGGGTAATGACATGTTCTTTATTGTTTTTAGAGAAAGAGAAAGGGAGAGATGGACGCGGAGGAAACAGCCCCGTATTAATTCAGGAAATTACTGGATGATATGAGCAATATGGGAAATTATAGTAATCACAAGCGCCGGCCAGAAAATTGCTGCTTAAAAACACATTGTAATTAACGTAATTGCTAACAAAATCCCCAATTATGGAGTCAAAATTGAAAAAAAAAAAATCATCTTTTAGAAGGTCAGGTGAACGAAGATGAAGGTCCACAATCATGGAGGCTTCTGGGCTCCGGCTGGTGATTTTTATGGGATGTGATAAACCTTACGTTTTATGACTTTTGGTCTGAATTTTAACCCCGGAACATGAATGATACAATAGCAAATGTAAGACACGAGAGAAAGAACACCACAAAGTCTAAGTACCATGAGGTCACACTCCTGGGAAAATCTAAGAGGTTCACTGACTGCAGTCACGGATAAACCTCAAATCTACGTAATGTGTTCTGTAAAAACGGCAATTTAGGCTAAAACATAACAGCGGCGCAATTACCACATCCAACCCGGCGGAGGACAAGGACTCATTTCAGCAGAGGTCTTCTGATTTTAATGTGGGTTAAAGACGAGAAACATTATCATATTGGATAGATTAAAGGGGTTGTCCAGGAATTAGAGCAAACGCAAGGGGGGCCAGGGAGGGTGTAAAACAAATACAAAACCACACTCACCTATACCTGGTGCTCTGCTGTATAGGCCCAGTCCTCTACTGCTCCTGTGCAGGGACTTCCTGAGGTGGAAGAGGTCACTGATAAGGAACTGGTGATGTAAGTGACTGGAGTCAATGGTCCTGCAACCGTGTAAGACGCTGATGTGACCAAGTTTGTTTCAGGCATGGAGAGTTCTGGCACAGGAGAGATAATGGAGACTAGACAATGGAGTATCATTGCAATCCCATCATCCTATGTACAAGAATATAACTACTATAATACTACCCCCTATGTACAAGAATATGACTACTATAATACTACATCCTATGTACAAGAATATAACTACTATAATACTGCTCCTATGTACAAGAATATAACTACTATAATACTGCTCCTATGTACAGGAATATAACTACTATAATACTGCTCCTATGTACAAGAATATAACTACTATAATACTACTCCTATGTACAAGAATATAACTACTATAATACTACTCCTATGTACAAGAATATATCTACTATAATACTACTCCTATGTACAAGAATATAACTACTATAATACTACTCCTATGTACAAGAATATAACTACTATAATACTGCTCCTATGTACAAGAATATAACTACTATAATACTACTCCTATGTACAAGAATATAACTACTATAATACTACTCCTATGTACAAGAATATAACTACTATAATACTACTCCTATGTACAAGAATATAACTACTATAATACTACTCCTATGTACAAGAATATAACTACTATAATACTGCTCCTATGTACAAGAATATAACTACTATAATACTGCTCCTATGTACAGGAATATAACTACTATAATACTGCTCCTATGTACAAGAATATAACTACTATAATACTACTCCTATGTACAAGAATATAACTACTATAATACTACCTCCTATGTACAAGAATATAACTACTATAATACTACTCCTATGTACAAGAATATAACTACTATAATACTGCCCCTTATGTGCTAGCTATCTGCTATACTATAAATCTGCCTAGATGTTATATATTTTCGATACTTCTATATAATCCATCAACTCAAGGTATAAGAACACAAAAAATGTAAAAAAAAAAAACGTGAAAAAGTCATACAGTATGAGTCCAGATAGATGTATGTGAGCGGTATACATTCATGGGGGTGTTGTGCAGTAGAGGAAACATCTACAGGCCCCTTGTGATTCCCATTTACTGCTTTCGAGCTGTCTGAGATTTGCAGCACAACCAGATTTTACAGTCAATTTCCTATGGTGTATATTTTCTCTTTGCTGAGCTGCATTAATTACTTGGGACGGTTCCTTGTGCACTTCCCTTTCTGGTGGTCTGAAGTTTCTGTGTGAGAAACCTGAGCCTTACGCTGAGAATTAACCAAGAACCACCTAGGGAGCCGAAGCTGAGATTATTTCTTACATTTTTGTGTCCAGTTTCGTTATAAATTTCGTTTATTGAAACGTTTCCACTCCACTTTGTATTTTTAGTCATTTGGTCGCGTCACAAGATCATCCCGCTTCTCTGCTGAAATGCTCTGTGCTGCTGTGGGACACTCCTTGCCAAGAGTCATGCATCATCCATCTCAGGCCCTGCCCTTTACCTTTACACAGTGTGTCGGTTTTATATGGAGCGTTCCTTCAACTCGTAGGATTAGGATCACAGCCTTAAAGGGTTAAGCGACAACTCCGGCTCTGCTACATCTGCCGCCAGGCGTACAAGTTATTTGTTTTGCTAATTGAATCTGTCTGATCCGGGCCGCTGGTGTTTGGGAATAAACAAGAGATGAAACGCGATGGAAAATTATTTTCAACATTTATTTAATTTCCTAAAATATAAAGGAGATTTCATCTGTCCGTCGCCTGTGATGTGCGGTCGCCGCCGCCGAGAATGTGGATATAAAACACCCCCCCCCTGCAAAAACTACAAACAAAACCCCATATGTAGAGTGTTAGAGAACGGCGTAGTAATGGCGGCCACCCATGGATCGGACCAGCGGTAACGAAAGGGGAGTGCGCCCGCTGCCCCAACGCTCCTCTTGGTCCGTTCTATCTTATATCTGTCCAGGGTGCAGTCGCACCGGGGCCCAGAAGCCTCAGGGGGGCCTTAAGCACTGGCATCGGTATTGAGACTGCAGCTTCCACCTGGCCCATAAGCCAAGGAGACCCAAAGATTACCCGTAACCCATGACCCGGAACCATCACTATCAAGAATTCACCATGGGGTTGAGGTAGGGACAAAAGATTGCACCGGGGTCTACAAGGCTTTAGTTCCACCACTGGTCATGTGTTATATGGTGTGAACGGCCGGGTGCAGAGATGGCACTGGGGCAGTATGGGAAGAAGGTGCCAGTGGAGACGTGGGATGCTCTAGGCAGTGTTCTTCTCGAAACCATCATGGGGTCCTTACTGTAACATGTACCACCTACCTACACATTGTACACATCCAATACCCCTTCATGACAACATTGCCACCTAATGGCAGTACCCTATATCAGCAGTATAGTGGTGCACTGAGAAAAGTGTTCAGGAACGCCCAAGGAACATGACATAGAGATGAAGAAGATGACTTGGCTTCCTATCCCCACATCTCAAGGAGATCCCTGGAGGCCACAACAACCAACTTAGAGGACTTAGACAATCTGCTGCTGAGGTCTTGGTGCCAGACAGAGATGAACAAACAGGTGTGTTACTAAATTTCCCAAAATTTTGGTTTTGGCCAGACTCGAAATTTTGGGGGTTCACCACTTTTGAATCAATTCAGGCTCTAAAGTATGAGATGGGACGTGCAGAAACATAATGGACACTGAAGACTTGGTCTTCTTCTGTCATCTTCTGGCCTCCTGGGTAGCGTCATGGATCCCGTGGTAAACGCTGAGGCCTGAGGTTGGGGCTCAGTTATTAGGTGGGGTGTGCTAACATCATGATGCTTACGTCACAGTGTCATGATGTCATCATGCCTTGGGACATGTGATTGGGCCTCGAGGATCTGTGACGTCACCCAAGAGGTGGAAGATGGCCGAGAGGAATGCAATGGAGCTCAGGGTGGTGAAAGAAGGTAAGGGTCAATGTTTATCATTTTTTGGCTCTGGGTCTGAATAAAGTGTTTGTGGAGTTCATAATGGTGGAGCCACACAATGGTCAGGTGGTTTTAATGTACTGGCTGGACTTACATTTGCCCTTTGACCCTCTCATCTTACAAAGTCCAAGACAAATGTGACTCTCCCTGCAGTAGGTGGCCGGCCATTGTTTGCCTGGAATATTGAATATCCTCAGAAGTCGTATGTACCGTTGTCTCCTGTGATGGGACAGATGACTTTTGAGAAGACACCTGCTGAGGCCGGAGCCCGTCCCGTCACACGGGGCCACTCAGCGGCCCATTACTCATCCCTAATCATTATTAGTTGGGTTAGGATTCAGACTAATGGTGTTTGCTTTACTCTGGGAGCTATGGGCTCGTGGTCTGGGCCGATATGGCTGCGGGTTCATCTGTATAAACACTCTGCGAATACTGTATGGGGCAGGGGTTCGATAAATCACTCGAAATTAAGAAACGTCATTATGGGAATGCCATGGGGTCTGCATGGGTTATGTCTGACGGCCTTGTTCCCACGGTCGTGCTGAAAAATTGGAGATAAAGAAGAAACCGACGCTCATGGTGATACATGCTTTACACTTCCACAGCTGCCACTTGGCATTGTGTAGGGCAGATCTCTTCAATTGGAAGAACAGCTCAATTGCTGCCTTAGACCTGCGTCTAAATACCCCGGCCAGGGCCTGTGATCTCTCCTGCCCTCTCTTTTTTGATACTCAGCGGCACATGTTCCCTTAGTACCCCAAATAAGGGAAACCTATAGAGTCTAATATACCATAGACAAGTATAACTCAATATACTCCGTATACTGCTCCAAGGAGATTGCAGAGCTGAATACTGGATATGTTGTACCTGTCCTCTAAAGTAAGTCCTATGCCCTGACTGTCCACGGAACTGAGAAGACTTAACTCCGTACAGAGGAGCTCTGTTTTATTAACTGCACAAAATTCGCACCACTAGAGGGAGCTCACTGCGTATGGATGCATACAGTTAGTATGGAATTCATAAATCTGTAGGTAGTCAGCTCCCCTAGTGGTGGCTGGTGGTAACTGCAATAAGGGCTACGACAACGTCACATGAAGCAAGGACAGGTCAGTGCCAGGGGCCGTAGTCGTCACACGTCCAATGCACAACGGCTTTTGCTATAATATACACTCACCGGCCACTTTATTAGGTACACCTGTCCAACTGCTCGTTAACACTTAATTTCTAATCAGCCAATCACATGGCGGCAACTCAGTGCATTTAGGCATGTAGACATGGTCAAGACAATCTCCTGCAGTTCAAACCGAGCATCAGTATGGGGAAGAAAGGTGATTTGAGTGCCTTTGAACGTGGCATGGTTGTTGGTGCCAGAAGGGCTGGTCTGAGTATTTCAGAAACTGCTGATCTACTGGGATTTTCACGCACAACCATCTCTAGGGTTTACAGAGAATGGTCCGAAAAAGAAAAAACATCCAGTGAGCGGCAGTTCTGTGGGCGGAAATGCGTTGTTGATGCCAGAGGTCAGAGGAGAATGGCCAGACTGGTTCGAGCTGATAGAAAGGCAACAGTGACTCAAATAGCCACCCGTTACAACCAAGGTAGCCAGAAGAGCATCTCTGAACGCCGCACAGTACGTCCAACTTTGAGGCAGATGGGCTACAGCAGCAGAAGACCACACCGGGGGCCACTCCTTTCAGCTAAGAACAGGAAACTGAGGCTACAATTTGCACAAGCTCATCGAAATTGGACAATTGAAGATTGGAAAAACGTTGCCTGGTCTGATGAGTCTCGATTTCTGCTGCGACATTCGGATGGTAGGGTCAGAATTTGGCGTCAACAACATGAAAGCATGGATCCATCCTGCCTTGTATCGGTAACGGTTCAGGCTGGTGGTGGTGGTATCATGGTGTGGGGAATATTTTCTTGGCACTCTTTGGGCCCCTTGGTACCAATTGAGCATCGTTGCAACGCCAAAGCCTACCTGAGTATTGTTGCTGACCATGTCCATCCCTTTATGACCACAATGTCCCCAACATCTGATGGCTACTTTCAGCAGGATAATGCAATGCCATGTCATAAAGCTGGAATCATCTCAGACTGGTTTCTTGAACATGACAATGAGTTCACTGTACTCCAATGGCCTCCACAGTCACCAGATCTCAATCCAATAGAGGAGCATCTTTGGGATGTGGTGGAACGGGAGATTCGCATCATGGATGTGCAGCCGACAAATCTGCGGCAACTGTGTGATGCCATCATGTCAATATGGACCAAAATCTCTGAGGAATGCTTCCAGCACCTTGTTGTATCTATGCCACGAAGAATTGAGGCAGTTCTGAAGGCAAAAGGGGATCCAACCCGTTACTAGCATGGTGTACCTAATAAAGTGGCCGGTGAGTGTATAGAGCCAATACAGCAAAATGGCAGCACATGTGTTACATCTGCAAGGTAGTCATCAAAGTGGATGCCAAATATACTACTGCTGATGGTGTCACCCATATCTAGTACTTGTCACCAATGTCTATTACCTATACCTGTGTCTAGTATCTGTACCTATGTCTAGTGTCTATACCCATATCTAGTATATGTACCTGTGCCTAGTACCTGTACTCATGTCTAATATCTGTACCTGTGCCTAGTACCAATCACCAATGTCTAGTACCTGTGCCTAGTACCTCTCCCCATAGCTAGTATCTGTAACTAGTATCTATACCTGTGCCTAGTACTTGTACCCATGTCTAATATCTGTACCCATGTCTATTACCAGTCACCAATGTCTAGTACCTGTACCCATGTCTACTGTAATATCTGTACCCATGTCTAGTAACAGTCACCAATTTCTAGTATCTGTACCTATATCTAATAGCTGTACTCATGTCTTAAATCTGTACCCATGTCTACTACCAGTCAATGTCTAGTACCTGTACCCATATCTAGCACTTGTACCCATGTCTAATATCTGTACCCATGTCTAGTACCAATCACCAATGTCTAGTACCTGTACCCATGTCTAATATCTGTATTCATGTCTACTACCAGTCAATGTCTAACACCTGTACCCATGTCTAGCACCTGTACCCATATCTAGCACCTGTACCCATGTCTAGCACCTGTACCCATATCTAGCACCCGTACCCATGTATAATATCTGTACCCATGTCTAGTACCTGTACCAATGTCTAGTACCAATCACCAATGTCTAGTACCTGTACCCATGCCCAGCATTTTGAGCTACCAATAAAATGCCCCTTCCAGGCCCTTTCACTATGAAGATAATATCACCAAAGGTCATGGAAGCTCCACCACTGATGCAGATGACACTGGAGAAGGTGATGGGGGTATGGGGTCCTAACCTACAAGAGTGGCAAACTATGGGCAGTATATGAGGGGGGGCTCTAGAGAGCAGATTATGTGAGAGGAGGAGCAGGAATACATTGTGACAGAAGAGATAGGGCGGAAGATCAGGGGGATGATCTGCGGTCACATGGTAGTCCTCCATAGTATCTGCAGCCAGCAGAGAGAGACCTTCTGTCTGCACAGCAACTCATGCTAGAAAACAAAGAGGTCTCACACTGATCATGTGACTTAGTGAACAAGATGAAAGCAAAGTAAGGAAAGAACCTGTGAGGACACAACAATAACTGTTAAGGGGGTCAAACAATCCTCAGAGTGTCCCTTTAAGTGATGGTCAGGTGTAGTTATAGCAGTGGGTCCTATGGATTCTCACTACACCGCCGCTCAGCTATACCGTCCATACGTTCTGAAGTTATGTAACAGGGATCGTGAAAAGGAACAATACTTCTGCTGCGATGTCTTCAGTGTTTATGGAAGCTAAGCCGGAACATCTGCTCCCATTTCCCTGTAATGATCTTTGATGTTCTGTATCACGGAACATTCCAGATCTGGAGGAGGGTCCGGCCCCCATTTCATTTCTTATTTTCACAACGGTCAATTATTAGCTGGATTTATTTAGCAAAAGTCGTAGTGACAACATAGGAAGCGCTCACTGTATACAACATGGAAAATCTTCAAATAGACACCGGGTATCGCAACGCATCATACAGCAAACCTCCAGCAGGGTACGAAAGCAAAGCGTCTAATGCTGGTAAACATCTGGGCGCCAAATGCATCAATATTGTGTCCTCTAAGTGCGTATCCACATTATACACCTTATACATGAGGAGGAGAAAGGTATTGTTTACCCGATAATGACCCCCAACAAAAAGTGGGAGCTCTCCGGTGCCCCGGGCGTACAGACACTGAGGCTTCTCCTGCCGGTGGTATATGCAATAGTCTGGTGAACACCACTGTCAGCCACGTTATTCATCTTGGGGTGACTACCTCTGTCACCTGGGGAAACAGAGGCTCCTCCTCCCCGTCCTCTCTTGTCTTCCTGTCAATCCCTCCAGTAATTCAACAATCCGTTTCCTGCTGGCTAGACTGAGTTGCATGACAAATGGATTCACCCTTACATGGTCACTAACTTTTCAGACAACTTTGATAAGTCATGTGATTCTGGACCAAAATGTATACTTCCCAACTTTCAAAGAACAGAAAGAGGGACAAAATGTGTGGCGCGCACGCCGTAGCAAATTTGGCTCGGTCCACTTTTATGTTGGCTCCACCCATTCTTATTCATTTTTCATGTGCCCACACACAGTATAATATTCCTACAGTCACCTGTACATTATATTTCCAACCTCCATCTCTCCCCCAGTTTCATATACCCCCTCCATCCGCCCCAGTTTCATGTCCCCCCTCCATCTCTATTCCAGTTTCATGTTCCCCTCCATTTGCCCTAGTTTCATGTCCCCCTTCATCTGCCCCAGTTTCATATCCCCCTTCATCTGCCCCAGTTTCATGTCCCCCATCATCTGCCCCAGTTTCATGTCCCCCATCATCTGCCCCAGTTTCATGTCCCCCCTCCATCTCTGCCCCCAGTTTCATGTCCCCCTTCATCTGCCCCAGTTTCATGTCCCCCCTCCATCTCTGCCCCCAGTTTCATGTTCCCCCTCTCGAGCTCTGCTCCCACTTTCATGACCCTCCCCCTCCATCTCTGCCCCCAGTTTCATGTCCCCCTCTATCTCTGCGCCCAGTTTAATGCCCCCCTCCATCTCTGCCCCCAGTTTTATGTCCCTTCCTCCTCCATCTCTGTCCCAGTTTCATGTCCCTCCCCCCTCAATCTCTGCCCTAGTTTCATGTCGTTCTTTTCCCCCTTCATCTGCCCCAGTTTCATGGGCCCCCTTCATTATGTTCCCCCTCAATGTTTAACACAAAAAACACTGATACTCACCTTCCCTCGCTCCCCCACCGCTCTCTCCGCAGTCTCACTCACAGAGTTGTAGGCGCAATGTGAGTGACGTCTTCACATCGCGCCTACACATCCACTAGCCGGAGCGCAGCAGTAAAGTAGGAGCTGAGCTGTGACAGCTCCTGCTTTACTCACCTATGCATTCTAGAGGACGCAGATGAGTTGAAACCGGGACATACCTCCCGACGGAATGTCCAGCAGAATCCAGGGCTGTTGGGAGGTATGAAAATGTAATTCACTTTATTTAAGAATGTTGCTGTTTTGTTCCTGAAAAAACCCTCTGAAGTTCCTGCCACTAGGTGTCTCCCTCTTTCCTAATTTGCTGTTCACTCCCTATTACTAGGGAAAGTCTGTCTTTAGGAACCAGCAGGCTCAAGATGGAAGACAGGAAATAGAGAGGAGAGGGGCAGGGGAGAGGGGCAGGTCTCTCTCCACAGCCTCTATATGTTTACACCAAGCTACCCCTGCCTGTACACTGCACATAGAGCTCACAGTGAGCGTAAGGAGAGTCTATGGGCTTGTATCTACTTCTGACTAGCTGCTTGTGTTATTAATGATGTCATGTTAGTCTTAGACAGTAAGCAGCTTTCCTGACTGTGCTCCTAGGTTTGTATTTCTGAGTCAGTGTCTTGTTAGCTGCATCATAACCTGGATTTGCAGGCTAGGGTTCCTCGATCTCCTATATTATAATCAACTGGGCTTTTCTCAGCAATATGAAAACTCAGGTACCCTTTAAGCTCTGCTAGAAAGTGTAGGAAAAAAACCCGTCACAATTCCTAAAATTCTTATGGATTGGCAACAGTAGCACTGATACTGACACAGTGTAGTATGGATCCAGAAAAGTGATCAGGATGACCAGAGGGAAAGATGGAAGCGGGGCTGGGAATGGCGCCAAGTACCAGAGCCAGGATTAGAACAACAGGTACCAGGCAGACAATCCAAGGGGTAAGGGACAGGCAATATTCAGGAACAAGGCTGAGGTCAGGATCAGGGATAACCAGGAGACAAACCAGAAACAAAAGTATCAACTTACCAACCTGCCTTAGCAATGGTGCAACCAGATCAGCAAAGTCATGGACCAAACCAAAAGGGCAGGAGGCGAAGTAGAAGTGGAGGACTACTAGGCAGAACACTATGTTGCAACCAGGCAAGGTCAGTAGCACTATCTCACGGTGCTAAGACATGTTAGGTTTGCCAAAAGAGGGGGCGGACTAATGCAAAGAGGGCTCAACTGGTGGCGGTCCGACCCATCTACTGTACACAGAAGAAATCAAATACACGAGCAGTCAGAACTTATCACCTTCATGGCACAATCTATCATTTTTATGAATTTTTGAGTCACATCGACTTTCCATGACACATCCGGCTCTGCAGGAACAGTTGCCTCTTACTTTGGAAAAACAACCAAATAAGACATTTGGCCGGTACGCGGGGCTGGCAACACATGGCTGTTCCAGGAATGACTGCATGGAATGCCTAGAAATTCTGGACGCAGCTAAAGTAAATACAAGGACCAGGGTAGGATGAAACTACAGAAAAAAGCTAAAAATTCAGGTTTGCTGCGATTAACCCTCAGTCTCTGATTTCCATTATGTTATGGAGGCTACTAGATTAGAGAATATATTGAGAACTGCATTCCATAGAATTGACTCCATCATCTCAAACTTTCCTCGTCTAGACTTGGTTGGTCATTGGTCTAGATACTCTGGAACCTCCAAGTAGGAAAGTTTCTGATCCAAACTGTCCCTGGTCCATGGCTCGGTGGACTTACAATGTTCTTGGCTACCTAAGTTTTATCACTAGCCTTCCAAACCTACTACAGATGAAAGTGTCCCAAAGCTTTGGTAACAACATATATGTTTTTTTTTGTGATGAGACCTTGACCTTCAAGACATTGATCTTGGTTTTGGTGCTGGAGACCTTGACCTTCAAGATATCAATCTTGGTTTCGGTGATGGAGACCTTGACCTTCAAGACATTGTTCTTGGATTTGGAGATGGAGACCTTGACCTTCAAGATATTGATCTTGGTTTTGGCGATGGAGACCTTGACCTTCAAGACATTGATCTTGTTTTTGTTGATGAAGACCTTGACCTTCAAGACATTCTATCTTGGTTTTGGTGATGGAGACCTTGACCTTCAAGACATTTATCTTGGTTTTGGTGATGGAGACCTTGACCTTCAAGGCATTGCTCTTGGTTTTGGCGATGAGACCTTGACCTTCAAGACATTGGTCTTGGTTTTGGTGATGGAGACCTTGACCTTCAAGACATTGATCTTGGTTTTGGTGATGGAAACCAAGCATATGGGCAAATAAAGTGGTTGTCCACATAGAAATGAAGCCCATGGAGTGATTGATGGATGACGCAAGGACCTACTACCAGCATCCCAGTGAGCTGGGAAAAGCCATGGCCAGCCAGATAGTTTCCCCTCAATGGTTGTGACTGTCAGATGACCGGCCAACTATGAGATACATGGTCACCACCAGTCCACCTCTCCTACAGACCAGCTCTTCATTCTGGCTCATCGAAGGAGTCCTGAGATATTGTGTTGAACACACCAGAATTTTTAGGCATAGAGTGTAACCACCCTATAAGTCACCCATAGCCAATACATTGACGTTAGCCTTATGACCACCTCCCGTCTTGATCTGACCATTTCAGCTTAGTTTGACCTCGTTTGGTCCATTCTTTTTGGAACTTTTTAGTACAAACATGACATTCTTCTTTGCTCACCACTCAGTATGTTTCCATTTTCTCTCCCACAGATTTGTTCTCTCCGAAATCCATATTTTAAAGTCGTAAACTCTCGGAGAACGGATACTCCTGGTCTAAGTTTTCCTACAATAGACAATCCGATGAGATGTTTTTGACAAGCTGTCTTTCATCTCTTGACTAATGCGCTCCATATTATCCTTCACCTCCTCTAGATGTCTTCCATCTGCGGCCTCCTCTATTCCAAAGAAGATCGTCTGACATTCCGGGATAACCTTTCGCTCTCCTCTTCTTTTGGCTTAATAATGGCGGCCAGAATTGAGGGAGGGGTCAGAGGTCACGGATTATTTTTGAATTTACTGAGACCTCCATTTCCAAAGGTTTCGGGTTGGGGGGTACTTGTAAAAAAATGGCATCCCGGGATATAATTGGTATGACCGCCACATACCATGAAAATAATAAAAAGGAGAGTCTTAGATGCGGGCAGGATGGGACGCCGCACGTGGACCTGTTTCAAAGCCTTGGATTTGCCGTGCTCAGTGTGAGCTCGGGAGGGTGGGGGAGGAATCGGACTAGGACGGGATAGTATTTCAATATTCGAGGGGCTGAAATACTTTGTTGTGAACATAAAAGAAGCAATAAAAGCCTCACCGTAAACTATTACATTTAGGAAACTGCTGATTTTACATGGGGGGGGGGGGGAGATGATGACTCTTTCCATATTGCCATCTGCTGGGACAGATGAGGAGTCTTTGTTGTGCCGAATATCCCCAAATAAGGCCATAACCTAAAACACAAACATATGGACCCCTTATCCCGTGTACTGAGGAATCCACAGACACTACGGTTCTTCTTCATAGGAGAATTCCTTTAATCTGAAAATTAAAGGGATACGATGGGTGCGGAGGAATCAAATATGTATAGAATAGTATGTAGTGTGTACAGTGACCTACTGATAAGAGGATCAGCGAATGTAATGTAATGTATGTACACAGTGACTGTACCAGCAGAATAGTGAGCGCAGCTCTGGGGTATAATACAGGATAAGTAATGTAATGTATGTACACAGTGACTGCACCAGCAGAATAGTGAGCGCAGCTCTGGAGTATAATACAGGATAAGTAATGTAATGTATGTACACAGTGACTGTACCAGCAGAATAGTGAGTGCAGCTCTGGAGTATAATACAGGATAAGTAATGTAATGTATGTACACAGTGACTGCACCAGCAGAATAGTGAGCGCAGCTCTGGAGTATAATACAGGATAAGTAATGTAATGTATGTACACAGTGACTGCACCAGCAGAATAGTGAGCGCAGCTCTGGAGTATAATACAGGATAAGTAATGTAATGTATGTACACAGTGACTGTACCAGCAGCATAGTGAGCGCAGCTCTGGAGTATAATACAGGATAAGTAATGTAATGTATGTACATAGTGACTGCACCAGCAGAATAGTGAGCGCAGCTCTGGAGTATAATACAGGATAAGTAATGTAATGTATGTACACAGTGACTGCACCAGCAGAATAGTGAGCGCAGCTCTGGAGTATAATACAGGATAAGTAATGTAATGTATGTACACAGTGACTGCACCAGCAGAATAGTGAGCGCAGCTCTGGAGTATAATACAGGATAAGTAATGTAATGTATGTACACAGTGACTGCACCAGCAGAATAGTGAGCGCAGCTGTGGAGTATAATACAGGATAAGTAATGTAATCTATGTACACAGTGACTGTACCAGCAGAATAGTGAGTGCAGCTCTGGAGTATAATACAGTATAAGTAATGTAATGTATGTACACAGTGACTGTACCAGCAGAATAGTGAGTGCAGCTCTGGAGTATAATACAGTATAAGTAATGTAATGTATGTACACAGTGACTGCACCAGCAGAATAGTGAGCGCAGCTCTGGAGTATAATACAGGATAAGTAATGTAATGTATGTACACAGTGACTGTACCAGCAGAATAGTGAGCGCAGCTCTGGAGTATAATACAGGATAAGTAATGTAATGTATGTACACAGTGACTGTACCAGCAGAATAGTGAGCGCAGCTCTGGAGTATAATACAGGATAAGTAATGTAATGTATGTACACAGTGACTGTACCAGCAGAATAGTGAGTGCAGCTCTGGAGTATAATACAGTATAAGTAATGTAATGTATGTACACAGTGACTGTACCAGCAGAATAGTGAGTGCAGCTCTGGAGTATAATACAGGATAAGTAATGTAATGTATGTACATAGTGACTGCACCAGCAGAATAGTGAGTGCAGCTCTGGAGTATAATACAGGATAAGTAATGTAATGTATGTACACAGTGACTGTACCAGCAGAATAGTGAGTGCAGCTCTGGAGTATAATACAGTATAAGTAATGTAATGTATGTACACAGTGACTGCACCAGCAGAATAGTGAGTGCAGCTCTGGAGTATAATACAGGATAAGTAATGTAATGTATGTACACAGTGACTGTACCAGCAGAATAGTGAGTGCAGCTCTGGAGTATAATACAGGATAAGTAATGTAATGTATGTACACATTGACTGCACCAGCAGAATAGTGAGCGCAACTCTGGAGTATAATACAGGATAAGTAATGTAATGTATGTACACAGTGACTGTACCAGCAGAATAGTGAGCGCAGCTCTGGAGTATAATAGAGGATAAGTAATGTAATGTATGTACACAGTGACTGTACCAGCAGAATAGTGAGTGCAGCTCTGGAGTATAATTCAAGATAAGTAATGTAATGTATGTACACAGTGACTGTACCAGCAGAATAGTGAGCGCAGCTCTGGAGTATAATAGAGGATAAGTAATGTATTGTATGTACACAGTGACTGTACCAGCAGAATAGTGAGTGCAGCTCTGGAGTATAATAGAGGATAAGTAATGTATTGTATGTACACAGTGACTGTACCAGCAGAATAGTGAGCGCAGCTCTGGAGTATAATACAGGATAAGTAATGTAATGTATGTACACAGTGACTGTACCAGCAGAATAGTGAGCGCAGCTCTGGAGTATAATACAGGATAAGTAATGTAATGTATATACACAGTGACTGTACCAGCAGAATAGTGAGTGCAGCTCTGGAGTATAATACAAGATAAGTAATGTAATGTATGTACACAGTGACTGTACCAGCAGAATAGTGAGTGCAGCTCTGGAGTATAATACAAGATAAGTAATGTAATGTATGTACACAGTGACTGTACCAGCAGAATAGTGAGTGCAGCTCTGGAGTATAATACAGGATGTAATGTAGGATCAGTACAGGATAAGTAATATAGAGTCAAGAAACTTTCTGGATTCTGAATGCAGCTTTAGATGTAACTAGAGCACAATATAAATGTAACCTAAGATAAGTATAGCAAATTGCAACTGATGTTGAAACATTTGATAAAGAAATCAGTGATAGGACTTTCAATCTAACCACAATCTCTTGCGCCTGATCTGCTAGTAACAGGTGTCATGGCCGGCAGTCACGGCTACACTGTGAGAATTGGGATGTTTCAGTCTTTTCAGATGTAGCCAAGTCAGATTCCCATTGTGTGACTGTCTCCTGGAGATGTGCTCCGGCTGCAGGAGTTCCCAGGGATCTACATAAGATGAAGCATTTGTGGGATCTCAGCCAAGACACGAAGTCTTCTCCTGCAAAGTGTGAGACATAAGACACTAACAAGGGAAGGCAAATGCTAATACAAAACCTGCGGTGCAGGCCGGAGAGATTACACCGAAGCATCAAAGGCCCCAGGACACGAGGATTATGGGATGGACATGGAGGATCTACATGTTATAACTGTGAAAGGCGATTCATCAGAGAGATGAAGATCTAAACTCTTCCAAGGAGACGTATCCAAGCTGTTCCTAAAGATGGGAGCCGCTAAGTAAATCAGAAGAGTTAGTAGGATATTGCTGCTTTCTTAAAGGGGTTCTCCGGCTCCAACAGTGTGTTTTATACTGATTCATAGGCTAGGTCATCAGAGTGAAAAATCAGTTTGGAGCCGCTGTAAATGTCATCCCCTTATTCAGACTACCACACCTTGAAGAAGTAGTAAAATGAACGCAGCCTCCTTCCAGGGACCCCATTACACTGCATAGTACACAGTCCCCCTGCCTGTGATCTATAGACATAGAAAAATATTGATATCTGAATTTGCAACATTTACTCTCTTCAGTCACTGCTGCCATTGGCTCAGCTACAATGTAAAAGCGTGAGGGCCATTTACATAAAACCCATGAAATGCGTGGCAGCGCTCCACACGTTACACATTACTCAGTGTGTTCTGCTCATGTCACAAGTGCGAATAAAAAGAACCACAGAAAGCGTATTTACTTTCCATTAACCTGACACCTTTCACTTTGATTCCAGGTTAACAAGAACCAATCTGTTATAATACAAGCTACAAATTAGAGTCAAAGGAGAAAAGTAAATAATGTACAAACCCCATCAACATCAGCGGTGTATACCTAGACCTCGTATATCACGTGTAAGGGTAAACAGGAGCGCTGTCATGTAACCGCACACTAAAGAGCCGTATGATGTAAGATCTACAAATACAGCAGAATCCATCATAACACTGAAAATGGAGCCGACTGGTATATACACTCACCGGCCACTTTATTAGGTACACCATGCTAGTAACGGGTTGGACCCCCTTTTGCCTTCAGAACTGCCTCAATTCTTCGTGGCATAGATACAACAAGGTGCTGGAAGCATTCCTCAGAGATGTTGGTCCATATTGACATGATGGCATCACACAGTTGCAGTTGCAGATTTGTCGGCTGCACATCCATGATGCGAATCTCCCGTTCCACCACATCCCAAAGATGCTCCTCTATTGGATTGAGATCTGGTGACTGTGGAGGCCATTGGAGTACAGTGAACTCATTGTCATGTTCAAGAAACCAGTCTGAGATGATTCCAGCTTTATGACATGGCATTGCATTATCCTGCTGAAAGTAGCCATCAGATGTTGGGTACATTGTGGTCATAAAGGGATGGACATGGTCAGCAACAATACTCAGGTAGGCTTTGGCGTTGCAACGATGCTCAATTGGTACCAAGGGGCCCAAAGAGTGCCAAGAAAATATTCCCCACACCGTGACACCACCACCACCAGCCTGAACCGTTACCGATACAAGGCAGGATGGATCCATGCTTTCATGTTGTTGACGCCAAATTCTGACCCTACCATCCGAATGTCGCAGCAGAAATCGAGACTCATCAGACCAGGCAACGTTTTTCCAATCTTCAATTGTCCAATTTCGATGAGCTTGTGCAAATTGTAGCCTCAGTTTCCTGTTCTTAGCTGAAAGGAGTGGCACCCGGTGTGGTCTTCTGCTGCTGTAGCCCATCTGTAGCCTCAAAGTTGGACGTACTGTGCGGCGTTCAGAGATGCTCTTCTGGCTACCTTGGTTGTAACGGGTGGCTATTTGAGTCACTGTTGCCTTTCTATCAGCTCAAACCAGTCTGGCCATTCTCCTCTGACCTCTGGCATCAACAACGCATTTCCGCCCACAGAACTGCCGCTCACTGGATGTTTTTTCTTTTTCGGACCATTCTCTGTAAACCCTAGAGATGGTTGCGCGTGAAAATCCCAGTAGATCAGCAGTTTCTGAAATACTCAGACCAGCCCTTCTGGCACCAACAACCATGCCACGTTCAAAGGCACTCAAATCACCTTTCTTCCCCATACTGATGCTCGGTTTGAACTGCAGGAGATTGTCTTGACCATGTCTACATGCCTAAATGCACTGAGTTGCCGCCATGTGATTGGCTGATTAGAAATTAAGTGTTAACGAGCAGTTGGACAGGTGTACCTAATAAAGTGGCCGGTGAGTGTATAAGATATTGATATTCATATGTATAAGATTACAACTACTATAATACTGCTCCAATGTACAAGAATATAACTACTATAATACTACTCCTATGTACAAGAATATAACTACTATAATACTGCTCCTATGTACAAGAATATAACTACTATAATACTACTCCTATGTACAAGAATATAACTACTATAATACTGCTCCTATGTACAAGAATATAACTACTATAATACTACTCCTATGTACAAGTATATAACTACTATAATACTACCTCCTATGTACAAGAATATAACTACTATAATACTACTCCTATGTACAAGAATATAACTACTATAATACTACCTCCTATGTACAAGAATATAACTGCTATAATACTACTCCTATGTACAAGAATATAACTACTATAATACTGCTCCTATGTACAAGAATATAACTACTATAATACTGCTCCTATGTACAAGAATATAACTAGTATAATACTACCTCCTATGTACAAGAATATAACTAGTATAATACTACCTCCTATGTACAAGAATATAACTACTATAATACTGCTCCTATGTACAAGAATATAACTACTATAATACTGCTCCTATGTACAAGAATATAACTACTATAATACTACTCCTATGTACAAGAATATAACTACTATAATACTGCTCCTATGTACAAGAATATAACTACTATAATACTACTCCTATGTACAAGAATATAACTACTATAATACTGCTCCTATGTACAAGAATATAACAACTATAATACTGCTCCTATGTACAAGAATATAACTACTATAATACTGCTCCTATGTACAAGAATATAACTACTATAATACTACTCCTATGTACCAGAATATAACTACTATAATACTGCTCCTATGTACAAGAATATAACTACTATAATACTGCTCCTATGTACAAGAATATAACTAGGATAATACTACCTCCTATGTACAAGAATATAACTACTATAATACTACCTCCTATGTACAAGAATATAACTACTATAATACTACTCCTATGTACAAGAATATAACTACTATAATACTGCTCCTATGTACAAGAATATAACTACTATAATACTGCTCCTATGTACAAGAATATAACTACTATAATACTACCTCCTATGTACAAGAATATAACTACTATAATACTACCTACTATGTACAAGAATATAACTACTATAATACTGCCTCCTATGTACAAGAATTTAACTACTATAATACTACTCCTATGTACAAGAATATAACTACTATAATACTGCTCCTATGTACAAGAATATAACTACTATAATACTGCTCCTATGTACAAGAATATAACTACTATAATACTACCTCCTATGTACAAGAATATAACTACTATAATACTACCTCCTATGTACAAGAATATAACTACTATAATACTGCTCCTATGTACAAGAATATAACTACTATAATACTGCTCCTATGTACAAGAATATAACTACTATAATACTGCTCCTATGTACAAGAATATAACTACTATAATACTACCTCCTATGTACAAGAATATAACTACTATAATACTACCTCCTATGTACAAGAATATAACTACTATAATACTGCTCCTATGTACAAGAATATAACTACTATAATACTGCTCCTATGTACAAGAATATAACTACTATAATACTACTCCTATGTACAAGAATATAACTACTATAATACTGTTCCTATGTACAAGAATATAACTACTATAATACTGCTCCTATGTACAAGAATATAACTACTATAATACTACCTCCTATGTACAAGAATATAACTACTATAATACTGTTCCTATGTACAAGAATATAACTACTATAATACTGCTCCTATGTACAAGAATATAACTACTATAATACTGCTCCTATGTACAAGAATATAACTACTATAATACTACCTCCTATGTACAAGAATATAACTACTATAATACTACTCCTATGTACAAGAATATAACTACTATAATACTACTCCTATGTACAAGAATATAACTACTATAATACTACCTCCTATGTACAAGAATATAACTACTATAATACTACTCCTATGTACAAGAATATAACTACTATAATACTACTCCTATGTACAAGAATATAACTACTATAATACTACTCCTATGTACAAGAATATGACTACTATAATACTACTCCTATGTACAAGAATATAACTACTATAATACTACCTCCTATGTACAAGAATATAACTACTATAATACTACTCCTATGTACAAGAATATAACTAGTATAATACTACTCCTATGTACAAGAATATAACTACTATAATACTACTCCGATGTACAAGAATATAACTACTATAATACTACCTCCTATATACAAGAATATAACTACTATAATACAGCTCCTATGTACAAGAATATAACTACTATAATACTACTCCTATGTACAAGAATATAATTAGTATAATACTGCCCCCTGTGTACAAGAATATAACTAATATAATACTACCTCCTATGTACAAGAATATAACTACTATAATACTACTATGTACAAGAATATAACTACTATAATACTACTCCTATGTACAAGAATATAACTACTATAATACTACCTCCTATGTACAAGAATATAACTACTATAATACTACTCCTATGTACAAGAATATAACTACTATAATACTACTCCTATGTACAAGAATATAACTACTATAATACTACTCCTATGTACAAGAATATAACTACTATAATACTACTCCTATGTACAAGAATATAACTACTATAATACTACTCCTATGTACAAGAATATAACTACTATAATACTACCTCCTATGTACAAGAATATAACTACTATAATACTGCTCCTATGTACAAGAATATAACTACTATAATACTACCTCCTATGTACAAGAATATAACTACTATAATACTACCTCCTATGTACAAGAATATAACTACTATAATACTACTCCTATGTACAAGAATATAACTACTATAATACTACTCCTATGTACAAGAATATAACTACTATAATACTACCTCCTATGTACAAGAATATAACTACTATAATACTACTCCTATGTACAAGAATATAACTACTATAATACTACTCCTATGTACAAGAATATAACTACTATAATACTACCTCCTATGTACAAGAATATAACTACTATAATACTACCTCCTATGTACAAGAATATAACTACTATAATACTGCTCCTATGTACAAGAATATAACTACTATAATACTGCTCCTATGTACAAGAATATAACTACTATAATACTGCTCCTATGTACAAGAATATAACTACTATAATACTACCTCCTATGTACAAGAATATAACTACTATAATACTACCTCCTATGTACAAGAATATAACTACTATAATACTGCTCCTATGTACAAGAATATAACTACTATAATACTGCTCCTATGTACAAGAATATAACTACTATAATACTGCTCCTATGTACAAGAATATAACTACTATAATACTACCTCCTATGTACAAGAATATAACTACTATAATACTACCTCCTATGTACAAGAATATAACTACTATAATACTGCTCCTATGTACAAGAATATAACTACTATAATACTGCTCCTATGTACAAGAATATAACTACTATAATACTACTCCTATGTACAAGAATATAACTACTATAATACTGTTCCTATGTACAAGAATATAACTACTATAATACTGCTCCTATGTACAAGAATATAACTACTATAATACTACCTCCTATGTACAAGAATATAACTACTATAATACTGTTCCTATGTACAAGAATATAACTACTATAATACTGCTCCTATGTACAAGAATATAACTACTATAATACTGCTCCTATGTACAAGAATATAACTACTATAATACTACCTCCTATGTACAAGAATATAACTACTATAATACTACTCCTATGTACAAGAATATAACTACTATAATACTACTCCTATGTACAAGAATATAACTACTATAATACTACCTCCTATGTACAAGAATATAACTACTATAATACTACTCCTATGTACAAGAATATAACTACTATAATACTACTCCTATGTACAAGAATATAACTACTATAATACTACTCCTATGTACAAGAATATGACTACTATAATACTACTCCTATGTACAAGAATATAACTACTATAATACTACCTCCTATGTACAAGAATATAACTACTATAATACTACTCCTATGTACAAGAATATAACTAGTATAATACTACTCCTATGTACAAGAATATAACTACTATAATACTACTCCGATGTACAAGAATATAACTACTATAATACTACCTCCTATATACAAGAATATAACTACTATAATACAGCTCCTATGTACAAGAATATAACTACTATAATACTACTCCTATGTACAAGAATATAATTAGTATAATACTGCCCCCTGTGTACAAGAATATAACTAATATAATACTACCTCCTATGTACAAGAATATAACTACTATAATACTACTATGTACAAGAATATAACTACTATAATACTACTCCTATGTACAAGAATATAACTACTATAATACTACCTCCTATGTACAAGAATATAACTACTATAATACTACTCCTATGTACAAGAATATAACTACTATAATACTACTCCTATGTACAAGAATATAACTACTATAATACTACTCCTATGTACAAGAATATAACTACTATAATACTACTCCTATGTACAAGAATATAACTACTATAATACTACTCCTATGTACAAGAATATAACTACTATAATACTACCTCCTATGTACAAGAATATAACTACTATAATACTGCTCCTATGTACAAGAATATAACTACTATAATACTACCTCCTATGTACAAGAATATAACTACTATAATACTACCTCCTATGTACAAGAATATAACTACTATAATACTACTCCTATGTACAAGAATATAACTACTATAATACTACTCCTATGTACAAGAATATAACTACTATAATACTACCTCCTATGTACAAGAATATAACTACTATAATACTACTCCTATGTACAAGAATATAACTACTATAATACTACTCCTATGTACAAGAATATAACTACTATAATACTACTCCTATGTACAAGAATATAACTACTATAATACTACCTCCTATGTACAAGAATATAACTACTATAATACTGCTCCTATGTACAAGAATATAACTACTATAATACTACTCCTATGTACAAGAATATAACTACTATAATACTACTCCTATGTACAAGAATATAACTACTATAATACTACCTCCTATGTACAAGAATATAACTACTATAATACTACCTCCTATGTACAAGAATATAACTACTATAATACTACCCCTATGTACAAGAATATAACTAGTATAATACTGCTTCTATGTACAAGAATATAACTATATAGAAAAGGATAGTAGGATCCGCTCGACCAGGTAAGTTAAAAAATAACTTTTAATCCGACATGGTTAAAAAACACACAAAAGTAAATAGATGTGAAATGACAAAAAAGAAGAAAAAGAAGCAAAGCTATGAGTAAGAGACCTTGCGTCTTGAAACGCGTCAGCTAGAGCTATCAGAATGTGGTTTTAATCACCATTTTTCTTCTTTTTTTCATTTCACATCTATTTACTTTTGTGTGCTTTTTAACCATGTCGGATTAAAAGTTATTTTTTAACTTACCTGGTCGAGCGGATCCTACTATACTTTTCTATATGCTTCAACTACAAAGTGCCTTAGTCAGAGGCCAGGATCGTGCACCCAGGAATTATAAGGACTTATCAAGCTAACTGGAGGTGGTGAGCTATATGCTTATTTTTCTTATCTATTTAAGAATATAACTACTATAATACTACTCCTATGTACAAGAATATAACTAGTATAATACTACTCCTATGTACAAGTATATGACTACTATAATACTACTCCTATGTACAAGAATATAACTACTATAATACTACTCCTATGTACAAGAATATAACTACTATAATACTACACCTATGTACAAGAATATAACTACTATAATACTACACCTATGTACAAGAATATAACTACTATAATACTACACCTATGTACAAGAATATAACTACTATAATACTACTCCTATGTACAAGAATATAACTAGTATAATACTACACCTATGTACAAGAATATAACTACTATAATACTACCTCCTATGTACAAGAATATAACTACTATAATACTACTCCTATGTACAAGAATATAACTACTATAATACTGCTCCTATGTACAAGAATATAACTACTATAATACTACTCCTATGTACAAGAATATAACTACTATAACACTACTCCCATGTACAAGAATATAACTACTATAATACTACCTCCTATGTACAAGAATATAACTACTATAATACTACCTCCTATGTACAAGAATATAACTACTATAATACTACTCCTATGTACAAGAATATGACTACTATAATACTACTCCTATGTACAAGAATATAACTACTATAATACTACCTCCTATGTACAAGAATATAACTACTATAATACTACTCCTATGTACAAGAATATAACTAGTATAATACTACTCCTATGTACAAGAATATAACTACTATAATACTACTCCTATGTACAAGAATATAACTACTATAATACTACTCCTATGTACAAGAATATGACTACTATAATACTACTCCTATGTACAAGAATATAACTACTATAATACTACCTCCTATGTACAAGAATATAACTACTATAATACTACTCCTATGTACAAGAATATAACTAGTATAATACTACTCCTATGTACAAGAATATAACTACTATAATACTACTCCTATGTACAAGAATATAACTACTATAATACTGCTCCTATGTACAAGAATATAACTACTATAATACTACTCCGATGTACAAGAATATAACTACTATAATACTACCTCCTATATACAAGAATATAACTACTATAATACAGCTCCTATGTACAAGAATATAACTACTATAATACTACTCCTATGTACAAGAATATAACTAGTATAATACTGCCCCCTGTGTACAAGAATATAACTACTATAATACTACCTCCTATGTACAAGAATATAACTACTATAATACTACTATGTACAAGAATATAACTACTATAATACTACTCCTATGTACAAGAATATAACTACTATAATACTACCTCCTATGTACAAGAATATAACTACTATAATACTACTCCTATGTACAAGAATATAACTACTATAATACTACTCCTATGTACAAGAATATAACTACTATAATACTACTCCTATGTACAAGAATATATCTACTATAATACTACCTCCTATGTACGTATAAGAAAATAACTACTATAATACTACTCCTATGTACGTATAAGAAAATAACTACTATAATACTACTCCTATGTACAAGAATATAACTAGTATAATACTGCCCCCTGTGTACAAGAATATAACTACTATAATACTACCTCCTATGTACAAGAATATAACTACTATAATACTACTATGTACAAGAATATAACTACTATAATACTACTCCTATGTACAAGAATATAACTACTATAATACTACCTCCTATGTACAAGAATATAACTACTATAATACTACTCCTATGTACAAGAATATAACTACTATAATACTACTCCTATGTACAAGAATATAACTACTATAATACTACTCCTATGTACAAGAATATATCTACTATAATACTACCTCCTATGTACGTATAAGAAAATAACTACTATAATACTACTCCTATGTACAAGAATATAACTACTATAATACTGCTCCTATGTACAAGAATATAACTACTATAATACTACTCCTATGTACAAGAATATAACTAGTATAATACTGCCCCCTGTGTACAAGAATATAACTACTATAATACTACTCCTATGTAAAAGAATATAACTACTATAATACTGCCCCTATGTACAAGAATATAACTAGTATAATACTACTCCTATGTACAAGAATATAACTAGTATAATACTGCCCCCTGTGTACAAGAATATAACTACTATAATACTACCTCCTATGTACAAGAATATAACTACTATAATACTGATCCTATGTACAAGAATATAACTACTATAATACTACTCCTATGTACAAGAATATAACTACTATAATACTGCTCCTATGTAAAAGAATATAACTACTATAATACTGCTCCTATGTACAAGAATATAACTACTATAATACTGCTCCTATGTACAAGAATATAACTACTATAATACTGATCCTATGTACAAGAATATAACTACTATAATACTTCTCCTATGTACAAGAATATAACTACTATAATACGACTCCTATGTACAAGAATATAACTACTATAATACGACTCCTATGTACAAGAATATAACTACTATAATACTGCTCCTATGTACAAGAATATAACTACTATAATACTACTCCTATGTACAAGAATATAACTACTATAATACTACTCCTATGTACAAGAATATAACTACTGTAATACTGCTCCTATGTACAAGAATATAACTACTTTTATACTGTTCCTATGTACAAGAATATAACTACTATAATACTGCTCCTATGTACAAGAATATAACTACTATAATACTGCTCCTATGTACAAGAATATAACTACTATAATACTACCTACTATGTACAAGAATATAACTACTATAATACTGCCCCCTGTGTACAAGAATATAACTACTATAATACTACTCCTATGTACAAGAATATAACTACTATAATACTACTCCTATGTACAAGAATATAACTAGTATAACACTGCCCCCTGTGTACAAGAATATAACTAATATAATACTACTCCTATGTAAAAGAATATAACTACTATAATACTGCCCCTATGTACAAGAATATAACTAGTATAATACTACTCCTATGTACAAGAATATAACTAGTATAATACTGCCCCCTGTGTACAAGAATATAACTACTATAATACTACCTCCTATGTACAAGAATATAACTACTATAATACTGATCCTATGTACAAGAATATAACTACTATAATATTACTCCTATGTACAAGAATATAACTACTATAATACTGCTCCTATGAAAAAGAATATAACTACTATAATACTGCTCCTATGTACAAGAATATAACTACTATAATACTGCTCCTATGAAAAAGAATATAACTACTATAATACTGATCCTATGTACAAGAATATAACTACTATAATATTACTCCTATGTACAAGAATATAACTACTATAATACTGCTCCTATGAAAAAGAATATAACTACTATAATACGACTCCTATGTACAAGAATATAACTAGTATAATACTACTCCTATGTACAAGAATATAACTACTATAATACTGCTCCTATGTACAAGAATATAACTACGATAATACTGCTCCTATGTACAAGAATATAACTACTATAATACTACTTCTATGTACGTATAAGAATATAACTACTATAATACTACTCCTATGTACAAGAATATAACTACTATAATACTGCTCCTATGTACAAGAATATAACTACTATAATACTACTCCTATGTACAAGAATATAACTACTATAATACTACTCCTATGTACAAGAATATAACTACTATAATACTACCTCCTATGTACAAGAATATAACTACTATAATACTACTCCTATGTACAAGAATATAACTTCTATAATACTACTCCTATGTACAAGAATATAACTACTATAATACTGCTCCTATGTACAAGAATATAACTACTATAATACTGCTCCTATGTACAAGAATATAACTACTATAATACTGCTCCTATGTACAAGAATATAACTACTATAATACTACTCCTATGTACAAGAATATAACTACTATAATACTGCTCCTATGTACAAGAATATAACTACTATAATACTGCTCCTATGTACAAGAATATAACTACTATAATACTACTCCTATGTACAAGAATATAACTAGTATAATACTGCCCCCTGTGTACAAGAATATAACTACTATAATACTACCTCCTATGTACAAGAATATAACTACTATAATACTACTATGTACAAGAATATAACTACTATAATACTACTCCTATGTACAAGAATATAACTACTATAATACTACCTCCTATGTACAAGAATATAACTACTATAATACTACTCCTATGTACAAGAATATAACTACTATAATACTACTCCTATGTACAAGAATATAACTACTATAATACTACTCCTATGTACAAGAATATAACTACTATAATACTACCTCCTATGTACAAGAATATAACTACTATAATACTGCTCCTATGTACAAGAATATAACTACTATAATACTACCTCCTATGTACAAGAATATAACTACTATAATACTACCCCTATGTACAAGAATATAACTAGTATAATACTGCTTCTATGTACAAGAATATAACTATATAGAAAAGGATAGTAGGATCCGCTCGACCAGGTAAGTTAAAAAATAACTTTTAATCCGACATGGTTAAAAAACACACAAAAGTAAATAGATGTGAAATGACAAAAAAGAAGAAAAAGAAGCAAAGCTATGAGTAAGAGACCTTGCGTCTTGAAACGCGTCAGCTAGAGCTATCAGAATGTGGTTTTAATCACCATTTTTCTTCTTTTTTTCATTTCACATCTATTTACTTTTGTGTGCTTTTTAACCATGTCGGATTAAAAGTTATTTTTTAACTTACCTGGTCGAGCGGATCCTACTATACTTTTCTATATGCTTCAACTACAAAGTGCCTTAGTCAGAGGCCAGGATCGTGCACCCAGGAATTATAAGGACTTATCAAGCTAACTGGAGGTGGTGAGCTATATGCTTATTTTTCTTATCTATTTAAGAATATAACTACTATAATACTACTCCTATGTACAAGAATATAACTAGTATAATACTACTCCTATGTACAAGTATATGACTACTATAATACTACTCCTATGTACAAGAATATAACTACTATAATACTACTCCTATGTACAAGAATATAACTACTATAATACTACACCTATGTACAAGAATATAACTACTATAATACTACACCTATGTACAAGAATATAACTACTATAATACTACACCTATGTACAAGAATATAACTACTATAATACTACTCCTATGTACAAGAATATAACTAGTATAATACTACACCTATGTACAAGAATATAACTACTATAATACTACCTCCTATGTACAAGAATATAACTACTATAATACTACTCCTATGTACAAGAATATAACTACTATAATACTGCTCCTATGTACAAGAATATAACTACTATAATACTACTCCTATGTACAAGAATATAACTACTATAACACTACTCCCATGTACAAGAATATAACTACTATAATACTACCTCCTATGTACAAGAATATAACTACTATAATACTACCTCCTATGTACAAGAATATAACTACTATAATACTACTCCTATGTACAAGAATATAACTACTATAATACTACTCCTATGTACAAGAATATAACTACTATAATACTACTCCTATGTACAAGAATATAACTAGTATAATACTACTCCTATGTACAAGAATATAACTACTATAATACTGCTCCTATGTACAAGAATATAACTACTATAATACTGCTCCTATGTACAAGAATATAGCTACTATAATACTACTCCTATGTACAAGAATATAACTACTATAATACTACCTCCTACATACAAGAATATAACTACTATATTACTGCTCCTATGTACAAGAATATAACTACTATAATACTACTCCTATGTACAAGAATATAACTACTATAATACTGCTCCTATGTACAAGAATATAACTACTATAATACTACGCCTATGTACAAGAATATAACTACTATAATACTACTCCTATGTACAAGAATATATCTACTATAATACTACCTCCTATGTACGTATAAGAAAATAACTACTATAATACTACTCCTATGTACGTATAAGAATATAACTACTATAATACTACTCCTATGTACAAGAATATAACTACTATAATACTGCTCCTATGTACAAGAATATAACTACTATAATACTACTCCTATGTACAAGAATATAACTAGTATAATACTGCCCCCTGTGTACAAGAATATAACTACTATAATACTACCTCCTATGTACAAGAATATAACTACTATAATACTGATCCTATGTACAAGAATATAACTACTATAATACTAGTCCTATGTACAAGAATATAACTACTATAATACTGCTCCTATGTAAAAGAATATAACTACTATAATACTGCTCCTATGTACAAGAATATAACTACTATAATACTGCTCCTATGTACAAGAATATAACTACTATAATACTGATCCTATGTACAAGAATATAACTACTATAATACTTCTCCTATGTACAAGAATATAACTACTATAATACGACTCCTATGTACAAGAATATAACTACTATAATACGACTCCTATGTACAAGAATATAACTACTATAATACTGCTCCTATGTACAAGAATATAACTACTATAATACTACTCCTATGTACAAGAATAGAACTAGTATAACACTGCCCCCTGTGTACAAGAATATAACTAATATAATACTACTCCTATGTAAAAGAATATAACTACTATAATACTGCCCCTATGTACAAGAATATAACTAGTATAATACTACTCCTATGTACAAGAATATAACTAGTATAATACTGCCCCCTGTGTACAAGAATATAACTACTATAATACTACCTCCTATGTACAAGAATATAACTACTATAATACTGATCCTATGTACAAGAATATAACTACTATAATATTACTCCTATGTACAAGAATATAACTACTATAATACTGCTCCTATGAAAAAGAATATAACTACTATAATACTGCTCCTATGTACAAGAATATAACTACTATAATACTGCTCCTATGTACAAGAATATAACTACTATAATACGACTCCTATGTACAAGAATATAACTAGTATAATACTACTCCTATGTACAAGAATATAACTACTATAATACTGCTCCTATGTACAAGAATATAACTACGATAATACTGCTCCTATGTACAAGAATATAACTACTATAATACTACTCCTATGTACGTATAAGAATATAACTACTATAATACTACTCCTATGTACAAGAATATAACTACTATAATACTGCTCCTATGTACAAGAATATAACTACTATAATACTACTCCTATGTACAAGAATATAACTAGTATAATACTGCCCCCTGTGTACAAGAATATAACTACTATAATACTACTCCTACGTACAAGAATATAACTACTATAATACTACTCCTATGTACAAGAATATAACTACTATAATACTGCTCCTATGTACAAGAATATAACTACTATAATACTACTCCTATGTACAAGAATATAACTAGTATAATACTACACCTATGTACAAGAATATAACTAGTATAATACTGCTCCTATGTACAAGAATATAACTACTATAATACGACTCCTATGTACAAGAATATAACTAGTATAATACTGCTCCTATGTACAAGAATATAACTACTATAATACGACTCCTATGTACAAGAATATAACTAGTATAATACTGCCCCCTGTGTAC
This sequence comes from Leptodactylus fuscus, assembly GCF_031893055.1. NCBI lineage: Eukaryota > Metazoa > Chordata > Amphibia > Anura > Leptodactylidae > Leptodactylus > Leptodactylus fuscus. Next base: position 271,640,787 of record NC_134266.1, on the reverse strand, counting down.
AAGAATATAACTACTATAATACGACTCCTATGTACAAGAATATAACTACTATAATACTGGTCCTATGTACAAGAATATAACTACTATAATACTGCTCCTATGTACAAGAATATAACTACTATAATACTACTCCTATGTACAAGAATATAACTAGTATAACACTGCCCCCTGTGTACAAGAATATAACTACTATAATACTACTCCTATGTACAAGAATATAACTACTATAATACTACTCCTATGTACAAGAATATAACTACTATAATACTGCTCCTATGTACAAGAATATAACTACTATAATACTGGTCCTATGTACAAGAATATAACTACTATAATACTACTTCTATGTACAAGAATATAACTAGTATAATACTGCCCCCTGTGTACAAGAATATAACTACTATAATACTGCTCCTATGTACAAGAATATAACTACTATAATACTACTCCTATGTACAAGAATATAACTACTATAATACTACTCCTATGTACAAGAATATAACTACTATAATACTACTCCTATGTACAAGAATATAACTAGTATAATACTGCCCCCTGTGTACAAGAATATAACTACTATAATACTACTCCTATGTACAAGAATATAACTACTATAATACTACTCCTATGTACAAGAATATAACTACTATAATACTGCCCCCTGTGTACAAGAATATAACTACTATAATACTACTCCTATGTACAAGAATATAACTACTATAATACTACTCCTATGTACAAGAATATAACTACTATAATACTGCTCCTATGTACAAGAATATAACTACTATAATACTACTCCTATGTACAAGAATATAACTACTATAATACTGCCCCCTGTGTACAAGAATATAACTACTATAATACTTCTCCTATGTACAAGAATATAACTACTATAATACGACTCCTATGTACAAGAATATAACTACTATAATACGACTCCTATGTACAAGAATATAACTACTATAATACTGCTCCTATGTACAAGAATATAACTACTATAATACTACTCCTATGTACAAGAATATAACTAGTATAACACTGCTCCTATGTACAAGAATATAACTACTATAATACTGCTCCTATGTACAAGAATATAACTACTATAATACTGCTCCTATGTACAAGAATATAACTACTATAATACTACCTCCTATGTACAAGAATATAACTAATATAATACTACTCCTATGTAAAAGAATATAACTACTATAATACTGCCCCTATGTACAAGAATATAACTAGTATAATACTACTCCTATGTACAAGAATATAACTAGTATAATACTGCCCCCTGTGTACAAGAATATAACTACTATAATACTACCTCCTATGTACAAGAATATAACTACTATAATACTGATCCTATGTACAAGAATATAACTACTATAATATTACTCCTATGTACAAGAATATAACTACTATAATACTGCTCCTATGAAAAAGAATATAACTACTATAATACTGCTCCTATGTACAAGAATATAACTACTATAATACTGCTCCTATGTACAAGAATATAACTACTATAATTCGACTCCTATGTACAAGAATATAACTAGTATAATACTACTCCTATGTACAAGAATATAACTACTAGAGATGAGCGAACAGTGTTCTATCGAACTCATGTTCGATCGGATATTAGGCTGTTCGGCATGTTCGAATCGAATCGAACACCGCGTGGTAAAGTGCGCCATTACTCGATTCCCCTCCCACCTTCCCTGGCGCCTTTTTTGCTCCAATAACAGCGCTGGGTAGGTGGGACAGGAACTACGACACCGGTGACGTTGAAAAAAGTAGGCAAAACCCATTGGCTGCCGAAAACATGTGACCTCTAATTTAAAAGAACAGCGACGCCCAGGTTCGCGTCATTCTGAGCTTGCAATTCACCGAGGACGGAGGTTTCCGTCCAGCTAGCTAGGGCTTAGATTCTGGGTAGGCAGGGACAGGCTAGGATAGGAAGGAGAAGACAACCAACAGCTCTTGTAAGAGCTAAATTCCAGGGAGAAGCTTGTCAGTGTAACGTGGCACTGACGGGCTCAATCGCCGCAACCCAGCTTTCCCAGGATCCTGAATGGAATACACTGTCAGTGTATTCCCGTATACCCGATATATACCCCGATACCCGTTCCAACGGTGTGCCCCCCCACCTTCACCCCAGAAATACCCTGCAAGTCCCCTAGCAATAGAATTGGGGCTATATACACCCACAATTTTTACTACTGGTATACAGTGCCATTGTCTGACTGGGAATTCAAAGAATATATTGGGAATACAAATACCCTCATTTCTTGCTACTGCCATATAGTGCCAGTTTCTGACTGGTAATTCAAAGAATATATTGGGGTTACGTGCACCCACAATTTTTACTACTGGTATACAGTGCCATTGTCTGACTGGGAATTCAAAGAATATATTGGGAATACAAATACCCTCATTTCTTGCTACTGCCATATAGTGCCAGTGTCTGACTGGGAATTCAAAGAATATATTGGGGTTACGTGCACCCACAATTTTTACTACTGGTATACAGTGCCATTGTCTGACTGGGAATTCAAAGAGTATATTGGGAATACAAATACCCTCATTTCTTGCTACTGCCATATAGTGCCAGTTTCTGACTGGGAATTCAAAGAATATATTGGGGTTACGTGCACCCACAATTTTTACTACTGGTATACAGTGCCATTGTCTGACTGGGAATTCAAAGAATATATTGGGAATACAAATACCCTCATTTCTTGCTACTGCCATATAGTGCCAGTTTCTGACTGGGAATTCAAAGAATATATTGGGGTTACGTGCACCCACAATTTTTACTACTGGTATACAGTGCCATTGTCTGACTGGGAATTCAAAGAGTATATTGGGAATACAAATACCCTCATTTCTTGCTACTGCCATATAGTGCCAGTGTCTGACTGGGAATTCAAAGAATATATTGGGGTTACGTGCACCCACAATTTTTACTACTGGTATACAGTGCCATTGTCTGACTGGGAATTCAAAGAGTATATTGGGAATACAAATACCCTCATTTCTTGCTACTGCCATATAGTGCCAGTTTCTGACTGGGAATTCAAAGAATATATTGGGGTTACGTGCACCCACAATTTTTACTACTGGTATACAGTGCCATTGTCTGACTGGGAATTCAAAGAATATATTGGGGTTATAAATACCCTCATTTCTTGCTACTGCCATATAGTGCCAGTTTCTGACTGGGAATTCAAAGAATATATTGGGGTTACGTGCACCCACAATTTTTACTACTGGTATACAGTGCCATTGTCTGACTGGGAATTCAAAGAATATATTGGGGTTATAAATACCCTCATTTCTTGCTACTGCCATATAGTGCCAGTTTCTGACTGGTAATTCAAAGAATATATTGGGGTTACGTGCACCCACAATTTTTACTACTGGTATACAGTGCCATTGTCTGACTGGGAATTCAAAGAGTATATTGGGAATACAAATACCCTCATTTCTTGCTACTGCCATATAGTGCCAGTGTCTGACTGGGAATTCAAAGAATATATTGGGGTTACGTGCACCCACAATTTTTACTACTGGTATACAGTGCCATTGTCTGACTGGGAATTCAAAGAGTATATTGGGAATACAAATACCCTCATTTCTTGCTACTGCCATATAGTGCCAGTTTCTGACTGGGAATTCAAAGAATATATTGGGGTTACGTGCACCCACAATTTTTACTACTGGTATACAGTGCCATTGTCTGACTGGGAATTCAAAGAGTATATTGGGAATACAAATACCCTCATTTCTTGCTACTGCCATATAGTGCCAGTGTCTGACTGGGAATTCAAAGAATATATTGGGGTTACGTGCACCCACAATTTTTACTACTGGTATACAGTGCCATTGTCTGACTGGGAATTCAAAGAGTATATTGGGAATACAAATACCCTCATTTCTTGCTACTGCCATATAGTGCCAGTGTCTGACTGGGAATTCAAAGAATATATTGGGGTTACGTGCACCCACAATTTTTACTACTGGTATACAGTGCCATTGTCTGACTGGGAATTCAAAGAGTATATTGGGAATACAAATACCCTCATTTCTTGCTACTGCCATATAGTGCCAGTTTCTGACTGGGAATTCAAAGAATATATTGGGGTTACGTGCACCCACAATTTTTACTACTGGTATACAGTGCCATTGTCTGACTGGGAATTCAAAGAGTATATTGGGAATACAAATACCCTCATTTCTTGCTACTGCCATATAGTGCCAGTGTCTGACTGGGAATTCAAAGAATATATTGGGGTTACGTGCACCCACAATTTTTACTACTGGTATACAGTGCCAATTTCTAACTAGGAATTCAAAATGCGCAAGGCTCCCGGAAAGGGACGTGGACGAGGCCGTGGGCGAGGTCGGGGGAATGGTTCTGGGGAGCAAGGTAGCAGTGAAGCCACAGGGCGTCCCGTGCCTACTCCTGTGGGGCAGCAAGCATTGCGCCACTCCACAGTGCCAGGGTTGCTTGCCACATTAACTAAACTGCAGGGTACAAACCTTAGTAGGCCCGAGAACCAGGAACAGGTCTTGCAATGGCTGTCAGAGAACGCTTACAGCACATTGTCCAGCAGCCAGTCAGACTCTGCCTCCTCTCCTCCTATTACCCAACAGTCTTGTCTTCCTTCCTCCCAAAATTCCGAAGCTTTACAGAACAATAACCCAAACTGTCCCTGCTCCCCAGAGCTGTTCTCCGCTCCTTTCATTGTCCCTCAACCTGCCTCTCCACGTCACGATTCCACGAACCTAACAGAGGAGCATCTGTATCCAGATGCTCAAACACTAGAGTCTCCTCCATCTCCGTTCGATTTGGTGGTGGATGACCAGCAACCCACCCTCATCGACGATGATGTGACGCAGTTGCCGTCAGGGCATCCAGTTGACCGGCGCATTGTGCGGGAGGAGGAGATGAGACAGGAGTTGGAAGAGGAAGTGGTGGATGATGAGGACACTGACCCGACCTGGACAGGGGGGATGTCAAGCGGGGAAAGTAGTGTGGATGTTGAGGCAGGTGCAGCACCAAAAAGGGTAGCTAGAGGCAGAGGCAGAGGTCAGCAGCTTAGGCGAAGCCAGGCCACACCCGGAATCTCCCAAGATGTTCCAGTTCGTACCCAGCCCCGAAAAACTCCCACCTCGAGGGCACGTTTCTCGAAGGTGTGGAGTTTTTTCAAGGAATGCGCCGAGGACAGATATAGTGTTGTCTGCACAATTTGCCTCTCGAAATTGATTAGGGGCTCTGAGAAGAGCAACCTGTCCACCACTTCAATGCGCCGTCATTTGGAATCCAAGCACTGGAATCAGTGGCAGGCAGCAACGGCAGGACAAAGGCCGACTGCCGTTCACGCCACTGCCACTGCCTCTGCCTCTGCCTCTGCCACTGCCACTGCTGACTGTGCTGGCGATGCACTCCAGAGGACGAGCCAGGACACCACTTCATCTGCCTCCGCCACTTTGTTGACTTCTACCTCATCCTCCCCTGGTCCTGTCTTATCTCCTTCTCCTGCACCATCAAAGGCACCATCAGGCGTTTCTTTACAACAACCCACCATCTCTCAGACATTGGAGCGGCGGCAGAAATACACTGCTAACCACCCACACGCGCAAGCCTTGAACGCCAACATCGCTAAACTGCTGGCCCAGGAGATGTTGGCGTTCCGGCTTGTTGAAACTCCCGCCTTCCTGGACCTGATGGCAACTGCGGCACCTCGCTATGCCGTCCCTAGCCGTCACTACTTCTCCCGGTGTGCCGTCCCCGCCTTGCACCAGCACGTGTCACTCAACATCAGGCGGGCCCTTAGTTCCGCGCTTTGCACAAAGGTCCACTTGACCACCGACGCGTGGACAAGTGCATGCGGACAGGGACGCTACATTTCACTGACGGCACACTGGGTGAATGTAGTTGAGGCTGGGACTGCTTCCCAAACTGGCCCGGTGTACCTCGTCTCCCCGCCTAACATTCCTGGCAGGGACACGAGAAGAACACCCCCCTCCTCCTCCTCCTCCTCTACCGCCTCCTCCTCCGCCACCGCCTCCTCCTCCGCCACCGCCTCCTCCTCCGCTGTTAGATTGACCCCAGCTACGAGTTGGAAACGTTGCAGCACTGGCGTTGGTAGACGTCAGCAGGCTGTGCTGAAGCTGATCAGCTTGGGGGACAGACAGCACACTGCCTCCGAGGTGAGGGATGCCCTCCTCGATGAGACGGCAATATGGTTTGAGCCGCTGCACCTGGGCCCAGGCATGGTCGTTTGTGATAACGGCCGGAACCTGGTAGCAGCTCTGGAGCTTGCCGGACTCCAACATGTTCCATGCCTGGCCCACGTCTTCAACCTAGTGGTGCAACGTTTCCTAAAGAGCTACCCCAATGTTCCAGAGCTACTGGTGAAAGTGCGGCGCATGTGCGCCCACTTTCGCAAGTCGACAGTAGCCGCTGCTAGCTTAAAATCTCTCCAGCAACGCCTGCATGTGCCACAACACCGGCTTTTGTGCGACGTCCCCACACGCTGGAACTCAACGTTTCAGATGTTGAATAGAGTGGTTGAGCAGCAGAGACCTTTGATGGAATACCAGCTACAAAACCCTAGGGTGCCACAAAGTCAGCTGCCTCAGTTTCACATCCATGAGTGGCCATGGATGAGAGACCTTTGTGACATCCTACGGGTCTTTGAGGAGTCCACAAGGAGGGTGAGCTCTGAGGATGCGATGGTGAGCCTTACAATCCCGCTCTTGTGTGTTCTGAGAGAATCCCTGATTGACATCAGGGATAACTCAGATCACACAGAGGAGTTAGGGATAGCATCCGATCCGTCACAGCTGGAGAGTAGGTCCACACATCTGTCCGCTTCACTGCGTTTAATGGAGGAGGAGGAGGAGGAGGAGGAGGAAGAAGAGTTGTCCGATGATGTGATGGTGATACAGGAGGCTTCCGGGCAACTTCGAATCGTCCCATTGTTGCAGCGCGGATGGGTAGACATGGAGGATGAGGAGGAAATGGAGATTGAACTTTCCGGTGGGGCCAGAGGAGTCATGCCAACTAACACTGTGGCAGACATGGCTGAGTTCATGTTGGGGTGCTTTACAACCGACAAGCGTATTGTCAAAATCATGGAGGACAACCAGTACTGGATCTTTGCTATCCTTGACCCCCGGTATAAAAACAACATCTCGTCTTTTATTCCGGTAGAGGGGAGGGCCAATCGCATCAATGCTTGCCACAGGCAATTGGTGCAGAATATGATGGAGATGTTTCCAGCATGTGACGTTGGCGGCAGGGAGGGCAGTTCCTCCAGTAGGCAACCAAGTTCTCACCGGTCCACACAAACGAGGGGCACACTGTCTAAGGTCTGGGACACCTTGATGGCACCCCCTCGCCAAAGTGCCGCCACGGAGGGTCCTAGTGTCACCAGGCGTGAGAAGTATAGGCGCATGTTGCGGGAATACCTTTCCGACCACAGCCCTGTCCTCTCCGACCCCTCTGCGCCCTACACGTATTGGGTGTCGAAGTTGGACCTGTGGCTTGAACTTGCCCTATATGCCTTGGAGGTGCTGTCCTGTCCTGCCGCCAGCGTCCTATCTGAGAGGGTGTTCAGTGCAGCCGGTGGCATCATCACTGACAAGCGCACCCGTCTGTCAGCTGAGAGTGCCGACCGGCTCACTTTGATAAAAATGAACCACCACTGGGTAGAGCCGTCATTTTTGTGCCCACCTGTGTAAAGCACCCCAACATGAAACTCCATGTCTGTACTCAACCTCTCCAATTCCTCCGCATCCTCATACTCATCCACCATAAGCGTTGCACAATTCTGCTAATACTAGGCTCCCTCCACCCTGATTTCCCCCAACTCTGCTGGTTAGAGGCTCCCTCCACCATGAATTTGCCCAAACTGGGCTGTTTAGAGGCTCCCTCCACCATGAATTGGTCCAAACTGGGTTTTTTAGAGGCTCCCTCCACCATGAATTTGCCCAAACTGGGCTGTTTAGAGGCTCCCTCCACCATGAATTGGTCCAAACTGGGCTGGTTAGAGGCTCCCTCCACCATGAATTTCCCAAAACTTGGCTGTTTAGAGGCTCCCTCCACCATGAATTTGCCCAAACTGGGCTGTTTAGAGGCTCCCTCCACCATTAATTGGTCCAAACTGGGCTGGTTAGAGGCTCCCTCCACCATGAATTTGCCCAAACTGGGGTGGTTAGAGGCTCCCTCCACCATTAATTGGTCCAAACTGGGCTGGTTAGAGGCTCCCTCCACCATGAATTTCCCAAAACTTGGCTGTTTAGAGGCTCCCTCCACCATTAATTGGTCCAAACTGGGCTGGTTAGAGGCTCCCTCCACCATGAATTTGCCCAAACTGGGCTGCTTAGAGGCTCCCTCCACCATTAATTGGTCCAAACTGGGCTGGTTAGAGGCTCCCTCCACCATGAATTTGCCCAAACTGGGCTGTTTAGAGGCTCCCTCCACCATGAATTGGTCCAAACTGGGGTGGTTAGAGGCTCCCTCCACCATGAATTGGTCCAAACTGGGGTGGTTAGAGGCTCCCTCCACCATTAATTGGTCCAAACTGGGCTGGTTAGAGGCTCCCTCCACCATGAATTTGCCCAAACTGGGCTGTTTAGAGGCTCCCTCCACCATTAATTGGTCCAAACTGGGCTGGTTAGAGGCTCCCTCCACCATGAATTTGCCCAAACTGGGCTGTTTAGAGGCTCCCTCCACCATGAATTGGTCCAAACTGGGGTGGTTAGAGGCTCCCTCCACCATGAATTGGTCCAAACTGGGGTGGTTAGAGGCTCCCTCCACCATTAATTGGTCCAAACTGGGCTGGTTAGAGGCTCCCTCCACCATTAATTGGTCCAAACTGGGCTGGTTAGAGGCTCCCTCCACCATGAATTTGCCCAAACTGGGGTGGTTAGAGGCTCCCTCCACCATTAATTGGTCCAAACTGGGCTGGTTAGAGGCTCCCTCCACAATTAATTGGTCCAAACTGGGCTAATTAGAGGCTCCCTCCACCATGAATTGGTCCAAACTGGGTTTTTTAGAGGCTCCCTCCACCATGAATTTGCCCAAACTGGGCTGTTTAGAGGCTCCCTCCACCATGAATTGGTCCAAACTGGGCTGGTTAGAGGCTCCCTCCACCATGAATTGGTCCAAACTGGGGTGGTTAGAGGCTCCCTCCACCATTAATTGGTCCAAACTGGGCTGGTTAGAGGCTCCCTCCACCATTAATTGGTCCAAACTGGGCTGGTTAGAGGCTCCCTCCACCATGAATTTGCCCAAACTGGGGTGGTTAGAGGCTCCCTCCACCATTAATTGGTCCAAACTGGGCTGGTTAGAGGCTCCCTCCACAATTAATTGGTCCAAACTGGGCTAATTAGAGGCTCCCTCCACCATGAATTGGTCCAAACTGGGTTTTTTAGAGGCTCCCTCCACCATGAATTTGCCCAAACTGGGCTGTTTAGAGGCTCCCTCCACCATGAATTGGTCCAAACTGGGCTGGTTAGAGGCTCCCTCCACCATGAATTGGTCCAAACTGGGGTGGTTAGAGGCTCCCTCCACCATTAATTGGTCCAAACTGGGCTGGTTAGAGGCTCCCTCCACAATTAATTGGTCCAAACTGGGCTAATTAGAGGCTCCCTCCACCATGAATTGGTCCAAACTGGGTTTTTTAGAGGCTCCCTCCACCATGAATTTGCCCAAACTGGGCTGTTTAGAGGCTCCCTCCACCATGAATTGGTCCAAACTGGGCTGGTTAGAGGCTCCCTCCACCATGAATTTCCCAAAACTTGGCTGTTTAGAGGCTCCCTCCACCATTAATTGGTCCAAACTGGGCTGGTTAGAGGCTCCCTCCACCATTAATTGGTCCAAACTGGGCTGGTTAGAGGCTCCCTCCACCATGAATTTCCCAAAACTTGGCTGTTTAGAGGCTCCCTCCACCATTAATTGGTCCAAACTGGGCTGGTTAGAGGCTCCCTCCACCATGAATTTGCCCAAACTGGGCTGTTTAGAGGCTCCCTCCACCATGAATTGGTCCAAACTGGGTTTTTTAGAGGCTCCCTCCACCATTAATTGGTCCAAACTGGGCTGGTTAGAGGCTCCCTCCACAATTAATTGGTCCAAACTGGGCTAATTAGAGGCTCCCTCCACCATGAATTGGTCCAAACTGGGTTTTTTAGAGGCTCCCTCCACCATGAATTTGCCCAAACTGGGCTGTTTAGAGGCTCCCTCCACCATGAATTGGTCCAAACTGGGCTGGTTAGAGGCTCCCTCCACCATGAATTGGTCCAAACTGGGGTGGTTAGAGGCTCCCTCCACCATTAATTGGTCCAAACTGGGCTGGTTAGAGGCTCCCTCCACCATTAATTGGTCCAAACTGGGCTGGTTAGAGGCTCCCTCCACCATGAATTTGCCCAAACTGGGGTGGTTAGAGGCTCCCTCCACCATTAATTGGTCCAAACTGGGCTGGTTAGAGGCTCCCTCCACAATTAATTGGTCCAAACTGGGCTAATTAGAGGCTCCCTCCACCATGAATTGGTCCAAACTGGGTTTTTTAGAGGCTCCCTCCACCATGAATTTGCCCAAACTGGGCTGTTTAGAGGCTCCCTCCACCATGAATTGGTCCAAACTGGGCTGGTTAGAGGCTCCCTCCACCATGAATTTCCCAAAACTTGGCTGTTTAGAGGCTCCCTCCACCATGAATTTGCCCAAACTGGGCTGTTTAGAGGCTCCCTCCACCATTAATTGGTCCAAACTGGGCTGGTTAGAGGCTCCCTCCACCATGAATTTGCCCAAACTGGGGTGGTTAGAGGCTCCCTCCACCATTAATTGGTCCAAACTGGGCTGGTTAGAGGCTCCCTCCACCATGAATTTCCCAAAACTTGGCTGTTTAGAGGCTCCCTCCACCATTAATTGGTCCAAACTGGGCTGGTTAGAGGCTCCCTCCACCATGAATTTGCCCAAACTGGGCTGTTTAGAGGCTCCCTCCACCATTAATTGGTCCAAACTGGGCTGGTTAGAGGCTCCCTCCACCATGAATTTGCCCAAACTGGGCTGTTTAGAGGCTCCCTCCACCATGAATTGGTCCAAACTGGGGTGGTTAGAGGCTCCCTCCACCATGAATTGGTCCAAACTGGGGTGGTTAGAGGCTCCCTCCACCATTAATTGGTCCAAACTGGGCTGGTTAGAGGCTCCCTCCACAATTAATTGGTCCAAACTGGGCTAATTAGAGGCTCCCTCCACCATGAATTGGTCCAAACTGGGTTTTTTAGAGGCTCCCTCCACCATTAATTGGTCCAAACTGGGCTGGTTAGAGGCTCCCTCCACAATTAATTGGTCCAAACTGGGCTAATTAGAGGCTCCCTCCACCATGAATTGGTCCAAACTGGGTTTTTTAGAGGCTCCCTCCACCATGAATTTGCCCAAACTGGGCTGTTTAGAGGCTCCCTCCACCATTAATTGGTCCAAACTTGGCTGTTTAGAGGCTCCCTCCACCATGAATTTGCCCAAACTGGGCTGTTTAGAGGCTCCCTCCACCATTAATTGGTCCAAACTGGGCTGGTTAGAGGCTCCCTCCACCATGAATTTGCCCAAACTGGGGTGGTTAGAGGCTCCCTCCACCATTAATTGGTCCAAACTGGGCTGGTTAGAGGCTCCCTCCACCATTAATTGGTCCAAACTGGGCTGGTTAGAGGCTCCCTCCACCATGAATTTGCCCAAACTGGGCTGTTTAGAGGCTCCCTCCACCATGAATTGGTCCAAACTGGGCTGGTTAGAGGCTCCCTCCACCATGAATTTCCCAAAACTTGGCTGTTTAGAGGCTCCCTCCACCATTAATTGGTCCAAACTGGGCTGGTTAGAGGCTCCCTCCACCATGAATTGGTCCAAACTGGGGTTTTTAGAGGCTCCCTCCACCATGAATTGGTCCAAACTGGGGTTTTTAGAGTCTCCCTCCACCATGAATTGGTCCAAACTGGGGTTTTTAGAGTCTCCCTCCACCATGAATTGGTCCAAACTGGGGTTTTTAGAGGCTCCCTCCACCATGAATTTGCCCAAACTCTGCTGGTTAGAGGCTCAATCCACCCTGATTTTCAAAACAAATGTTGGTGCCAACCTCAACTTACTACAAGGGCCAAATTCACTGCTGGTGACAAGCTCTCCTCACTGCAAGTGCCAAATACACATGTTTCAAGGTGTTTTCCTACTGTCAGAGAGGTGGTATTGAGTGTGTAAAGTGTGTAGTTGTTAGGCTGTGATGTTGGGGTAATAGAGGGTCTTTGGTGTGTTAGATGCCCCCAGACATGCTTCCCCTGCTGTCCCAGTGTCATTCCAGAGGTGTTGGCATCATTTCCTGGGGTGTCATAGTGGACTTGGTGACCCTCCAGACACGGATTTGGGTTTCCCCCTTAACGAGTATCTGTTCCCCATAGACTATAATGGGGTTCGAAACCCGTTCGAACACACGAACATTGAGCGGCTGTTCGAATCGAATTTCGAACCTCGAACATTTTAGTGTTCGCTCATCTCTAATAACTACTATAATACTGCTCCTATGTACAAGAATATAACTACGATAATACTGCTCCTATGTACAAGAATATAACTACTATAATACTACTCCTATGTACGTATAAGAATATAACTACTATAATACTACTCCTATGTACAAGAATATAACTACTATAATACTGCTCCTATGTACAAGAATATAACTACTATAATACTACTCCTATGTACAAGAATATAACTACTATAATACTACTCCTATGTACAAGAATATAACTACTATAATACTACTCCTATGTACAAGAATATAACTTCTATAATACTACTCCTATGTACAAGAATATAACTACTATAATACTGCTCCTATGTACAAGAATATAACTACTATAATACTGCTCCTATGTACAAGAATATAACTACTATAATACTGCTCCTATGTACAAGAATATAACTACTATAATACTACTCCTATGTACAAGAATATAACTACTATAATACTACTCCTATGTACAAGAATATAACTAGTATAATACTGCCCCCTGTGTACAAGAATATAACTACTATAATACTACTCCTATGTACAAGAATATAACTACTATAATACTACTCCTATGTACAAGAATATAACTACTATAATACTGCCCCCTGTGTACAAGAATATAACTACTATAATACTACTCCTATGTACAAGAATATAACTACTATAATACTACTCCTATGTACAAGAATATAACTACTATAATACTGCTCCTATGTACAGGAATATAACTACTATAATACTGGTCCTATGTACAAGAATATAACTACTATAATACTACTCCTATGTACAAGAATATAACTAGTATAATACTGCCCCCTGTGTACAAGAATATAACTACTATAATACTACTCCTACGTACAAGAATATAACTACTATAATACTACTCCTATGTACAAGAATATAACTACTATAATACTGCTCCTATGTACAAGAATATAACTACTATAATACTACTCCTATGTACAAGAATATAACTAGTATAATACTACACCTATGTACAAGAATATAACTAGTATAATACTGCTCCTATGTACAAGAATATAACTACTATAATACGACTCCTATGTACAAGAATATAACTAGTATAATACTGCTCCTATGTACAAGAATATAACTACTATAATACGACTCCTATGTACAAGAATATAACTAGTATAATACTGCCCCCTGTGTACAAGAATATAACTACTATAATACGACTCCTATGTACAAGAATATAACTACTATAATACTGGTCCTATGTACAAGAATATAACTACTATAATACTGCTCCTATGTACAAGAATATAACTACTATAATACTACTCCTATGTACAAGAATATAACTACTATAATACTGGTCCTATGTACAAGAATATAACTACTATAATACTACTCCTATGTACAAGAATATAACTACTATAATACTGCTCCTATGTACAAGAATATAACTACTATAATACTACTCCTATGTACAAGAATATAACTAGTATAACACTGCCCCCTGTGTACAAGAATATAACTACTATAATACTACTCCTATGTACAAGAATATAACTACTATAATACTACTCCTATGTACAAGAATATAACTACTATAATACTACTCCTATGTACAAGAATATAACTACTATAATACTACCTCCTATGTACAAGAATATAACTACTATAATACTGCTCCTATGTACAAGAATATAACTACTATAATACTACTCCTATGTACAAGAATATAACTACTATAATACTACCTCCTATGTACAAGAATATAACTACTATAATACTGCTCCTATGTACAAGAATATACTACTATAATACTGTTCCTATGTACAAGAATATAACTACTATAATACTACTCCTATGTACAAGAATATAACTACTATAATACTACCTCCTAGCTGTGAGGACGTGTTTTTGTAGCTCTCCTGAGGCTCCTGATGTCTGGAGATAGCCCAGGGCGGGGCCACCCTGGGTGGGGAAGTTCCCCTGCCAAGGCCCAGGCTCCAAGGCCTTCTCTGGGAAGCAATTCCCAGACAACTAAAAAAATGGATGGAAATCCTAAAGTCCCCAGTAATGGGAATCGTGTCCAGTGTGTCAGCAGTCCTAGTGCAGCAAGCCAAGATGGGAAGAAAGTTGTAAAGGAAGAAGTAACGGAAGCAAGCAGTAGTACGGTGCAACAACCAAGCAAAATGGTTGAATGTAAGGAGCAAACTTTGCAGCCTGTGCAGACTCCATTGCAGGTTGCAGGTGTCCAGTCCACCCCACCCTCCTGCAGACAGAGGAGAACATCCCTGGAGAAGCAGACCATGCAGGAGAACATGCAGCAGTCTGTATTGGTACGGTCTGAGCGGACAAGATCTGGAAGCGGTAACTACAAAAATGTAGTGAAGGCAGTGGAGGAGATCAAAGGGAGACCAGCGGGGAAGCTTCAAGGTACCAGCAGTACAGTCACTGGAAATAAACTGGGACATAGTCCCCAGTCTGGACATTGTGGGCCCATGGCAGTGACAACAGCCGTAGCATGTCAGAAATCACAGGCTACACCAACCAGAAGCCATACTGGGGGTAACCAACCTGCAAAGCTTTCCAACAATGCACAGACTGTCACAGCTACTGAGCGAGCACCAGAACTGCGCCTGGCAGATGAGATACCAGCACTGGTCAAGCGACTGGAGACATTGAAGGCCAGTAAAATATATCTGCAGAGACAGATTGAATGTGCGTATAATCTAAAAAAGTCTGCATGCCCTGAGAAACTGGTGTTACTGGACAGGAAGCTGAGCGCACTGGCGAAAGAGCTCGCCGAGAACGTACGGGAGACCGAGACTGTACTGGAGCAAATGGGACCGGTGGGAGAATCGTACAGAAACCAGCAGCGGTTCCAGGAATACCAGAAGTCACCATCACCTTGTGCCAAAGCTGGGTCTGAACCCTCTCAAGGTGGCAGCCAGCAGTCCCATGTAAAACCAGTTCTGCAGCCAGCAAGTTTCCCTTTTAAGGAAGGGAATTTGTACGGGAAAGCGACCAGTGTTCAGCAACAGCAAAAACCTGCAGCAGTTCTCAGCAAGGCACCACAAGTCCCAGCAACCAGCACTTTGCAACCAGGTCATGGACCCCTGCCTAATGGTAATGAAGTAGCAGCTGTGCAGACACCACAAGTCCCAGGAGACAAGTCATTGCAGCAGGATTATGGACTCTTACCTGAAGGTACTGGGGGA
Source organism: Leptodactylus fuscus (assembly GCF_031893055.1). NCBI lineage: Eukaryota > Metazoa > Chordata > Amphibia > Anura > Leptodactylidae > Leptodactylus > Leptodactylus fuscus. Next base: position 271,625,018 of record NC_134266.1, on the reverse strand, counting down.
GTAACATATCTGGGGTTACAGGTTGTGGACTCTGTTGTGCAGGACTCTGCTGCCGCTGACTATAATACTAATATGGACTCTGCTATGCAGGACTCTGCTGCCGCTGACTATAATACTAATATGGACTCTGCTGTGCAGGACTCTGCTGCCGCTGATTGTCTGACTAATGTGCCTGATATTATGGATATTCCTGTATGTGATAACGGCCCAGCAGGGGAAGGTGTTTCTGGGGGGGATCCTTCACGATCTATGGCGTCAGACCCCTCTGCAGTCCAGTCTCTGGAGTCTGGTGATATTGCAGACATAGAGGTTGATGGTGGGGCGGACACAGGACAGTCCAGTGTGCAGGACTTTCCCCCTCTAGATACTCGCACAGTAGCAGAACCACATGGTACAGGTGCTCAGCAGCCCACACAGCGCCCACAAACACGCCAAGATGGCGGATCCGGCCGTACCTCCTCAGGGAATGCCTGGAGCCGCGGTGCTCCATCTTTTGCATCAAACTCCAATTATACAGGCCAGGCTTTCAGGAGGAGGAATGTAGTCAGGTTTAGGCACGGAGGTGCCAAGGAGGATCTGCCGGATAGGAGGTTTGTGGTCCGAGAGCTCCTATGTACCCAGATGGGCTTTGTGCCGACTGATATCCTGGCCGTCATAAACCTTCCTGACCGCCAGGGGTATGATGTTAGTTTTAAGCTGATGTCTGATCTGGACCGGTTCTGGGCCAATCTCACCAGGTTGAGAGATACGGAAGGTTGGGATAAGTTCAGTTTCATCCCCATCTCTAGGCCAGATACAGCCTCTGTCACAATTGTATTTTGGAATGAAGCCGTTCCCCCTCAGGACATTGTCATCTGGCTCAGGAGGCATTGTGACCTCATGTCCGATCTTAGTAAGAACAGGGATGAAGACGGGGTCTGGACCGGTGGGTGGAGGGTCCTGGTGAAGTTGCGTCAGCAGAACAACATAACCCAACATCTGCCCAATTCGTTCTTTATAGGCCGAGAAAAAGGGATCTGCTTCTATGCGGGTCAGCCTCGCCGGTGCTTCAAGTGTGGGAAGGCCGGCCATGTGGCCAGTGTATGCTCCATGGTAAAGTGTAGCCTATGTAATGAAATGGGCCACGTGAGTGCCACATGCCAAAGCATTAGGTGTAACCTGTGCGGTCGGATCGGTCACCCCCACAGAGATTGTCCTGATGCCTGGCATAACATCTGTAAGGATAGCCCTGATGAGGACTTGCTGGCAGCGGCTGATGACATACAGGAGGAGGAGGAGGCGCTATTGTCAGGGTCAGTAGTCACGGAGGCGGAGCCTCAACCACATACAGGTGATACCACCCAAGACCAGGCCGAGTCAGGTCCCATTGAGACGACCATGGAGGTTGTCGAGCAGGTTGTACAACCCTCAGTGGTCGTCTCTTCTCCTGCCCGATCATCCAATAATAATAAAAGGAGGAAGAAGGATAAAGCCAGCCGTAAGCCTGAGGGTGAGTGGACCACGGTAGAAAAGCCCACAAAGATGAGAGTAAGTAGTGCAGGCGAGGTCACTGCAACGGGGAATAGATTTAGTGTCCTATCAGAGTCAGAAGGAGAAGCAGAACTAGACAGAGAACTCTCACGAATGATGGCGGAGTATGAGGATGAACCAGAGGGCGATCCTCCCAATAAGAGGAGACCCCACCGAGATGAGGGGCAGTCCGAATCAGACATGGAAACAGCTGGTCACCAGGACACCTCTGACTCTGATCTATGACAATGGGGCCCATCTCTCTGTTTCTCATATTCCTAGTTGTTCTGATGGCAGGTTTCTATCTTAAAGTTATCTCTAGTAATGTGAATAGCATCCGAGCAAGGAGGACAAGACACGCAGTGTATGAACATCTGAGATATCTTGATGCCGATGTCTATTTCTTACAAGAAACCCGTTTAAATACTTTAGGACTAATACGAGAAGCAGAGAGAGAATGGAAATCTGGCCCGTCCTTCTGGTCTCTGGCGGTGGAACCTTATGCCGGGGTTTCTATACTGTTTAACACCCCTGATGTCACCATACACAGATTCACTGAGGTTCTGATGGGGAGGTGCCTGGTTTTAGAAGTTACCATCCGAGGCAGAAGGCTCCGACTCATTAATATCTATGGTCCACCGCAGTCGGTGATGGAAAGGGCACGTCTGTTTGATGAAGTCAAGCAGTACTTGTTTACATCTGTTCCGGTAGTCATGGCAGGGGACTTCAATGCCACCATGTCATCCAGTGACAGACCTACTGGTAGGCCTCTCACCAGGGACTGCAAGGTCTTAAGCAGAATTATTTCCCAGGCTGGTCTGTCTGATGTGTTTACTGAGGGTGGTAGGAAACCAAAATTCACTTACTCCTGCGCTGGTAGATGCAGTCGGATAGACTTAGCTCTGGTCAGTCCCGCTGAGCATGTTAGTGAGAAAAGTGAAAAGACAGTCCCTTATTCTGACCATCTGGCTTTGTATTTTTGCTTGGGCTCCACAAAACGCCCTGATATTGGGAGAGGCCTATGGAAGCTCAATTCCAGCCTCTTGGACGATGACTGTGTCCGGAGTTGTGTCCACTCTCTATTTCAGAACCAGCTTGAGAGAGTGGTGTTTTATGACAACATGGCAGACTGGTGGGAGGATGTCAAGGAGGAGATCAGATCCCTCTTAAGGAGACTGTCAGTTAAGAAGGGGAAGAGTAAGTATAGCCAGTATCTCAGGCTGCGGAAAGAATTAGAGTCACTCTATTCGGCGGGCGGGGATAACCAACAGAAGATTGACCGGCTGAAATCTGAGATCAGTCAGTATCAGTACCGCAGGTATACATCCCTGGTTCTTGAACGGGATTATGGGTCCTTAGGGGCTCCGGATCCTTTTGAGAATTGCAGGGAGCGGGTGGCAAATAAATCGGTCACAGGTCTCACTGACTCCCAGGGTGTGTTACAGGAGTCTCGGGAGGGTATCCTGGGGGTGGTGAGAACTTACTATGCTGACTTGTTTCAGAAGAAGGTTTTGGATAGAGAGAAGGTGGCTCAATTCTTGGAGGCAACTCCAGGTCCTGATACTAATGATTTGGACTTTTCTCCTTTGACAGCAGAGTTAACAGTGGAGGAGGTGAAAAAGGCCATAGATAAGTTACATCTGAAGAAGGCACCAGGTCCAGATGGGATTACAGCTGAGTTCTATAAGAAATTCCGAGACCTCTTGGCACCAATTCTCGTGGATGTATACAAAACTAGTCTAGAAAACCACCTGATGCCTCCATCCATGAGAGTGTCCTCCCTGATCCTGCTGTCTAAAGGTAAAGAGCCTAGTGACATCAAGAACTGGAGGCCGATTGCCCTCTTGAATGTCGATAGGAAGATTCTTGCAAAAATTCTGTTCTCTAGATTAGTTTGTTTGTCCCCGGCACTGTTGGCAGGCTCTCAGTTTGGCACAGTTAAAGGGCGGAACATCTCTGGAGCAGTTATCTCGATAAGGGAGATGTTTGAGAGATGTAAAGCTCTGAGGTGTGGGAGATATGTTGTGAGTCTTGACCAGGCTAAGGCCTTTGACAGAGTAGACCATGAGTATCTATGGGCGACTTTGACAAAGTACGGTATTCCGGGACAATTTGTGGATTGGCTGAGAACTTTGTACCGTGAGGCGGAGAGCTTTCCTCTGATTAATGGTTGGCAGGGTGATGCTTTCAGGGTTGAGGCAGGGGTGAGACAAGGTTGCCCACTGAGTCCATTACTGTATGTGTTTGCCATAGACCCGTTTCTTAGGTCACTGCAGGAGTGTGATTTTCAGGGGGCGCCGGTCCCCCACTGCTTGCCCCTGAGAGTTGTTGCCTACGCGGATGATGTGACTGTGGTGATATCTGAGCCTCGTGAGGTGGAGATGTTGTCTGCAGCCATCAGAAGTTACTCAGAGGCCTCCGGGTCTCTTGTCAACCTTGAGAAGAGTCAAGCTCTCTGGACGGGTCATACTGGTCCTACATTTGATCTGCCGCAGTTTGCACAGGCCTCCTCCTATATTAAGATCCTTGGGGTGAAATTCGGGAGGGATGATAATTGCAGACTAAATTGGGAAGAAAAGTTGGAATCCGGAAATGCAAAGGTTCAGCGATGGAAGAACTGGAGGCTGACCTATAGAGAAAGGGTTAAAATGTTGAAGACTTACCTGGTCCCTGTCTTCTTGTACGTCTCTGTTGTCTTTCCTTTGCCAGAATCTTTCTCCGCTAGGCTCTTTAGCCTGTTCTTCCAACTTTTGTGGGGGAACAGGTTGAACCCAGTAAAAAGAGGGATAACCTACCTACAGAGGAGAGAGGGTGGGCTGGATATGTTAAATCCAAGGGTGTTTTTTGACTCCATGTTTCTAAAAGTAAATTTTGGTTGCCTGGACTCAGATAACAGCTCCCTGTGGGTAAATAGTATCAGGAATTGGATATTGCCTTTTGCAGAATCCTGGGTGCGAGGCGGCAGCCTTAAGAGGGGTCGATCGACTCGTGACTACCTCCCCCAGTATCTGGACTATGGCATAAGGTGCCTGAAAAAATGGGGTATTGAAAAGACCTATCTGGTGAGTAAGACCAGGAGAGATCTATACACCAGGGTATGTAAGACCTTCTATTGTCTCCAGCCAGCATTGAGGGACTGCACATCTATAACCCTGCAGGATAGTCTGAGGCTCCTCACTGGTCGGAGGCTCCCTGCAAAGTTCTTTGACATTGCCTGGCTATCTCTGCATGGGAAACTTTTTGTAAGAGGCAACCTAAAACATCTCAGTGTGACAGATCGGGCATGTCCATTAGGTTGTCAGCAGGAGGAGACCATGGCACATTTTATATCAGAGTGCTGGGGAGGGCGAAAGATCTGGCAGGAAATATCCCGGAGGCTGAAAATTCCCCGATTACAATCACTCAAATACCCCGAAATCATATATGGCATCCCAACTAATATAGGTGACATTAACCGGGAGACCCTGTATATTATTATTACTGTCATCAAATATTATCACTGGCATACAAGGACCCAGGAGTCCCTACACAGAGAGCCCTTCCGTCATATGACCGCTGTCACATATATCATGTCTGAACTGAGGTGGATAAAGTCTCTGGAGGTCAGAAAAAAGTCTGATAATGTAAAATTGTGGAGAAATGTATATATCGATTGCTGAATATTCTGATAACACTGCAAATAAGTCTGTTCATTTATTTATGGATTTATTTTTTTTTCCCCCTCTTTATCCTGCCAGCAATGGACTCTTAAGTTAAAGTGATTCTCATTTTTGTTATCTGACAGACATGTCTGATTTATGTTATATTATTATTATTATTATTAGTTATTAATTCTGCTGGAATGTAATGTATTTTTGTTTTGTTTTTACTAATAAAAATTACCTCCTATGTACAAGAATATAACTACTATAATACTACTCCTATGTACAAGAATATAACTACTATAATACTACTCCTATGTACAAGAAAATAACTACTATAATACTACTCCTATGTACAAGAATATAACTACTATAATACTGCCCCCTATGTACAAGAATATAACTACTATAATACTGCTCCTATGTACAAGAATATAACTACTATAATACTACCTCCTATGTACAAGAATATAACTACTATAATACTACTCCTATGTACAAGAATATAACTAATATAATACTACCTCCTATGTACAAGAATATAACTACTATAATACTACCTCCTATGTACAAGAATATAACTACTATAATACTACTCCTATGTACAAGAATATAACTACTATAATACTACCTCCTATGTACAAGAATATAACTACTATAATACTACTCCTATGTACAAGAATATAACTACTATAATACTGCTCCTATGTACAAGAATATAACTACTATAATACTGCTCCTATGTACAAGAATATAACTACTATAATACTGCTCCTATGTACAAGAATATAACTACTATAATACTACTCCTATGTACAAGAATATAACTACTATAATACTGCTCCTATGTACAAGAATATAACTACTATAATACTGGTCCTATGTACAAGAATATAACTACTATAATACTACTTCTATGTACAAGAATATAACTAGTATAATACTGCCTCCTGTGTACAAGAATATAACTACTATAATACTACTCCTATGTACAAGAATATAACTACTATGATACTACTCCTATGTACAAGAATATAACTACTATAATACTGATCCTATGTACAAGAATATAACTACTATAATACGACTCCTATGTACAAGAATATAACTAGTATAATACTGCCCTCTGTGTACAAGAATATAACTACTATAATACGACTCCTATGTACAAGAAAATAACTACTATAATACTACTCCTATGTACAAGAATATAACTACTATAATACTACCTCCTATGTACAAGAATATAACTACTATAATACTACTCCTATGTACAAGAATATAACTACTATAAAACTGCTCCTATGTACAAGAATATAACTACTATAATACTGCTCCTATGTACAAGAATATAACTACTATAATACTACCTCCTATGTACAAGAATATAACTACTATAATACTACTCCTATGTACAAGAATATAACTACTATAATACTACCTCCTATGTACAAGAATATAACTACTATAATACTACTCCTATGTACAAGAATATAACTACTATAATACTACCTCCTATGTACAAGAATATAACTACTATAATACTACTCCTATGTACAAGAATATAACTACTATAATACTGCCCCCTATGTACAAGAATATAACTACTATAATACTGCTCCTATGTACAAGAATATAACTACTATAATACTACTCCTATGTACAAGAATATAACTACTATAATACTGCCCCCTATGTACAAGAATATAACTACTATAATACTGCTCCTATGTACAAGAATATAACTACTATAATACTACCTCCTATGTACAAGAATATAACTACTATAATACTACTCCTATGTACAAGAATATAACTACTATAATACTGCTCCTATGTACAAGAATATAACTACTATAATACTGCTCCTATGTACAAGAATATAACTACTATAATACTACCTCCTATGTACAAGAATATAACTACTATAATACTACTCCTATGTACAAGAATATAACTACTATAATACTACTCCTATGTACAAGAATATAACTACTATAATACTACCTCCTATGTACAAGAATATAACTACTATAATACTGCTCCTGTATACAAGAATATAACTACTATAATACTGCTCCTATGTACAAGAATATAACTACTATAATACTACCTCCTATGTACAAGAATATAACTACTATAATACTACTCCTATGTACAAGAATATAACTACTATAATACTGCCCCCTATGTACAAGAATATAACTACTATAATACTGCTCCTATGTACAAGAATATAACTACTATAATACTACTCCTATGTACAAGAATATAACTACTATAATACTGCCCCCTATGTACAAGAATATAACTACTATAATACTGCTCCTATGTACAAGAATATAACTACTATAATACTACCTCCTATGTACAAGAATATAACTACTATAATACTACTCCTATGTACAAGAATATAACTACTATAATACTGCTCCTATGTACAAGAATATAACTACTATAATACTGCTCCTATGTACAAGAATATAACTACTATAATACTACCTCCTATGTACAAGAATATAACTACTATAATACTACTCCTATGTAGAAGAATATAACTACTATAATACTACCTCCTATGTACAAGAATATAACTACTATAATACTACTCCTATGTACAAGAATATAACTACTATAATACTACCTCCTATGTACAAGAATATAACTACTATAATACTACTCCTATGTACAAGAATATAACTACTATAATACTACTCCTATGTAGAAGAATATAACTACTATAATACTACCTCCTATGTACAAGAATATAACTACTATAATACTACTCCTATGTACAAGAATATAACTACTATAATACTACTCCTATGTACAAGAATATAACTACTATAATACTACTCCTATGTACAAGAATATAACTACTATAATACTGCCCCCTATGTACAAGAATATAACTACTATAATACTGCTCCTATGTACAAGAATATAACTACTATAATACTACCTCCTATGTACAAGAATATAACTACTATAATACTACTCCTATATACAAGAATATAACTACTATAATACTACCTCCTATGTACAAGAATATAACTACTATAATACTACTCCTATGTACAAGAATATAACTACTATAATACTACTCCTATGTACAAGAATATAACTACTATAATACTACCTCCTATGTACAAGAATATAACTACTATAATACTACTCCTATGTACAAGAATATAACTACTATAATACTACTCCTATGTACAAGAATATAACTACTATAATACTACTCCTATGTACAAGAATATAACTACTATAATACTGCTCCTATGTACAAGAATATAACTACTATAATACTACTCCTATGTACCAGAATATAACTACTATAATACTGCTCCTATGTACAAGAATATAACTACTATAATACTACCTCCTATGTACAAGAATATAACTACTATAATACTACTCCTATGTACAAGAATATAACTACTATAATACTACTCCTATATACAAGAATATAACTACTATAATACTACTCCTATGTACAAGAATATAACTACTATAATACTACTCCTATGTACAAGAATATAACTACTATAATACTACCCCTATGTACAAGAATATAACTACTATAATACTACTCCTATGTACCAGAATATAACTACTATAATACTGCTCCTATGTACAAGAATATAACTACTATAATACTACCTCCTATGTACAAGAATATAACTACTATAATACTACTCCTATGTACAAGAATATAACTACTATAATACTACTCCTATATACAAGAATATAACTACTATAATACTACTCCTATGTACAAGAATATAACTACTATAATACTACTCCTATGTACAAGAATATAACTACTATAATACTACCCCTATGTACAAGAATATAACTACTATAATACTACTCCTATGTACAAGAATATAACTACTATAATACTGACTCCTATGTACGAGAATAAAACTACTATAATACTACTCCTATGTACAAGAATATAACTACTATAATACTGCTCCTATGTACAAGAATATAACTACTATAATACTACCTCCTATGTACAAGGATATAACTACTATAATACTGCTCCTATGTACAAGAATATAACTACTATAATACTGCTCCTATGTACACGAATATAACTACTATAATACTGCTCCTATGTACAAGAATATAACTACTATAATACTACTCCTATGTACAAGAATATAACTACTATAATACTACCTCCTATGTACAAGAATATAACTACTATAATACTGCTCCTATGTACAAGAATATAACTACTATAATACTACTCCTATGTACACGAATATAACTACTATAATACTACCTCCTATGTACAAGAATATAACTACTATAATACTGCTCCTATGTACAAGAATATAACTACTATAATACTACCTCCTATGTACAAGAATATAACTACTATAATACTACTCCTATGTAGAAGAATATAACTACTATAATACTACCTCCTATGTACAAGAATATAACTACTATAATACTACTCCTATGTACAAGAATATAACTACTATAATACTACCTCCTATGTACAAGAATATAACTACTATAATACTACTCCTATGTACAAGAATATAACTACTATAATACTACTCCTATGTAGAAGAATATAACTACTATAATACTACCTCCTATGTACAAGAATATAACTACTATAATACTACTCCTATGTACAAGAATATAACTACTATAATACTACTCCTATGTACAAGAATATAACTACTATAATACTACTCCTATGTACAAGAATATAACTACTATAATACTGCCCCCTATGTACAAGAATATAACTACTATAATACTGCTCCTATGTACAAGAATATAACTACTATAATACTACCTCCTATGTACAAGAATATAACTACTATAATACTACTCCTATATACAAGAATATAACTACTATAATACTACCTCCTATGTACAAGAATATAACTACTATAATACTACTCCTATGTACAAGAATATAACTACTATAATACTACTCCTATGTACAAGAATATAACTACTATAATACTACCTCCTATGTACAAGAATATAACTACTATAATACTACTCCTATGTACAAGAATATAACTACTATAATACTACTCCTATGTACAAGAATATAACTACTATAATACTACTCCTATGTACAAGAATATAACTACTATAATACTGCTCCTATGTACAAGAATATAACTACTATAATACTACTCCTATGTACCAGAATATAACTACTATAATACTGCTCCTATGTACAAGAATATAACTACTATAATACTACCTCCTATGTACAAGAATATAACTACTATAATACTACTCCTATGTACAAGAATATAACTACTATAATACTACTCCTATATACAAGAATATAACTACTATAATACTACTCCTATGTACAAGAATATAACTACTATAATACTACTCCTATGTACAAGAATATAACTACTATAATACTACCCCTATGTACAAGAATATAACTACTATAATACTACTCCTATGTACCAGAATATAACTACTATAATACTGCTCCTATGTACAAGAATATAACTACTATAATACTACCTCCTATGTACAAGAATATAACTACTATAATACTACTCCTATGTACAAGAATATAACTACTATAATACTACTCCTATATACAAGAATATAACTACTATAATACTACTCCTATGTACAAGAATATAACTACTATAATACTACTCCTATGTACAAGAATATAACTACTATAATACTACCCCTATGTACAAGAATATAACTACTATAATACTACTCCTATGTACAAGAATATAACTACTATAATACTGACTCCTATGTACGAGAATAAAACTACTATAATACTACTCCTATGTACAAGAATATAACTACTATAATACTGCTCCTATGTACAAGAATATAACTACTATAATACTACCTCCTATGTACAAGGATATAACTACTATAATACTGCTCCTATGTACAAGAATATAACTACTATAATACTGCTCCTATGTACACGAATATAACTACTATAATACTGCTCCTATGTACAAGAATATAACTACTATAATACTACTCCTATGTACAAGAATATAACTACTATAATACTACCTCCTATGTACAAGAATATAACTACTATAATACTGCTCCTATGTACAAGAATATAACTACTATAATACTACTCCTATGTACACGAATATAACTACTATAATACTACCTCCTATGTACAAGAATATAACTACTATAATACTGCTCCTATGTACAAGAATATAACTACTATAATACTACTCCTATGTACAAGAATATAACTACTATAATACTGCTCCTATGTACAAGAATATAACTACTATAATACTACCTCCTATGTACAAGAATATAACTACTATAATACTACCCCTATGTACAAGAATATAACTACTATAATACTACCCCTATGTACAAGAATATAACTACTATAATACTGCTCCTATGTACAAGAATATAACTACTATAATACTTCTCCTATGTACAAGAATATAACTACTATAATACTACTCCTATGTACAAGAATATAACTACTATAATACTACCCCTATGTACAAGAATATAACTACTATAATACTGCTCCTATGTACAAGAATATAACTACTATAATACTGCTCCTATGTACAAGAATATAACTACTATAATACTACTCCTATGTACAAGAATATAACTACTATAATACTTCTCCTATGTACAAGAATATAACTACTATAATACTGCTCCTATGTACAAGTATATAACTACTATAATACTGCTCCTATGTACAAGAATATAACTACTATAATACTACCTCCTATGTACAAGAATATAACTACTATAATACTACTCCTATTTACAAGAATATAACTACTATAATACTACTCCTATGTACAAGAATATAACTACTATAATACTGCCCCCTATGTACAAGAATATAACTACTATAATACTGCTCCTATGTACAAGTATATAACTACTATAATACTGCTCCTATGTACAAGAATATAACTACTATAATACTGCCCCCTATGTACAAGAATATAACTACTATAATACTACCTCCTATGTACAAGAATATAACTACTATAATACTACTCCTATATACAAGAATATAACTACTATAATACTACTCCTATGTACAAGAATATAACTACTATAATACTGCCCCCTATGTACAAGAATATAACTACTATAATACTGCTCCTATGTACAAGAATATAACTACTATAATACTGCTCCTATGTATAAGAATATAATACTATAATACTACTCCTATGTACAAGAATATAACTACTATAATACTGCCTCCTATGTACAAGAATATAACTACTATAATACTGCTCCTATGTACAAGAATATAACTACTATAATACTGCTCCTATGTACAAGAATATAACTACTATAATACTACTCCTATATACAAGAATATAACTACTATAATACTACTCCTATGTACAAGAATATAACTACTATAATACTACACCTATATACAAGAATATAACTACTATAATACTACTCCTATATACAAGAATATAACTACTATAATACTGCTCCTATGTACAAGAATATAACTACTATAATACTGCTCCTATGTACAAGAATATAACTACTATAATACTGCCCCCTATGTACAAGAATATAACTACTATAATACTACCTCCTATGTACAAGAATATAACTACTATAATACTACTCCTATGTACAAGAATATAACTACTATAATACTACCTCCTATGTACAAGAATATAACTACTATAATACTACTCCTATGTACAAGAATATAACTACTATAATACTACCTCCTATGTACAAGAATATAACTACTATAATACTACTCCTATGTACAAGAATATAACTACTATAATACTGCTCCTATGTACAAGAATATAACTACTATAATACTGCTCCTATGTACAAGAATATAACTACTATAATACTGCTCCTATGTACAAGAATATAACTACTATAATACTGCTCCTATGTACAAGAATATAACTACTATAATACTACCTCCTATATACAAGAATATAACTACTATAATACTGCTCCTATGTACAAGAATATAACTACTATAATACTGCTCCTATGTACAAGAATATAACTACTATAATACTACCTCCTATGTACAAGAATATAACTACTATAATACTGCTCCTATGTACAAGAATATAACTACTATAATACTACTCCTATGTACAAGAATATAACTACTATAATACTACTCCTATGTACAAGAATATAACTACTATAATACTACTCCTATGTACAAGAATATAACTACTATAATACTGCTCCTATGTACAAGAATATAACTACTATAATACTACTCCTATATACAAGAATATAACTACTATAATACTGCTCCTATATACAAGAATATAACTACTATAATACTGCTCCTATGTACAAGAATATAACTACTATAATACTACTCCTATATACAAGAATATAACTACTATAATACTACCTCCTATGTACAAGAATATAACTACTATAATACTACCTCCTATGTACAAGAATATAACTACTATAATACTGCTCCTATGTACAAGAATATAACTGCTATAATACTACCTCCTATGTACAAGAATATAACTACTATAATACTACACCTATATACAAGAATATAACTACTATAATACTGCTCCTATGTACAAGAATATAACTACTATAATACTACTCCTATGTACAAGAATATAACTACTATAATACTACTCCTATATACAAGAATATAACTACTATAATACTACACCTATATACAAGAATATAACTACTATAATACTGCTCCTATGTACAAGAATATAACTACTATAATACTGCTCCTATGTACAAGAATATAACTACTATAATACTACTCCTATATACAAGAATATAACTACTATAATACTACCTCCTATGTACAAGAATATAACTACTATAATACTACCTCCTATGTACAAGAATATAACTACTATAATACTGCTCCTATGTACAAGAATATAACTACTATAATACTACCTCCTATGTACAAGAATATAACTACTATAATACTACACCTATATACAAGAATATAACTACTATAATACTGCTCCTATGTACAAGAATATAACTACTATAATACTACTCCTATATACAAGAATATAACTACTATAATACTACTCCTATATACAAGAATATAACTACTATAATACTACACCTATATACAAGAATATAACTACTATAATACTGCTCCTATGTACAAGAATATAACTACTATAATACTACTCCTATGTACAAGAATATAACTACTATAATACTACCTCCTATGTACAATAATATAACTACTATAATACTGCTCCTATGTACAAGAATATAACTACTATAATACTACCTCCTATGTACAAGAATATAACTACTATAATACTACACCTATATACAAGAATATAACTACTATAATATTGCTCCTATGTACAAGAATATAACTACTATAATACTACTCCTATATACAAGAATATAACTACTATAATACTACTCCTATATACAAGAATATAACTACTATAATACTACACCTATATACAAGAATATAACTACTATAATACTACTCCTATGTACAAGAATATAACTACTATAATACTACCTCCTATGTACAAGAATATAACTACTATAATACTACACCTATATACAAGAATATAACTACTATAATATTGCTCCTATGTACAAGAATATAACTACTATAATACTACTCCTATATACAAGAATATAACTACTATAATACTACTCCTATATACAAGAATATAACTACTATAATACTACTCCTATATACAAGAATATAACTACTATAATACTACACCTATATACAAGAATATAACTACTATAATACTACTCCTATGTACAAGAATATAACTACTATAATACTACTCCTATATACAAGAATATAACTACTATAATACTACACCTATATACAAGAATATAACTACTATAATACTGCTCCTATGTACAAGAATATAACTACTATAATACTACTCCTATGTACAAGAATATAACTACTATAATACTACCTCCTATGTACAATAATATAACTACTATAATACTGCTCCTATGTACAAGAATATAACTACTATAATACTACCTCCTATGTACAATAATATAACTACTATAATACTGCTCCTATGTACAAGAATATAACTACTATAATACTACCTCCTAGCTGTGAGGACGTGTTTTTGTAGCTCTCCTGAGGCTCCTGATGTCTGGAGATAGCCCAGGGCGGGGCCGCCCTGGGTGGGGAAGTTCCCCTGCCAAGGCCCAGGCTCCAAGGCCTTCTCTGGGAAGCAATTCCCAGACAACTAAAAAAATGGATGGAAATCCTAAAGTCCCCAGTAATGGGAATCGTGTCCAGTGTGTCAGCAGTCCTAGTGCAGCAAGCCAAGATGGGAAGAAAGTTGTAAAGGAAGAAGTAACGGAAGCAAGCAGTAGTACGGTGCAACAACCAAGCAAAATGGTTGAATGTAAGGAGCAAACTTTGCAGCCTGTGCAGACTCCATTGCAGGTTGCAGGTGTCCAGTCCACCCCACCCTCCTGCAGACAGAGGAGAACATCCCTGGAGAAGCAGACCATGCAGGAGAACATGCAGCAGTCTGTTTTGGTACGGTCTGAGCGGACAAGATCTGGAAGCGGTAACTACAAAAATGTAGTGAAGGCAGTGGAGGAGATCAAAGGGAGACCAGCGGGGAAGCTTCAAGGTACCAGCAGTACAGTCACTGGAAATAAACTGGGACATAGTCCCCAGTCTGGACATTGTGGGCCCATGGCAGTGACAACAGCCGTAGCATGTCAGAAATCACAGGCTACACCAACCAGAAGCCATACTGGGGGTAACCAACCTGCAAAGCTTTCCAACAATGCACAGACTGTCACAGCTACTGAGCGAGCACCAGAACTGCGCCTGGCAGATGAGATACCAGCACTGGTCAAGCGACTGGAGACATTGAAGGCCAGTAAAATATATCTGCAGAGACAGATTGAATGTGCGTATAATCTAAAAAAGTCTGCATGCCCTGAGAAACTGGTGTTACTGGACAGGAAGCTGAGCGCACTGGCGAAAGAGCTCGCCGAGAACGTACGGGAGACCGAGACTGTACTGGAGCAAATGGGACCGGTGGGAGAATCGTACAGAAACCAGCAGCGGTTCCAGGAATACCAGAAGTCACCATCACCTTGTGCCAAAGCTGGGTCTGAACCCTCTCAAGGTGGCAGCCAGCAGTCCCATGTAAAACCAGTTCTGCAGCCAGCAAGTTTCCCTTTTAAGGAAGGGAATTTGTACGGGAAAGCGACCAGTGTTCAGCAACAGCAAAAACCTGCAGCAGTTCTCAGCAAGGCACCACAAGTCCCAGCAACCAGCACTTTGCAACCAGGTCATGGACCCCTGCCTAATGGTAATGAAGTAGCAGCTGTGCAGACACCACAAGTCCCAGGAGACAAGTCATTGCAGCAGGATTATGGACTCTTACCTGAAGGTACTGGGGGAGTAACATATTTGGGGTTACAGGTTGTGGACTCTGTTGTGCAGGACTCTGCTGCCGCTGACTGTAGTGGTAATATGGACTCTGCTATGCAGGACTCTGCTGCCGCTGACTATAATACTAATATGGACTCTGCTGTGCAGGACTCTGCTGCCGCTGATTATCTGACTAATGTGCCTGATATTATGGATATTCCTGTATGTGATAACGGCCCAGCAGGGGAAGGTGTTTCTGGGGGGGGATCCTTCACTATCTATGGCGTCAGACCCCTCTGCAGTCCAGTCTCTGGAGTCTGGTGATATTGCAGACATAGAGGTTGATGGTGGGGCGGACACAGGACAGTCCAGTGTGCAGGACTTTCCCCCTCTGGATACTCGCACAGTAGCAGAACCACATGGTACAGGTGCTCAGCAGCCCACACAGCGCCCACAAACACGCCAAGATGGCGGATCCGGCCGTACCTCCCTCAGGGAATGCCTGGAGCCGCGGTGCTCCATCTTTTGCATCAAACTCCAATTATACAGGCCAGGCTTTCAGGAGGAGGAATGTAGTCAGGTTTAGGCACGGAGGTGCCAAGGAGGATCTGCCGGATAGGAGGTTTGTGGTCCGAGAGCTCCTATGTACCCAGATGGCTTTGTGCCGACTGATATCCTGGCCGTCATAAACCTTCCTGACCGCCAGGGGTATGATGTTAGTTTTAAGCTGATGTCTGATCTGGACCGGTTCTGGGCCAATCTCACCAGGTTGAGAGATACGGAAGGTTGGGATAAGTTCAGTTTCATCCCCATCTCTAGGCCAGATACAGCCTCTGTCACAATTGTATTTTGGAATGAAGCCGTTCCCCCTCAGGACATAGTCATCTGGCTCAGGAGGCATTGTGACCTCATGTCCGATCCTTACTAAGAACAGGGATGAAGACGGGGTCTGGACCGGTGGGTGGAGGGTCCTGGTGAAGTTGCGTCAGCAGAACAACATAACCCAACATCTGCCCAATTCGTTCTTTATAGGCCGAGAAAAAGGGATCTGCTTCTATGCGGGTCAGCCTCGCCGGTGCTTCAAGTGTGGGAAGGCCGGCCATGTGGCCAGTGTATGCTCCATGGTAAAGTGTAGCCTATGTAATGAAATGGGCCACGTGAGTGCCACATGCCAAAGCATTAGGTGTAACCTGTGCGGTCGATCGGTCACCCCCACAGAGATTGTCCCTGATGCCTGGCATAACATCTGTAAGGATAGCCCTGATGAGGACTTGCTGGCAGCGGCTGATGACATACAGGAGGAGGAGGAGGCGCTATTGTCAGGGGTCAGTAGTCACGGAGGCGGAGCCTCAACCACATACAGGTGATACCACCCAAGACCAGGCCGAGTCAGGTCCCATTGAGACGACCATGGAGGTTGTCGAGCAGGTTGTACAACCCTCAGTGGTCGTCTCTTCTCCTGCCCGATCATCCAACAATAATAAAAGGAGGAAGAAGGATAAAGCCAGCCGTAAGCCTGAGGGTGAGTGGACCACGGTAGAAAAGCCCACAAAGATGAGAGTAAGTAGTGCAGGCGAGGTCACTGCAACGGGGAATAGATTTAGTGTCCTATCAGAGTCAGACGGAGAAGCAGAACTAGACAGAGAACTCTCACGAATGATGGCGGAGTATGAGGATGAACCAGAGGGCGATCCTCCCAATAAGAGGAGACCCCACCGAGATGAGGGGCAGTCCGAATCAGACATGGAAACAGCTGGTCACCAGGACACACCTCTGACTCTGATCTATGACAATGGGGGCCCATCTCTCTGTTTCTCATATTCCTAGTTGTTCTGATGGCAGGTTTCTATCTTAAAGTTATCTCTAGTAATGTGAATAGCATCCGAGCAAGGAGGACAAGACACGCAGTGTATGAACATCTGAGATATCTTGATGCCGATGTCTATTTCTTACAAGAAACCCGTTTAAATACTTTAGGACTAATACGAGAAGCAGAGAGAGAATGGAAATCTGGCCCGTCCTTCTGGTCTCTGGCTGTGGAACCTTATGCCGGGTGTTTCTATACTGTTTAACACCCCCTGATGTCACCATACACAGATTCACTGAGGTTCTGATGGGGAGGTGCCCTGGTTTTAGAAGTTACCATCCGAGGCAGAAGGGCTCCGAACTCATTAATATCTATGGTCCACCGCAGTCGGTGATGGAAAGGGCACGTCTGTTTGATGAAGTCAAGCAGTACTTGTTTACATCTGTTCCGGTAGTCATGGCAGGGGACTTCAATGCCACCATGTCATCCAGTGACAGACCTACTGGTCGGCCTCTCACCAGGGACTGCAAGGTCTTAAGCAGAATTATTTCACAGGCTGGTCTGTCTGATGTGTTTACTGAGGGTGCGTAGGAAACCAAAATTCACTTACTCCTGCGCTGGTAGATGCAGTCGGATAGACTTAGCTCTGGTCAGTCCCGCTGAGCATGTTAGTGAGAAAAGTGAAAAGACAGTCCCTTATTCTGACCATCTGGCTTTGTATTTTTGCTTGGGCTCCACAAAACGCCCTGATATTGGGAGAGGCCTATGGAAGCTCAATTCAGCCTCTTGGACGATGACTGTGTCCGGAGTTGTGTCCACTCTCTATTTCAGAACCAGCTTGAGAGAGTGGTGTTTTATGACAACATGGCAGACTGGTGGGAGGATGTCAAGGAGGAGATCAGATCCCTCTTAAGGAGACTGTCAGTTAAGAAGGGGAAGAGTAAGTATAGCCAGTATCTCAGGCTGCGGAAAGAATTAGAGTCACTCTATTCGGCGGGCGGGGATAACCAACAGAAGATTGACCGGCTGAAATCTGAGATCAGTCAGTATCAGTACCGCAGGTATACATCCCTGGTTCTTGAACGGGATTATGGGTCCTTAGGGGCTCCGGATCCTTTTGAGAATTGCAGGGAGCGGGTGGCAAATAAATCGGTCACAGGTCTCACTGACTCCCAGGGTGTGTTACAGGAGTCTCGGGAGGGTATCCTGGGGGTGGTGAGAACTTACTATGCTGACTTGTTTCAGAAGAAGGTTTTGGATAGAGAGAAGGTGGCTCAATTCTTGGAGGCAACTCCAGGTCCTGATACTAATGATTTGGACTTTTCTCCTTTGACAGCAGAGTTAACAGTGGAGGAGGTGAAAGAGGCCATAGATAAGTTACATCTGAAGAAGGCACCAGGTCCAGATGGGATTACAGCTGAGTTCTATAAGAAATTCCGAGACCTCTTGGCACCAATTCTCGTGGATGTATACAAAACTAGTCTAGAAAACCACCTGATGCCTCCATCCATGAGAGTGTCCTCCCTGATCCTGCTGTCTAAAGGTAAAGAGCCTAGTGACATCAAGAACTGGAGGCCGATTGCCCTCTTGAATGTCGATAGGAAGATTCTTGCAAAAAATTCTGTTCTCTAGATTAGTTTTGTTTGTCCCCGGCACTGTTGGCAGGCTCACAGTTTGGCACAGTTAAAGGGCGGAACATCTCTGGAGCAGTTATCTCGATAAGGGAGATGTTTGAGAGATGTAAAGCTCTGAGGTGTGGGAGATATGTTGTGAGTCTTGACCAGGCTAAGGCCTTTGACAGAGTAGACCATGAGTATCTATGGGCGACTTTGACAAAGTACGGTATTCTGGGACAATTTGTGGATTGGCTGAGAACTTTGTACCATGAGGCGGAGAGCTTTCCTCTGATTAATGGTTGGCAGGGTGATGCTTTCAGGGTTGAGGCAGGGGTGAGACAAGGTTGCCCCACTGAGTCCATTACTGTATGTGTTTGCCATAGACCCGTTTCTTAGGTCACTGCAGGAGTGTGATTTTCAGGGGGCGCCGGTCCCCCACTGCTTGCCCCTGAGAGTTGTTGCCTACGCGGATGATGTGACTGTGGTGATATCTGAGCCTCGTGAGGTGGAGATGTTGTCTGCAGCATCAGAAGTTACTCAGAGGCCTCCGGTCTCTTGTCAACCTTGAGAAGAGTCAAGCTCTCTGGACGGGTCATACTGGTCCTACATTTGATCTGCCGCAGTTTGCCCAGGCCTCCTCCTATATTAAGATCCTTGGGGTGAAATTCGGGAGGATGATAATTGCAGACTAAATTGGGAAGAAAAGTTGGAATCCGGAAATGCAAAGGTTCAGCGATGAAGAACTGGAGGCTGACCTATAGAGAAAGGGTTAAAATGTTGAAGACTTACCTGGTCCCTGTCTTCTTGTACGTCTCTGTTGTCTTTCCTTTGCCAGAATCTTTCTCCGCTAGGCTCTTTAGCCTGTTCTTCCAACTTTTGTGGGGGAACAGGTTGAACCCAGTAAAAAGAGGGATAACCTACCTACAGAGGAGAGAGGGTGGGCTGGATATGTTAAATCCAAGGGTGTTTTTTGACTCCATGTTTCTAAAAGTAAATTTTGTTGCCTGGACTCAGATAACAGCTCCCTGTGGGTAAATAGTATCAGGGACTGGATATTGCCTTTTGCAGAATCCTGGGTGCGAGGCGGCAGCCTTAAGAGGGGTCGATCGACTCGTGACTACCTCCCCCAGTATCTGGACTATGGCATAAGGTGCCTGAAAAAATGGGGTATTGAAAAGACCTATCTGGTGAGTAAGACCAGGAGAGATCTATACACCAGGGTATGTAAGACCTTCTATTGTCTCCAGCCGGCATTGAGGGACTGTACATCTATAACCCTGCAGGATAGTCTGAGGCTCCTCACTGGTCTGAGGCTCCTGCAAAGTTCTTTGACATTGCCTGGCTATCTCTGCATGGGAAACTTTTTGTAAGAGGCAACCTAAAACATCTCAGTGTGACAGATCGGCATGTCCATTGGGTTGCCAAGCAGGAGGAGACCATGGCACATTTTATATCAGAGTGCGGGGAGGGCGAAAGATCTGGCAGGAAATATCCCGGAGGCTGAAAATTCCCCGATTACAGTCTCTCAAATACCCCGAAATCATATATGGCATCCCAACTAATATAGGTGACATTAACGCCCGGGAGACCCTGTATATTATTATTACTGTCATCAAATATTATCACTGGCATACGAGGACCCAGGTGTCCCTACACAGAGAGCCCTTCCGTCATATGACCGCTGTCACATATATCATGTCTGAACTGAGGTGGATAAAGTCTCTGGAGGTCAGAAAAAAGTCTGATAATGTAAAATTGTGGAGAAATGTATATATCGATTGCTGAATATTCTGATAACACTGCAAATAAGTCTGTTCATTTATTTATGGATTTATTTTTTTTTTCCCCTCTTTATCCTGCCAGCAATGGACTCTTAAGTTAAAGTGATTCTCATTTTTGTTATCTGACAGACATGTCTGATTTATGTTATATTATTATTATTATTATTAGTTATTAATTCTGCTGGAATGTAATGTATTTTTTGTTTTGTTTTTACTAATAAAAATTACCTCCTATGTACAAGAATATAACTACTATAATACTACACCTATATACAAGAATATAACTACTATAATATTGCTCCTATGTACAAGAATATAACTACTATAATACTACTCCTATATACAAGAATATAACTACTATAATACTACTCCTATATACAAGAATATAACTACTATAATACTACACCTATATACAAGAATATAACTACTATAATACTACTCCTATGTACAAGAATATAACTACTATAATACTACCTCCTATGTACAAGAATATAACTACTATAATACTACACCTATATACAAGAATATAACTACTATAATATTGCTCCTATGTACAAGAATATAACTACTATAATACTACTCCTATATACAAGAATATAACTACTATAATACTACTCCTATATACAAGAATATAACTACTATAATACTACCTCCTATGTACAAGAATATAACTACTATAATACTACTGCTATGTACAAGAATATAACTACTATAATACTACCTCCTATGTACAAGAATATAACTACTATAATACTACTGCTATGTACAAGAATATAACTACTATAATACTACTCCTATGTACAAGAATATAACTAGTATAATACTACTCCTATGTACAAGAATATAACTACTATAATACTGCTCCTATGTACAAGAATATAACTACTATAATACTACTCCTATATACAAGAATATAACTACTATAATACTACCTCCTATGTACAAGAATATAACTACTATAATACTACTGCTATGTACAAGAATATAACTACTATAATACTACCTCCTATGTACAAGAATATAACTACTATAATACTACTGCTATGTACAAGAATATAACTACTATAATACTGCTCCTATGTACAAGAATATAACTACTATAATACTACTCCTATGTACAAGAATATAACTAGTATAATACTGCCCCCTATGTACAAGAATATAACTACTATAATACTGCTCCTATGTACAAGAATATAACTACTATAATATTGCTCCTATGTACAAGAATATAACTACTATAATACTACTCCTATATACAAGAATATAACTACTATAATACTACTCCTATGTACAACAATATAACTACTATAATACTACACCTATATACAAGAATATAACTACTATAATACTACTCCTATATACAAGAATATAACTACTATAATACTACACCTATATACAAGAATATAACTACTATAATACTACCTCCTATGTACAAGAATATAACTACTATAATACTACTCCTGTGTACAAGAATATAACTACTATAATACTGCTCCTATGTACAAGAATATAACTACTATAATACTACACCTATATACAAGAATATAACTACTATAATACTGCTCCTATGTACTAGAATATAACTACTATAATACTACTCCTATATACAAGAATATAACTACTATAATACTACTCCTATGTACAAGAATATAACTACTATAATACTGCCCCTATGTAGAAGAATATAACTACTATAATACTACTCCTATGTACAAGAATATAACTACTATAATACTACTCCTATGTACAAGAATATAACTACTATAATACTGCTCCTATGTACAAGAATATAACTACTATAATACTACACCTATATACAAGAATATAACTACTATAATACTGCTCCTATGTACTAGAATATAACTACTATAATACTACTCCTATGTACAAGAATATAACTACTATAATACTGCTCCTATGTACTAGAATATAACTACTATAATACTACTCCTATGTACAAGAATATAACTACTATAATACTACTCCTATGTACAAGAATATAACTACTATAATACTACCTCCTATGTACAAGAATATAACTACTATAATACTACTCCTGTGTACAAGAATATAACTACTATAATACTGCTCCTATGTACAAGAATATAACTACTATAATACTACACCTATATACAAGAATATAACTACTATAATACTGCTCCCATGTACAAGTATACAGCTCCTATGCAGTTCTATATGTCTCCATGGTAACAGACAACAAGTAAACCCTCTGTAGTCTGATCCTGCACTTCCACTCATTTTAATCTGTTGTATTCTGTGCCCATTATGTAGTAGGTATGAGTATATAGCTCCTACTGTATACACACCTATATGTCTCCATGACAACATAGAATGTACAGAACCTATGTAGACTCCTCCTAGGTCTTTTCCTATATACAATGTGTTATCTATACAGTAATGTATATCAAGAAGCTTTTAGGAAATACCCAATACCGAATAACAAGAGGAAAAGACGATACAAGACAAAGAACAAGGATCTATATTATTCCCCCCCCCCCCCATAAAGTAATATAATAAATATGATACAGTTGACGTCCTCCGATTATCCTTCACTGTGCAGGACACGCTGATTCTCCATGGGACAATCCTACTAAGCTCCATGAAGTGAATGGAAGTCATCCAGAGATTAGGGGAATTGGGATAAAAACATTACTTATAGGGGGACGGAGAGAACACGGGATGTACGGAAAGGAAGGAATAAAGTGTCTATGTAATAGAAGTGAAGGAAGGAAGGAAGGAAGGAAGGAAGGAAGGAAGGAAGGAAGATAAAATGTGTCTATATAATAGAAGAGTGCAGAGCTAGAGGGGGAGGGAGGAAGGAAGGAAGGAAGGAAGGAAGGAAGGAAGGAAGGAAGGAAAGGATGGAGGAAGGAAGATAAAATGTGTCTATATAATAGAAGTGTAGAGAGGAAGGAAAGGAAGGAAGGAAGGAAGGAAGGAAAGGATGGAGGAAGGAAGATAAAATGTGTCTATATAATAGAAGTGTAGAGAGGAAGGAAAGGAAGGAAGGAAGGAAGGAAGGAAGGAAGGAAGGAAGGAAGGAAAGGAAGGAAGAAGAAAAGGAAGGAAGATAAAATGTGTCTATATAATAGAAGTGTAGAGAGGAAGGAAAGGGAGGAAGGAAAGGGAGGAAGGAAGGAAGGAAGGAAGGAAGGAAGGGAGGGAGGAAAGGAAGGAAGAAGGAAAGGAAGGAAGATAAAATATTTCTATATGATAGAAGTGTAGAGAAGAAGGAAAGGAAGGAAGGAAGGAAGGAAGGAAGGAAGGAAGGAAGGAAGGAAGGAAGGAAGGAAGGAAGGAAGGAAGGAAGATAAAATGTGTCTATATAATAGTGCATAGTGTGGAGCTAGAGGGAGGGAGGAAGTGAATGAAGAATTGGAGGGTAGAAAAGAGAAAGGAGGGAGGGACAGTGGAAAGGAAGAAAGGTAGAAGCTTAAATTAAGAAGGTTACAAAAGAATCCGCATTTAGGAAGAATGGAAGATATAATAGAAATGGAGGAAGAGAAGAAAGAAGTAGACGAAGGGAGATTGGAAGTGGAAAAGGAAGGGCAACGAAGGTAAAGAGTGAAGAGACATTTATATGGGAAAGCTGAAAGGAAGGAAGAGGAAAAGCTTTATGTAGGAAGAGAAGAAGGAGAAACAATCCAGGGGTGAGACTCAGATAATATAAGACGGAAGATACAAGGTAACGGCACACACAACAGCTGCACATACTAGAGCTCAGCCTGACCTCTATAGACACATATTCACACTGTGACTGATGACCCTTTCACTTCAATTCTGTATATAGAGATGTTCTCTGAACGTGACGATCTTCATCTTCATCTTCCTCCACCAGGTGCCTGTAGCCATTATAGAGATGGATTCTGTCAGTATCAGATGGTCACCTACCAGGTAATACCTCAGATATAATCTGGAAACCTCTTCAGGACGGATTTATCTGCAAATTCCAAGCTGTGGATAAACATCAGAGACCGCGTCACGTTCCTCGTATCTCTTCATACATCAGCTCCTTCCTATGGATTAGTTACCTTTTCTGCAATGATCAGCAAATCTCCATGTCATCTGCTCGGCACCCACTGACCCACAAATAACATCACTCACATTCTAGACAAGGGAATGTGTCAGCGGAAAGTTCTTCTTCTGTTTAATATTTCTATATACAATAATCTTCATGCTTCCATTTGTCGCTTTACTGTATAGACTGGGGCACGGTGAGCAGAGCCATGTCACATCAATAGGAGGCAAAGGAGTCAATGGCATCTCTATAGTACAGCTGGGAGACTAGATAAGGCAGGAGACTAACACTATACACTGTATACACAGATATAGCTCTGTATACAGCTCACCTGTCATACCCTGGGTTCTCAAGGATGGACCATAATCCATCACTTCTCAGAGACTGTAATAATCTATTGAATTTTTGAAGCTGCCATAAAGAACACACTTGGTTGCAATACAGGAAATAGAAGAAGGAAGTATGGCCGCCCCTAAGCACACTATACAGGAAGGAAGTGAGCGCCAATATGGCCGCCCCTATACAGACAATAAAGGAAGTGAGTGTCACCAATATGGCCGCCCCTATACATATAATACCGGAAGGAGGTGTGTGTCTCCAATATGGTCGCCCCTATGCAAACAATAAAGGAAGTGAGTGTCTCCAATATGGCTGCCCCTATACATATAATACAGGAAGGAAGTGAGTGCCTCCAATATGGCCGCCCCTATATATACAATACAGGAAGGAAGTGAGTGTCTCCAATATGGCTGCCCCTATATATACAATACAGGAAGGAAGTGAGTGTCTCCAATATGGCTGCCCCTATATATACAATACAGGAAGGAAGTGAGTGTCTCCAATATGGCTGCCCCTGTCCAGACAATACAGGAAGTGAGTGTCTCCAATATGGCTGCCCCTATACATATAATAGAGGAAGGAAGTGAGTGCCTCCAATATGGCCGCCCCTATATATACAATACAGGAAGGAAGTGAGTGTCTCCAATATGGCCGCCCCTATATATACAATACAGGAAGGAAGTGAGTGTCTCCAATATGGCTGCCCCTATATATACAATACAGGAAGGAAGTGAGTGTCTCCAATATGGCTGCCCCTGTCCAGACAATACAGGAAGTGAGTGTCTCCAATATGGCTGCCCCTATACATATAATAGAGGAAGGAAGTGAGTGCCTCCAATATGGCCGCCCCTATATATACAATACAGGAAGGAAGTGAGTGTCTCCAATATGGCCACCCCTATATATACAATACAGGAAGGAATTGAGTGTCTCCAATATGGCCGCCCCTATATATACAATACAGGAAGGAATTGAGTGTCTCCAATATGGCCGCCCCTATCCAAGCAATACAGGAAGTGAGTGCTACCAATATGGCCACCCCTATCCAAGTAATAACAGGAAGTGAATGTCACCAATATGGCCGCCCCTATCCAAGCAATACAGGAAGTGAGTGCTACCAATATGGCCACCCCTATCCAAGTAATAACAGGAAGTGAATGTCACCAATATGGCCACCCCTATCCAGGCGATACAGGAAGTGAGTGCCTCCAATATGGCCATCCCTATCCAAGTAATAACAGGAAGTGAATGTCACCAATATGGCCGCCCCTATCCAGGCGATACAGGAAGTGAGTGCCTCCAATATGGCCATCCCTATCCAAGTAATAACAGGAAGTGAATGTCACCAATATGGCCGCCCCTATCCAGGCGATACAGGAAGTGAGTGCCACCAATATGGCCATCCCTATCCAAGTAATAACAGGAAGTGAATGTCACCAATATGGCCGCCCCTATCCAAGCAATACAGGGAGTGCCACCAATATGGCCACCCCTATCCAAGTAATAACAGGAAGTGAATGTCACCAATATGGCCACCCCTATCCAGGCGATACAGGAAGTGAGTGCCTCCAATATGGCCATCCCTATCCAAGTAATAACAGGAAGTGAATGTCACCAATATGGCCACCCCTATCCAGGCGATACAGGAAGTGAGTGCCTCCAATATGGCCATCCCTATCCAAGTAATAACAGGAAGTGAATGTCACCAATATGGCCACCCCTATCCAGGCGATACAGGAAGTGAGTGCCTCCAATATGGCCATCCCTATCCAAGTAATAACAGGAAGTGAATGTCACCAATATGGCCGCCCCTATCCAAGCAATACAGGGAGTGCCACCAATATGGCCACCCCTATCCAGGAGATACAGGAAGTGAGTGCCATCAATATGGCCGCCCCTATCCAGGCAATACAGGTAGTGAGTGCTACCAATATGGCCGCTCCTATACAGACAATCTGGAAATCATAACAGGAATCTGGAAAAGCTGGGTACTGACTTAAGTGAACCTGTAGATTTCCTGGATCAAGTCAAAACTTTTTTTTAAAAAATGGAGTTTTGTTCAGTCCCAATTTTTCTATTTTGGTGGGGCCTGTGCTGGACATGTGCAGGGGTTCACTTACTTCTGCGGACTTCTGTGAGTCAGACTTAGCAATCCTGTTCCATGAGGTTCAGTCATCAAAGTGCGGTTACTACAAAGTAAACTGAGGAAACCACAGGGCGGCTCACACCCCATAACCTACAATCCGAGGGCTTGGGACGGGCACCGCACAAATCCTCCGAAAATGGAGGAACATAACCATTATGGGCGGCCCTTATAGTGTCCATAGGGGTCGTCACTTCGAAAACGTGAAGTCAAAAAGTGGTGATAAGGAGCGTCAGGCTTTGGGGCCTACATAACTAAAGACCCCCTACAAGCCTGAGGCTGCCATACTCAATGCCAGGTGGCAGCCGGACCGGGGTAAAGCCGTCAGCAGCGGTCGGCATCACTAAAGTAATTGGATAAGCCTTGACCGCAGCAGAGACCTTACAGAAGGCCATAAAGGGGAGAGAAACCTTATATAAATGGGATTTAGCACACATGGGGGCGCTGCGAGGAGGGGGGCACAAACTTTTTTTACATGGAAATTGCAAAAAAAAAAATTTGAAAATTTTGTTTTCTTGAAAGTAACTCTCCTTTCATGGAATTTGACCCCAAAAACAAGCCGAGCTGGAAATCTTCTCACGTCTCACTCATCACTTTCATTAGGATTTTCCCGCTGTAAACAAATGAAGCAAATTAGAACCTGCAAAACCGCAAAATCTGCCACAAATAGACCCCGCGGAGGACCTCACAATGGTTCACATGATCCAACCAGATGAAGTGGCGAATACTCTGCACGCAGCGGCTGCAACACGAAGCTGAGGTCACTGGTGCTAATGGCTGCGGCGCCATCTAGTGGACAAAATAACATATTCATCGTTGTGCCCTGCAATCCAAAAATCGCCAGAACAAGAGACCTGAATGTGTGCGCTTGTATGGAACCGGGTCATAGGTGTGGCCACTGGGGTGACACCCAGCTTTCCAGAGACTCCTGAATGGCGTATCTGCAGAGGAAACCGTCGCACCCTGACCCTGACCAGATCTGCAGGTAATATGGATGAGCGACGTCACGGGAGCTCCGGAGATCCAGGCAAATCCTCGCTGCGATACAAAGCCAGATGGGTGGCAAGAAAATAAGAGAAAATGTTATTCAAAATTAGAAAAAAAAATTATACTGAAAATCTAACCAGATTAAGACACTCTTTTCCTGAAATACTCTGTGCTGCTGGAAGGTGCTGCACCTGGATGTAAAGTTCCCTTCAATGGACGGTCCCGCACCTCTAGCATGTAACTTTCAGTCTGCCTCTGAAATACTCTGTGCTGCTGGTAGGCCCTGCACCTCTAGCATGTAACTCTCAGTCTGCCTCTGAAATACTCTGTGCTGCTGGAGGTTCCTGCAACTCTAGCATGTAACTCTCAGCCTTCCTCTGAAACACTCTGTGCTGCTGGAGAGCCCTGCACCTCTAGCATGTAACTCTCAGTCTGAATCTGAAATACTCTGTGCTGCTGGTAGGTCCTGCACCTCTAGCATCCAACTCTCAGTCTGAATCTGAAATACTCTGTGCTGCTAGAAGGTCCTGCACCTCTAGCATGTAACTCTCAGTCTGAATCTGAAATACTCTGTGCTGCTGGTAGGTCCTGCACCTCTAGCATGTAACTCTCAGTCTGAATCTGAAATACTCTGTGCTGCTGGTAGGTCCTGCACCTCTAGCATCCAACTCTCAGTCTGAATCTGAAATACTCTGTGCTGCTAAAAGGTCCTGCACCTCTAGCATGTAACTCTCAGTCTGAATCTGAAATACTCTGTGCTGCTAGAAGGTCTCGCACCTCTAGCATGTAACTCTCAGTCTGAATCTGAAATACTCTGTGCTGCTGGTAGGTCCTGCACCTCTAGCATCCAACTCTCAGTCTGAATCTGAAATACTCTGTGCTGCTAAAAGGTCCTGCACCTCTAGCATGTAACTCTCAGTCTGAATCTGAAATACTCTGTGCTGCTGGTAGGTCCTGCACCTCTAGCATCCAACTCTCAGTCTGAATCTGAAATACTCTGTGCTGCTAAAAGGTCCTGCACCTCTAGCATGTAACTCTCAGTCTGAATCTGAAATACTCTGTGCTGCTGGTAGGTCCTGCACCTCTAGCATCCAACTCTCAGTCTGAATCTGAAATACTCTGTGCTGCTAGAAGGTCCTGCACCTCTAGCATGTAACTCTCAGTCTGAATCTGAAATACTCCGTACTGCTGGTAGGTCCTGCACCTCTAGCATCCAACTCTCAGTCTGAATCTGAAATACTCTGTGCTGCTGGTAGGTCCTGCACCTCTAGCATGTAACTCTCAGTCTGCCTCTGAAATACTCTGTGCTGCTGGAAGGCCCCGCACCTCTAGCATGTAACTCTCAGTCTGCCTCTGAAGTACTCTGTGCTGCTGGTAGGTCCTGCACCTCTAGCATCCAACTCTCAGTCTGAATCTGAAATACTCCGTACTGCTGGTAGGTCCTGCACCTCTAGCATCCAACTCTCAGTCTGAATCTGAAATACTCTGTGCTGCTGGTAGGTCCTGCACCTCTAGCATGTAACTCTCAGTCTGCCTCTGAAATACTCTGTGCTGCTGGAAGGCCCCGCACCTCTAGCATGTAACTCTCAGTCTGCCTCTGAAGTACTCTGTGCTGCTGGTAGATCCTGCACCTCTAGCATGTAACTCTCAGTCTGAATCTGAAATACTCCGTACTGCTGGTAGGTCCTGCACCTCTAGCATCCAACTCTCAGTCTGAATCTGAAATACTCTGTGCTGCTGGAAGGCCCCGCACCTCTAGCATGTAACTCTCAGTCTGCCTCTGAAATACTCTGTGCTGCTGGAAGGCCCCGCACCTCTAGCATGTAACTCTCAGTCTGCCTCTGAAATACTCTGTGCTGCTGGTAGATCCTGCACCTCTAGCATGTAACTCTCAGTCTGCCTCTGAAGTACTCTGTGCACACTCACAATTAGCACACTCATCTGAAATACTCTGTGCTCCTGAAAGGCCCTGCACTTACTGGCATGTATCTCTCAGCCTGATACTTTCCTTGCTCCTACAAACCCTTAGCACACTCTTTTCCTGACACACTCTGCGCTGCGGCAAGGTCCTATATCTTTTAGCATGTAATGCTCAGTGAGCATCTGAAATAATCTGTGCTGCTGAGTTCCTTCTCCTTCCCACCCCCCGGCCGCTCATGTTGTCACACACAGTCCTTACTAACACACCTGAGAGGACAGATCACTGCCCCCTAAGACCATCCAACTCCTCTCCTGAAATACTCTGTGCTGCTGGTGACCCCGTAGCTTTGTCTCGGTTACATACAGTCCTTTCTCTACCAATGTCGTCACATGAGTGGACAGATCACAGCCCCCATGAGACCGCACAGTCCTCTCCTGAAATACTCTGTGCTGCTCTGAAATATTCCGTACCACTGTGATGATACATCGCCTTAAAAGGGCTTTGAATCTGAAATACTCTGTGCTGCTGTGAGGACGCTGTTTAGCTGTTCGTCTTGGGGCCTTCACCTTCTTATAACTTTGGCTCTGACAGCGATGAGATGACGGAGTGGATTTGACAGGTTGGAGGTTCAAGGTCCTACTGAGCGCCATGTTGACAGCTGACCTCATGGGGGCGCCGCCGTCGCTTCTGATCCTTCACATGGTTGTGTATTTTGGGTTCGGTTACATTTTCCATGGCGCGTCCAGGAAGCGTTCAGGAATGTAATTGTGACTTCACAGATTTCCCTGCCGCTATCTGGAAGCCACCTGTCAGATATAAAGAGGCCACTAGGGGGCGCCGCTGCCAGATAAAGGGGTACTTAGTCTGTACCATCTCAGCCCCAGGTAAGTGAGGCACACGCACACCCGGCCACCTACATGACGTAACGGGATTTACCACACCAGGAAAACTTTGAATGCAGCTTTGGATGTGACTAGAGAAGGTGATATGGCAACGTCCCTGAATGTTATACGTTCCATGACGTAAGCCAGAGGTGAAAGGGTTAAATGTGCTAATAAAAAGGCTGCGGGGTCACCAGGATATCATATACACATCATATACACATCATATACACCGCTCTCAGGCTGCCCGTATAGACAAAGACTTTTATGTGCAATAAATGACAACCTGCCGATCCCGTCAGAAAGAAATAAACGATAAAATCTCCGACTTTATGAGACCAGACGGGCGTTTTATTTCAGTCATCGAGGCCGAGAGCGAGCGGGAGACGTGACAGCGTAAAATTCTGGAAGGTTAGAAAGGTCTGGAGATGGTGAAGTCATAGAATATCAGAAGGAAAGCGCAGAGACATCAAAGGGGGCGAGGAGCAAAACACAGAGAATTCATCAATAGGGATTATCAGCAGCAGGGCGTGGCCATAAGATAGATGGACGTATATAATACACCCTATATATTCCCATAATACACCGCTATACAAGGGTCTATCCAAACTACAAGTGTCATGATCACAGCTTTTATATTATACATAGGAGCAGTATTATAGTAGTTATATTCTTGTACATACATAGCGGTATTATAGTAGTTATATTCTTGTACATAGGAGCAGTATTATAGTAGTTATATTCTTGTACATAGGAGCAGTATTATAGTAGTTATATTCTTGTACATAGGGGGTAGTATTATAGTAGTTATATTCTTGTACATAGGAGCAGTATTATAGTAGTTATATTCTTGTACATAGGAGCAGTATTATAGTAGTTATATTCTTGTACATAGGAGCAGTATTATAGTAGTTATATTCTTGTACATAGGAGCAGTATTATAGTAGTTATATTCTTGTACATAGGAGCAGTATTATAGTAGTTATATTCTTGTACATAGGAGCAGTATTATAGTAGTTATATTCTTGTACATAGGAGCAGTATTATAGTAGTTATATTCTTGTACATAGGAGCAGTATTATAGTAGTTATATTCTTGTATATAGGGAGCAGTATTATAGTAGTTATATTCTTGTACATAGGGGCAGTATTATAGTAGTTATATTCTTGTACATAGGAGGTAGTATTATAGTAGTTATATTCTTGTACATAGGGGGCAGTATTGTAGTAGTTATATTCTTGTACATAGGAGCAGTATTATAGTAGTTATATTCTTGTACATAGGAGGTAGTATTATAGTAGTTATATTCTTGTACATAGGAGGTAGTATTATAGTAGTTATATTCTTGTACATAGGGGGCAGTATTATAGTAGTTATATTCTTGTACATAGGAGCAGTATTATAGTAGTTATATTTTTGTATATAGGAGCAGTATTATAGTAGTTATATTCTTGTACATAGGAGTAGTATTATAGTAGTTATATTCTTGTACATAGGAGGTAGTATTATAGTAGTTATATTCTTGTACATAGGAGTAGTATTATAGTAGTTATATTCTTGTACATAGGAGCAGTATTATAGTAGTTATATTCTTGTACATAGGAGTAGTATTATAGTAGTTATATTCTTGTACATAGGAGGTAGTATTATAGTAGTTATATTCTTGTACATAGGAGTAGTATTATAGTAGTTATATTCTTGTACATAGGAGCAGTATTATAGTAGTTACCGTATTTTTCCCCAAATTTCGGAGGAAAATGAGGGTGCGTCTTATAGTCTGAATGTGGGTGGAGGAGTGGGTTTGCAGCATGGCCGCGCTACTGCCACCGCTGGTTTTCTTCAGCGGCAGGAGTGTGACAATCTGCAGGCCCCGGCAGCTAAGACACTCCCCGGCATCCGCCGGTCTATTACAGCAGATGCCGGGGACTGTCTTAGCTGCCGGGGCCTGCAGATTGCCACGCTCCTGCCGCTGAAGAAAACCAGCGGTGGCAGTAGCGCGGCCATGCTGCAAATCCGCTCCTCCTCCGCAGGTCCCGGCAGTCAGTTAGCCCCGGGGCCGGTCCCCACCGGCCCCATACCTTTAGTGATGCAGGCCGGCTCCTGCACGGCGAGGCCGCAGGAGCCGACCTGTTCCGATGACAGCCGGGAGCCTAATGAAGGCTCCCAGGCCTGTCATAGATATATATTACTATCGCGGCTGGTCTATGACACTCCGCGATAGTAATGTATAGAATCTCCCATAGACGGCAATGCACTTGTATTGCCGTCTATGGGACTTGCAATCAAATGATTGCAGGTTCAAGCCCCCAGGGGGGAATAAAATAGTAAAAAAAAAAAAAAAAAAAAAATATAATAAAAATTAAAATAAATAAAAGTTCACCTCCTTTCCCTAGAATACATATAAAAGTATAACATTACTGTGAAACATACACATTAGGTATCCCTGTGTCTGAAAATGCCCGGTCTACTAATATTTTTATGTACAGTGAACGTCAAAATCAAAAGTGCTAAACTATATTCTTGTACATAGGAGCAGTATTATAGTAGTTATATTCTTGTACATAGGAGCAGTATTATAGTAGTTATATTCTTGTACATAGGGGCAGTATTATAGTAGTTATATTCTTGTACATAGGAGCAGTATTATAGTAGTTATATTCTTGTACATAGGAGTAGTATTATAGTAGTTATATTCTTGTACGTAGGAGCAGTATTATAGTAGTTATATTCTTGTACATAGGAGCAGTATTATAGTAGTTATATTCTTGTACATAGGAGTAGTAGTATAGTAGTTATATTCTTGTACATAGGAGTAGTATTATAGTAGTTATATTCTTGTACATAGGAGTAGTATTATAGTAGTTATATTCTTGTACATAGGAGGTAGTATTATAGTAGTTATATTCTTGTACATAGGAGCAGTATTATAGTAGTTATATTCTTGTACATAGGAGGTAGTATTATAGTAGTTATATTCTTGTACATAGGAGCAGTATTATAGTAGTTATATTCTTGTACATAGGAGCAGTATTATAGTAGTTATATTCTTGTACATAGGAGGTAGTATTATAGTAGTTATATTCTTGTACATAGGAGGTAGTATTATAGTAGTTATATTCTTGTACATAGGAGCAGTATTATAGTAGTTATATTCTTGTACATAGGAGCAGTATTATAGTAGTTATATTCTTGTACATAGGAGGTAGTATTATAGTAGTTATATTCTTGTACATAGGAGGTAGTATTATAGCAGTTATATTCTTGTACATAGGAGCAGTATTATAGTAGTTATATTCTTGTACATAGGAGTAGTATTATAGCAGTTATATTCTTGTACATAGGAGCAGTATTATAGTAGTTATATTCTTGTACATAGGAGTAGTATTATAGCAGTTATATTCTTGTACATAGGAGTAGTATTATAGTAGTTATATTCTTGTACATAGGAGGTAGTATTATAGTAGTTATATTCTTATACATAGGAGCAGTATTATAGTAGTTATATTCTTGTACATAGGAGTAGTATTATAGTAGTTATATTCTTATATATAGGAGGTAGTATTATAGTAGTTATATTCTTGTACATAGGAGCAGTATTATAGTAGTTATATTCTTGTACATAGGAGGTAGTATTATAGTGATACGCGTGTATCACATTGAAAGCAATAAGGAAAAAAGCAGCCCATTCATTTTAATGCGGAGCGCTTGTATGCCGGCTCCCAATGAAATGAATGGGATCTGCTTTGTACGCGCTGATTCTGAACGTGTTTTACGTTCAAAATCACAGCCACAAAATAACGCGGCGTATACGAGACTAACTCCCATTGAAATCAATGGGAGCGTATACGGCGCTCAAAATCTTACATGGCGTATACGTGCCAGGTCACGCGGCACGTTACTCCATGTGAATGCACCCTTAATAGTAGTTATATTTATGGCTACTTACCATTCACTTGAAATTCAGAACAGAAACTTATCTTTGTCTATTACTGGACCACTTGCTGTGCAGATAATATCTAAGAAGAACTTGCATCACTTTGCGGTCATACTTACTGATTCATGGGCAGGTTATGAAGAATCCCGGTTCACAGTAGTTCGCAACCATATCACAATGTTATGTGAAGGAGGTGGCAAAGGTGCAGAGTATCTATCCACCAGTCATACAAGGACATTGATACTTAGCATTCTAGTTGCATATAGATAATACTGCCCTTGTGCATGGATTGTGTACACTTTGGAATCTCATCCCTGTACAAGTGAACGGAGCCAAGCTGCATTTTCCGACATAGCCCCTAGTTTTGACCCTCATTTCCTTACACATTATATCCGGGCTCGGCTTCTGTCTTCCTCTTGCATTGTCCTCTGGCACTGTAGTAGTTTTACGGGTTTTAGCTCTGGCTCTATTTCGTGACTTCGTTTTCACAATTGTGTTTTTCTACCACTGATATTGAATTATCTTAATCCATTCCACACAACGTCCATGTACGATGTCTGCTTAGTGTTCCTGCTCTCGCCCAGTGACACCATCATGGAATCCAACCAGGAAAGTCCAACCTTTGTTAAGGTCCCGGGACTCAATGTTGTCTTCACCAATGCCAATGCCTCCATGAACATCATGAGTGTGATATATCATGGCTGCCATAGTGTCAATACCGTACACCCTTCGTGCTGTATACATTACATGATAGACACACAACTCCATTTCGGGTTCCTTACTGATCCCTGGATTATTTGTCTAACACGACTTCCCGCAGGGGAATAGGAAACCATTAGAGACCATTCTGATGGATCGGGCCGGCAGATGACATTCGCTGTATAACAGATGGAAGCGGAAACGTCTGTGATTTGTAAGATTAAAAAAATCTTCATCAATCAACCGCAAAGGAAATGACATCTCAGAGGCTTCGATAAAATTGGAAGCAGATCCTGCACCGTGACTGGTTACTGTACAAGACTGATGCGTTTCAGACACATTCGGGAAGACGTGTCGGAGTGTTGTAGGTTGCATCAGTTCACAATCATTCCATTCCATATGATAAATTTGGCGTATCTTACTACGTATTCTAGAAGATGCCGACCAACTATTGACTATATACATAACTAAGTCTGCAAGGCGTTGTATATACAGCTAAGTGTCCGGTCCTGATCTTGAGTAAGTGGACCAGTCTTGAAGCAGTAAAGATGCTTTTCCTTAGGCCATCACATTTTTCGAAAGCAAAAAAATCAGCTGTAAATTCTCGATGGTCATACGGTATTAAACAATATTATAGCGCCACCTAGTGGTAGAACGTAACTTGCCCATATCTGTTTAGATTTTTGGTCTTGGTCGACTGCGTGAAGTCTATTCATTTTTAATATTTTTCAGCTGGGTGATAACCAATATGGCCACCAGTGTAGCCCACTTCACTACAGCTCCCAGCAGACGACCGTTGCTGTGCACCATGCAGTCTTTGCGCCTCCACACTGTTATGAACACATGCTCCCTGCTGAAGGGTCAGTGTTCGCACCTGCAATCCTCCAGCCTATCCTTGACTAACACAAAGCATAAAAGCCAGCTTCACTAGCCACGCCATGCTGGAGCAATAGGTGTTTTGACCCTTGGCTCCTTCTTGGCCATGTTCTGTTTGCTCTTCGTGTTAACCACCTTCTTGGACCAGCCCTTTGAACCTTTCCACCTGCCATGACCATGTGCTCGTACCAGACCTCTGAATTGTAGCCACCTGCCTTGACCTGACCATGCTCATGTCAGCTGAGCCAGATAACTCCAACAGTAGGACTAACTCAGAAGGTAAGGACCCGGCCAGCTCCACACAACAATGTCTAGATTCCTTCAAAAGGGCTCAAAGATTGACTCCCAGGGGACAATGTCCTTAGAATTGGCCCAAAGTTAAACCAGTTTGATAACAGAGTGGTCCTGATCCTGAATATAATGAAACTTATTTCTAGGGTTGAGCTATGCGGAAAGATCGGATCCTGATCGGCGATCGAGCAAATTTCACGATCGCGATCGGCTGGAAAATGATCAGAGAACGGATTTTGAAATTTCAAGGTCGGCTCAATCCTAAAAGTGACCTTTCCCATAGAGAAGCATTGACTAGGGTTGAGCGATCGGGAAAGATTGGATCCCGATCGACGACTGAGTAAATTTCACGATCGGGATTGGCTGGAAAACGATCGGAAATCGGATTTTAAAATCGATTCTGAAATCTCAAGAATCAGCTCAAACCTACTTATTTTAGAGGACGATCCCGAAATAGCAATGAAAAATTGGTCTTCTAGAAAGGAGATCTCAAATAAAACGGAGATGAAAATTCGGTCTAGATAATGGTGGTCTTCTCATGGGGTCTTTCGGAGCGATTGACTGTATAAATTTTGCTTCGTAGAACTCATGGAGCGGGAATGACGTCTTGGTTGAGGTTGATCAAAGTTCTTCAGCTCTTGAGTCTTCTGTTAGACATTGTCTACTCTCTTCATCCTTCATTTCATCACCCTCCATCCCGAGGCTGGATTCTCTCCGACAAGGAGAACACATCCCATTAGGAGCACGTTATCCATAAAGCCTTCACCATTCGCTTTCTTTACGATGAAGCGTTTTTTACAATTACCGTCCAATTTGTTTCGAGATTGTCTAGTTTAGTTTTTTTTTTTTTCTTCTTCTTCTTCTGGCCCTTGGGGCTGCGGTGACATGAAAAGCACATGAGAATGTAATGAGGAAATGTTTTCTCCATGACGTACAGATTGGCCGTCCACAATCGCAGTTCCTGAGCAGCTGTGGCTGATAAGCGCTGTCAGAATCTTTCAAGGATGAATTTAAAGCCGAGAAATTGGACGGAGAAAAAACACAGAGAAGATTTACATTTACAAGCCGGAATGATGGACAAGAAAAAGGATTTGGAAAATTTATTTTTTTTCAAAAATTCTTTTTTAAAAAAATTAATAGGTTTAGCGTAGGAATTAGATGGTTAATCCCATGCTATGAAGTGACGGCACATGGCTGTAATGTGTCATTACTTTATGATGGGTCCGATCTCTAGAACCTCCTACCAATTCTGAGACTGAAGGGGCCACCTGTTGCGTATGGACTGGGAGCCATGGGAATGGGGGCCATGTTGTATTTCCTGAAACAGGAAACAGTTGTGGGGGTGCCATTGTGCAGAAGAGAGGACAAGCCAGTCTCAGGGTTGGCGGAGATCCCAGAAAATTGCAGCTTGAATTCACTCGAATGGGGGCCATGCCACTACACTCCAGCACAAATGGTGGCCACATCAGCTGATTGAGCGGAGTGCCAAGTGGCAGACCCTCACTAATCTGTAATCTTTTTCTGTATGGGAACAATCAGGACCCATAGGACAAGTATTGGAGCATAGAACAATCTGTTTTCATATGGCGGCACCACCACATACCAAAAAATCCTATGATACAACTTTCCGCTGCAGCAATTTTTAAATTTCTAACAAAAGTTATATAAGTTCTAAAAAATCCAAAACTTAAAAAAATACAAACATATTCTGACCCCTGTAGCTTTCTTGTACGGAGCTGTTTTTGGGGTCGCTTTTGCAGCTGCAGTTTTTATTTATACCATAAGTAGGGTTGAGCCGATCTTGAGATTTCAGGATCGTTTTTAAAATCTGATTTTCGATCATTTTCCAGACGATCCCAATCGTGACATTTGCTCGATCGCCGATCGGCATCCTATCTTTTCCGACCCTGATCGCTCAACTCCAATGTTAGCTTTCCCCACAATGTTTGGCCAGTCGCCAAGCATTGTGGGAACTAACGTGAGACCTCGATCCAGTCTAAAAAGATCGGGATCAGAATTCCAATTGCAATTGTGAAATTTGCTCGATCGCAATCCAATCTTTTCCAATCGCTCAACCCCAACCATGACATTTTTTGGTGGAGGAAATTTTTTTTTTTTACGCTAGTGTTCAAGATATGAGCTAAATCTTGTTATTTATAGGGTTTGGGTACTTTTTTAAATATATTTTATAGTTTGGACTTGGGGATGACTAGAGCTGTTTACACTTGAGAAAAGGCTTCCAAAAGCCCAAAACACGATGTGCGTGTGTTTTGCCAATAAAGACATTTATCCGATATCTATGGTGGGAGCACAGTTCCTTCATCCAGATTTCCTGCTGCGAGTCTGCCTGTTGGTCCTTCCGTCCATGATCTAGGGGAGAGATTTGAATTTTTAGATTTTTTTCTTAATTTTTTTTATTTTAACTTTTATTTTAGAACCCCACCCCTCCAGGTGGGGTAAAATCACAATGTAGATACAATGACAGGACTAGGAGCCTTCAAGTGGGCCTGCGGCTACAAAAAAAATGGCCGCTTACACAGTAAGTAAGCAGCCATTTTCTTGTGGCCTGTGGGCATGCGCAGTCTTCTCTGCCCGAGGCCTAGAAGTTTGAACCCGGCTCCGGAAGAAGACACGCAGAGAGGCCGTTCCTGATTAAGATGGAGGTGTTGCTGGAGAGTTCTCCCGCAGTGTTGGGGACAGCATCAGTGCTGTTTGAGTGTTGGGGACCGCCCCCAATGCTGCAAGAGAACTCATACAGACGAAAACCGTGATTTCTACCGAACGGCAGAGCGGAGAAGACATCTAAAGGTAGGAGACAAATAGCCTTTCTTAAGGCTATTCCTATGTGTGATCTACAAAAAAATATGATTTTAATGGTAGAATGCCAGTAATCAGAGAAGACTCTGATATTGGTGATCCGGGGGGCTTCCGAACTGCTCAACGTTTGAGTTAGCAACATATTTGAAGACCTGACACCTTCAGTATTAATATGCCGGATATTGGGGCAGGGGTTAATGGGTCAGATGTGGACTTACAAAGTAACTACCTAGAGGTGGCACGAGAGAGACCGTTTTCTTCCAACTTGAGACCTAATTTGCATACCCTTTCCCAGGTAGCACTGCCTGTAACAATTCCTATACCAGTTGGCATCTCCCCAAGGAGAAACAAAAGTCCAATTTTTGCACAATTTCAACATCGACCATGCGAGACGGTGAAGCATTTTGCAAGACCTACAAAATCTGTGCAACTCTAATAACGTTTGGGCGCTCTATCGAAAGGCGACCCAAGCGGCAACTGAAATTCTCTTTTCCAAAAAGTTCCCGAAGCAGCCGACTACTGTACGTCCATGGAGTGGTAAAGACATCTTCAGGCTGAATAAAATGAGAAAAGCCGAGCTCTAACTCCTTAAGATACCGCTATAAATCTCTCCCATGCCAGAATCCGACATTTGGTGTAGATTACTGCAAAGATCCAGATGTTCAGCTATGACAATCTAAAAGGAATTTACCAAAAACCCAAGGACTCCTAGACCACCTGCAACATCTTGAAGACGAGCCGTTATTCTCCGTCTGGCTGATGAAATGCCATCTGATGAAACCGGTTATGACCAAGACCAAGCTCTGTAATGATGACTACTTAGGAGAATTATTTCACCATGGTTCCTGGCCTGTAAAGGTTATTAAACCAGCTCCGGAATCATCCTGCCAATTCTTTCGGACTGTCATCACTACGAAAGCTGCGAGCTGGGAGGGGAAGGTGAACGGGCGCACATTACTTCGGATCCGATTACAAGAATGGTAGAATACTGAGTGCATTGTACATCTTCACAATCCGGCCATGGTTTAGAAAGCGAAATGCGTAGCTGGATCGAGAACGGGCTCGAGGAACGAATCCAAAGAGTTGTGGTCAATGAAGTCATACTGGGAATGGTCCTGGGATAGAAGTGGTGGGTCCCAGGGGACTGAACTAGGACTAGTACAAATGGTGATTTGTGTCTTTGCAGATGAGACCAAGCTATGAAACGTGATACAGTCAAAAGATGTTCATCGATATCAATCGACTCCCACACACTGGACGAGATTTACTAAGCTGCACAGTCCAGTCCTATTAATGTGACCAGCGCCTACTTTTGACGTCAACGTTAAATAACCAATGGCAGAAGGCGCATGTCATCAGCCATCTGGGTGCACTCATCATTGTGGAAGGCACGATGGATCAGCACACATATGCATCTATCCTTGCGGACCATGTTCACCCCGTCATGCAAATTGTTTTTCCTCAGGATGATGGCATCTTCCAGCAGGACAATGCAACGTGTCATAAAGCTCGCAGTGTATGTGCGTGGTTCGAGGAGCACCAGGATGAGTTTACCGTACTCCCTTGGCCAGCAAATTCCCCGGACTTGAACCCAATCGAGAATCTGTTGGGACCACCTCGATCGGGTTGTTCGCGCCATGGATGCTCAACCGCGTAACCTAGCACAGCTGGCCACGGCACG
Organism: Leptodactylus fuscus; assembly: GCF_031893055.1. Lineage (NCBI taxonomy): Eukaryota > Metazoa > Chordata > Amphibia > Anura > Leptodactylidae > Leptodactylus > Leptodactylus fuscus. Next base: position 271,582,643 of record NC_134266.1, on the reverse strand, counting down.
GGAGTCGGCATGGCTCAACATCCCAGTGACCATGATCACATCCCCTCTCTTTCTGCACGTCTCACAGCGGTCTGATCTGCCAAAGGTGGATATTCTGGATTTTGACAGGTGGTCACATTAATGTGACTGGACTGTGTATATGTACCAGAATTCTGTCTTATTTGCACCAAAAAAACCTTACCTCCATGTTGCGCACCATAACTATATTAGTTTTCGACATCTTTTTAGCCTCGTCTCACAAGGGAACTCGGCTTATTGGGAAACAGTGTGGCTTAAGATGCAACATTGTGAGTCACTAGAGGCTAAAATTGGATATACACCAGTAGATATCCATTCGACAAATTGTTATTTTGGCAGATCACTACGACTCACAACCAACTCCTGAACCTAAATGGGAACAGAGGAGTAGGCCACTGCCTGACAACTCTTGAAGTGGCTTATTCTCTTGGAGGAAAATTAGTAAAAATGAAAATTTGGAAAAATTAGCAATTTTCAGAATTTGAAATGTTCTATTTTTTAGACAGATTGTCGTAACGACCAAATTCGTTAATAAATATTACTTACAATAACTCTGCTGCTATCTATTTTGCCATAATTTTTTTTAAGGATGCTAGAACAATGAAAAGTGTAACAGTAATTTTCCAGATTTTCTGAAAATTTCCAAAGCTTGTTCCTTTTCTCCTGACATCTACTCTAGCGGTAAAGTTAAGAGGCCCCATACACTTAAGAAGGTCAGACCAAAAGCAGAGGGTTTAGGCAAGAGAAATCTAATGGGCCATCTTAAAAGGGATTGTCCAGGCAAAAATGGGCAACCTTTTAACATTTAAATCAGGTCAATGCAGTGAATTTTTTTTTAAAAAATATTCATATTTGCCTGTTCCCACTGTTTCGATGTCCTCATGCCGCGTTCCAGTCCTTCTGATCAACGGATCTCTTCTGGAGTCCTGCTGAAGCCGCTGATTAACCAGCCAATCAGTGAAGAGCATGCAATGTCACTACCTGTGACATCACAGATCTCTTCCTGAAGCCAAACAGCGACACTCAGGGAGAGACCCAGGAGAAGCCACCGGAGCAGAAGACTGGGACATGCCAGGAGGACACCAGAGCATCGGGGACAGGTGATTATGTTTTGGATTTTTTTTCACTGCCCCCGGCTATTTTAAAAGTTAAAAGGGATTCTACCATTTAAACACTTTTTTTTTCTCCCTAACACTTCGGAATAGACTTAAGAAAGGCTATTCGTCTCCTACCTTTATAAGTTGTCTCCGGCCCACCGTTAGGTGAAAAATCCGTTTTTTGTTGGTATGCAAATGAATTCTCTTGCAGCACTAGGGGCGGGCCTCAGTGCTCAAACAGTACTGGGGGCGTCCCCAATGCTGCAAGAGAACTCTCCAGCATCGCCTCCATCTTCTTCTGGAATGAGGTCTTCACAGTCTTCTTCCGACGGTAGCTTCTAACTTCTAGGCCTCGGGCCCAGTGCAAGCCGACTGCACATGCCCACAGGCCACGAGAAAATGGCCGCTTCCGATACTGTGGAAGCGTCCATTTTTCTTGTGGCCATGAGCATGCGCAGTCGGCTTGCCCTAGGCCTAGAAGTTAGCAGCTACCGCCGAAAGAAGACACAGTGAAGATCTCATTCCAGAAGAAAATGGAGGTGACGGTCGAGAGTTCTCTTGCAGCATTGAGGACGCCCCCAGTACTGTTTGAGCGATGAGGCCTGCCCCAGTGCTGCGAGACAACTCATTTGCATACCAACAAAAAACGGATTTTTCACCGAACGGCGAGCCGGAGACTAGTTATAAAGGTAGGAGACGAATAGCCTTTCTTAAAGCTATTCCGACATGTTAGGGAGAAAAGAAAAAATTGTTTAAATAGTAGAAATCCTTTAAAAGGGGTTGTCAAATATTGTCTGGACATCCCCTTAAAGGATCTGGTGTACTAGCTTCAAAGGCTACTAATATAGTCAAAAAAATTAACATTATAGAATCAAGAGACATAAGTCAGAAATACTTAAAGAATTACAGAAATTTTAAAAAGCTGGTCATCCTATTTCAACTCGATTATCCCTTACATATTTTACTTCCTTCATAGGTTTTGGTTTCAGAAGAAATTTGGGTAAGGTCTAACCAGAAACCATTGGGAGATGTTTCTTCACAAACCTATTGAAGTGCCTTGACCACAGCAAAAAAAAAAAGAAAAGAAAAGCGAGAACTTCACTTGCTGGGGATGAACTAAAAACTAGTCAACGACTAACAACAATGGTGTGAAGCGCTGTTCAATCTACAATGTAGATCCTCAAACATTTCTATCTCTTTTCAGCAACTTGGAAGTTTTCATCCAATGTGGCTAACCAACAGTTGTGACCATCGCATCTTTCTGTGGTTCCCTTGTCTTCCCATGGTTAAGGCTGGTCATACACATGAAACAACTGATGGCTGAATTCTCTTTTGGCCAAAGCTACCTCTCCCAATCCCCCAATAAAAAGCCGGACAACTCAAAGAGGATCAAGAATGTTAACGTCAAGCTGCCCAATCCTTCTGGCTGTTGGGAGGAGTTGGCTGGTACAACGAAATTGGTCGGCTCGGCCAACACACATCTAATGTCTATGCCCAACTTAACCTCAACTTTCACTACCGATGGCTTTCCTTAGTCGTCATCACTATAAGATCAGAGGACACCCAACGCCAAAAACATCTCCTGGACCACCCTTTTCTTTCCAATCTACTTGCTACTGCTTGGGCTGTGACAATGCTGTACTTAATTTCTTGAAAATTTAAGAACCATTTAGAGACAGAATTAGGATAGGCTTAAGGATGCCGACGAGAACCTCGAAATGTGTAGATACCAGAAGCATCCATTCAATTCCAAAGCAGTACTTGGGAAATTGGTTTAAGATGACTTTCCACAAGGAAAAAGAAGCTTTATTTTTTTTTCCCTAAATTTTAGAAAAAAATATTTCAGTATAAAAATACAAACAGAAGAAAAATTTACACATCTTAAACTTTTTTTTCACCCCTTCTCTACTGATTCAGTATGTAATAAGCAGTGCAAAACTCAACCTACTAAAAAAACTTCTTAACGCGCGCCTAAGACCTCTCCAAGTAACCAGCCCCGAATAACGTAAAATACTCTGTACGCAACAATGGGGTACAGATCTGAAATCTTCATCTTTATCCATAAAACCTTTATAGATATTCTTAAAGGTATAGTTCATTTATTTTATACATGTTCTCTATAACAATTTTACAGTCATCTTAGGTTGAAATACTCAATGCCCAGGTCAACGTTCCTTCTAGAGATTTTGAGAAATCTTGCTTGTCCGCTGACGTTATACATTCCATGTTCCAGTAACACGTAAGACCAAAATGCCAGGACCATGCGGAAAACTCAAGACATTCTTGACGGTTTAGTTCGAATGGACGGGAATTGTAAACAAATCGGCATCAAACTTCTTCCACCATTTGTGAATTTGGAGACAAGGCCTCAAACTTTGCGTTACTTTCCACTATTTTCATGTACATGTCCACCATGACGTCTAAATCATGTTTGGAGTCGTAGCTTATATTGACCAACGCCAATTGACTTGACCTTTGGTCCACCGGCGTACTCTCCAAGTAGGACTTTAGACGCTTTCGGCCGCATTCGAATTTTTCATTTTCAACTTTAAAAACGGGCAAAATGCACAAAACCTTAAGAAGGGCGTAGACGTTTGGAAAGAATTTGATGTCCGGTAGATGAAGAGACTCGAAGATGTTGGATGGAAGTTCAACATCTTTGCCTCGGTGTTTCCACTTGACTCGCCAACAGTGAAGTTCTGCCGACAGAGTTTCTGGACTGGGGAGGTCGTATTTGTAGAGATCTGTATTATGTTCCTCGCTGGTGCTGAATTTGAGTTGACCCATCACGGACGGAACAAGCGATAAGCATTTAAGGGCTTTCAGGTGCTGTTCAGAGAAGACGTCCTTCAGTCCTTGAATGATGTGTTGGATGGTCGGGATGCTAAGAGCTTCTTTGTAAAAGTTTTCTGACGTCAGGTCGGCTTGCAAGTTCATGTGCTGCATTCTACAGAACCGACCCGGGAGTTTCACAGGGATGTCCATCTTGGCTGCCAGGTTAGTTGCTTCCTCGAACCAAAACTCGTGATAAACTTCGATATTTTCTATCACCTCGTTCAAGGTGTGTAAAACGGCCGTTAAGCTATTGGCTGCAGAAAAGATATCGGAGGTCAAGCCTTGTAAGTTTTTCCCAAAAGCTCTAGTAAACGAGAGGGAATTTTTTAATATGACAATAGTGACGACAAAGTCAAAATCCGTCAAGGCACTGGACAGTACAAAGGCTTGGCTGGTTATCTTCGTGTTCCATCGAAAGGAGTTATCGCAGGCTACTCTATCCAAGCACAGGACAAGGGGATGAAGCAGAGTCACTATAATTTCGAAGGCGTCATGTCGACTTGTCCACTCCGATCTCAGGATTTCCTTGAGTTCGTTACCCTTCTCCATATTGTCCATAAATAGACTCGTGATCGTACTTTCCAACTCTAGCTCTAAGTTAGATGACTTACTAAAAAATAAATAAATATCTTCCAAAACACCCAACACTACCGAAACTCCAGTGACGGGTATGGATTTAGCCAACCATATATTCAAGGCACAAGAAGAACAGAGAGTATAAGTGGCTTGCGGACACTTTTGTAAAAGTCGCGAAGCTACAACTTTCATTTTCGATGAAATTTTACTGGAAGAAATGTAAGACTGTCCGCGGCAGTATTCCATATTTAATTTCCATTTTTCTGTGATGGTCGTGTGGAAATTCATGGCCATGATTTCGGCATCGTCATCGCAAGGGAGGAACCCAACAAACTCTTCGTGGAGGTTGTTGGCGTCGTCTATATGCCGGATGAAAATGGGCATGTGTTCTTCTCCAGCCAAGTCGACCGCGTCTTCGACAATAATGGAGAAGAACTGGGAGTTACGGACATCCCGCATCACCTCCTCTCTGATGCACCTGTCGCAAACTTCCAAGATCTGCTCCTGCTGAAAACGGGAACAGTATTCCTGGTTGACGGGGAGCATGTCAAATCTCCTCCTCAGGACTTCGTCACCAGAATTGATACGATATTCGAGAAGAGCTTGGAAGTTGTCCGGAGAGTAAACGCCATCTGGATCTTTAACGTTACGTCCTTCCAACGAAACATTCTGCTTGCCCATCAGGAGGACAATCTCGAACAAAGACTTGATGTAGTCCTTGTTGTAACGCTCTTCCTCGGTCATGGCTGCACTCTCCTCCGAGTCTTCAATTTCGATCTGGATTTCGACATCGTTGTTATTGGTTTGATGGTTTTCTTGCAAGGGGACGACGGCATCCACTAAGAAAAAATAAAGAAAAAAAATTCTTTACTACACAAATGTCTAAAATGAGAATTCTAAATTCTAAAGTTGGCGATTCTGAACAATTTTGTCTACTTTTGGAAATGATCATTTGCAATTCAATGACGATTTAAAAAGGGGAAAAAGAAATTTCAACATGGGTTGAAATTTTTTTAGCTTCACCGATCCCCATCTGAGGCCATTCCAAAACCTACCGAGTCCTCAGTGGTCTCCACATCCTGGTGCAGTCTTGATATACTAGAAATACCAAGAGATGCCTCCGGAGCCAACCAGGACCTGCCTCAGCCTCCTGTGTATCGAGACCAGGATGTAGAGACCAGAGGGGATCCAAGCAGCATTAAAATCGGAGTGCTGGGTATTGTCTAAATTTTTTTAACTTATTGTGAACCTCCTTTTAAAAATAAAAATATCTGAAAACCCCTTTAGTATATTTCAAACACTGAAAAAAAAAATTGGATTGTAAAAGATGCATACACCTTAAAACATTACCAAGAATCTGGTACAGCAGACCTCGTAGACCACTTTCAAAATGTTACTGGTTTCGGTGCACCCCCTGCTGCTACATTTCTACCATATTCCCAAAACCCGTCAAAAAATGTGAAGATTAGATCGAACGATAGAAATTTGCATCGTGTTGCGTCGCCCCTGGGGGTCCACCTGGACCACTTTGGGAATCACTGTGATAGAGGGCATGTCGTGCGACCAGGACTGGTTTGGGCAAAACATAGGAGTCGTATTGGTTGAGTACGGAGAAGACTCCAGTCAACATAAGCTGTTGGCCAACCCCTCCAGTTTTGGCAGTCAATCTTCTAATGGCTATGAGGGCCTCCTAACTCTTTCCTAGAAGTTGGGTATGAGGGCCTCTTAGATTCTACGGTAAATTCATCATGTTAATATTGAGCCCAGTCTGGTAGAGACTGGAAACATTCACATTAGTCAGTATACTGTCCATGTCTTTTCGGTGACATCCTCTATACAAGTATATTAGGTAATCGGTGCAGTATTGATCAGTCTAAAACCAACTAGTGCACGGCTGGAGCACGTGCGACGATATAAAAGCTCCTTTTGCATCGTGTCCACCTGGTCTGACCGGCCGATGACAGCCCCGTCATGTAGAACATGTCAGCCATAAAGAAAGCATGCAAAAGGTGGCGGCCAGATGCTTTATAAACAAGGAGCAGATGCATTGTCAGGTCTGGATTTCTTATCTCCGTGCACCCCACCGAGTGTCGGCATGAGCGGCACGAGAACGATGGTGACAATAGATCACTTCTTACCAGCGGAAGGATTTCTCTTCTGACCAGGTGTTTCCCTTTAAGGCCGCTTTACGTGAAGGAAACACGGCCATTATAGGTGCCTAGTGGGTAGAGGAAGAGGACAAGAGGACTTTTTATGCTTCGGTGTCGTGACCTTTACCTTAGAGGAACTCTAATATACCAAGGTCACGAGAATGTACCGCAGGCAGAATGGATGGAGGGCGTGTATAGTTTTGCAATCACCTACATTATTGCCTAAATTAGAAAAAAAAAATATGGATCCGCCCATATGATAATTTTGAGTAGAAGCTCACAGAAATGAGCGGATCCCAATCTGGTAGATTTGGCGCCGTTGTGTAATACATCCATTCACTTGAATGGGGCTGGACAGAAATTTATATCGGTAGTGTAGGGGTACGATTCCTATAATGGGGGGGGGTCTGATCCCAGGAACACCCACTGGCTGGTGAGATGAAAGGGCAGGTCCAGAAGACATGTGGCTGTGTCCGGTACTGCAGCTCAGATCGGTGCCATTCACTTAATGTGGAACACCATGAAATATGGCTGCCACGCCATCCTGTTCATAAGTCGTCAAAGTAAGATCACAGTATAGTGGCTGTGTTTGGTATTGCAGCTTATCTGCATTCACTGCAATGTAACTGAGGCTACGATGACATCTGCATTGGACTAAAATCACTCAGGAAAGTCTTACAAGCACAAAGTCAGTTTATCGGGTTCCTTGGTATTCATTGTTATATTTATGGTTTACTCAAATAAATGCACTGAGCTGAAAACAGGCCACATGACGGATGGTTACGACGTCCCTGACCTGTGAAGCAGAAGTGACACTGACCCGAGTAGATGATCTGTGGGGGTCTCTGGTGTAAGACTCCCATCAATCAGATATTGTACTTTAAGGGGTTTTTGGGTTTAAGAACACTGATGACTGATCCTTAAGACTAATATTGGTTCTTCTGCAGCTAGAGGAGTACACCTCGGCTTCAGTGAGCATGCGTCAGACCTCGGTACATGCGCAGTGAGGCCGGGGTATAAGTCCCATGCTTCACTGAAGAACTGCACAGGCGCAGGGAGCACCAGAGAGGAGTCCGAAGCCTCTCAGACTCATCTCTGGGTAAGTATAGCATATACCCACTGGCACAGATGGCTTTATAACAGGGCGATTTCAGGCACTAAACCTCGGTCTGTAGGTGGTTTGATGTCCTAAATTGACCCGACAGGTTTCCTTTGCGCGTCACATGGAGTCTTAAAGGGATTCTATCATTAAAATGCAATTTTTTCTGACTAACACATAGGAATAGCCTTAAGAAAGGCTATTCTTCTCCTACCTTTAGATGTCTTCTCCGCACTGCTGTTCGGTATAAATCCCGGCTTTTGTCAGTATGCAAATGAGCTCTCTCGCAGCACTGGGGGCGTCCCCAATGCTACGAGAGAACTCTCCAGCGCCGACTCCATCTTCTTCTGGAACGGCCTTTCTCTGCGTCTTCTTCCGGTGCAGGCTTCAAACTTCTAGGCCTCGGGCAAAGCAGACTGTGCATGCCCGCTGGCCAGCAGTCGGCTGTTAGAGGCCTAGAAGTTTGAACCCAGCTCCTGAAGACGACACGCAGAGAGGCCGTTCCAGAAGAAGATGGAGGCGGCGCTGGAGAATTCTCTTGCAGCATTGGGGACACCCCCAGTGCTGTTTGAGCGCTGAGGACCGCCCCCAGTGCTGCGCGAAAACTCATTTGCATACCGATGAAAACTGTGATTTCTATGGAACGGCGGCCTGGAGAAGACAACTAAATTTAGGAGAAGAATAGCCTTTCTTAAGGCTATTCCTACGTGTTAGGTACAAAAAAAAGTGAGTTTTAATGATGGGATCCTTTTAACATAGTACAGCTGGAGACTGAGGCCAAATGTGCGCACCGAGCTGTGGATTTGTTGCACATTTCACCCTTTACATGTCAAAGAGCAAGATCCATGATCCATAGGCAGTCCCGATTATCGAACACGTCTTATACTAGGCCTAAAATTTGCGGCAACCAGTAAGAAAATCCTGCACCGGACAGATTGGACACACAATAAGGACGCGGCCACAACTCTGGGACATATATATGTCATTCTTGTTTAATTTCTAAGAAGTGATCATTACAAAGGTGTTACGTGACTGGTCAGAGACTTCCTATAACACACTTCTTTATGTTAGCGCCTTCACAGTATATGAGACACACTCAATGCCCGACACCGCCGTACTGACCACTGAGGGCTCTCCAGGACTTTATACATGTCAAAAAATCTGATATCTATAGCTCCGAGCACTGTGACCCCCCCCCCCCATATCAATACAATGGAAGTGCCCGCACTCCAATGTACACCCTACAGGAGATACAGAGGGTCCCTGCTGGTTGGACCTACACAGACCAGACATATGCACCAATGAGAGAGACCCTCGAACCCCTCCCATAACTCGCTCATTGACACGGAATACACTTGAACGAACCAACAAAAACATAAAAACTAATAAAACTTAATTGATGACGAATGGAAACCGGCTCCATTGTCGTCCTTGAGGAGATCCAGTAAGTGTAAGGAGCAGAGTATACAAGGCTGCAGGTAACAGGAAGGACTCCGGTGACCGCACGACTGTCACAGTGAAACTACTAAAAATCGGACGTCTGATAATCCAGCAGTCTGATAAGACGGCCGAGGAGTCTCACAGACGTGGCCAGACTGTATGTGTGTATGTATGGACACAAAGTCTGAGAACCACTACCTGCATATCCTAGAAATAGGACGCCCCTTTAATGGGGCATCTAATACACTTTGTGGTACAATTGTTCACCAGTTTTACGATCTCTGTTTGCTATCACACAGCTGAGGGTTTGTAACAAGGCTCACACTGGCGTTGTCTCTCCGGACCAGATTCCGATGGACCCCATTGACTAGAATGGGATCTTGTGCTTTAAATCTGAAATCGGCGAAGGAAAAATTCCTCTTCAGCAACACAAATCTCTCACCGAGGTCCTGAGCGAGCGTCGCAATGTATCAGCACAGTCTTGGATTCCAAAGATGGTATCAGACTGGATACAACAGTAACGAACCCTCAGATGTGAGCAGTACAAGGTCCGTACAGGGTTTCATCCTCTATTCACTGACAGCGAGCAGAGATCTTGAAACCGGTGAGAAACTGGACCACAGAAAAGTCTACTAAACCAGGGCTTGGCTTTATTTGCTGTGTAGGTCGGTGGGGTCCAACCTGTCACTCTCCAGCAATTGTGGAACTACAACTCCCAGGTTGTCGGGTTCTTATAGGTAGGAACCCACTGACTACGAGGTCCATTCAGGATACGGAGTCGTCCTGTTCGGAGATATAGCGCATCAGCTGCGGGCTGACCGTGGGGACGTGTCCTTGAGTGTTTTCGATATAACAGAAGATCAGGTTCGTGAGCGCCATCCTGAGGCTGGCCTGGTGGCTGTCCGGCACCTGCGCCAAGTACGGTACAAGACTGTGGGCAAAGTCTGTGTGAGGATCTTCTTCTTCCTGCTCTTCTGTTAGTCTCTCTGTACCGTCCCCCTCCTGTTGGGGGTCGGTCAGATAATCCGTGGGTCTGGGGTCTTCGGGCTCCGTCTCTGTGACGTCTGGAGATGAAGGCGGTTCCTCCTTGACATAGATAACCTGTAAGTCGTCTTCTTCCGTCCCCTCATCTGTCTTCTTCACCACACTGGGGCCCCGGGTGGTGTTCCTAGAAGAAAGATTGGGGATTATATCGGACGCCCCTCCCAGTTGTCACATAATAAGATCCTAGAATGACACTTACTCGTCCTCCGCCATGACCGACTGAAGGAACAGTAACTCCTTAAAGTGGGAGAAGGCCGGCTTCTCCGCACCGAGCGGCGTGAAATCTCGCTTCGTCTGTTTATTGAGCTCCTGCCGGAAATTGTCCTTCAGTAGCTGCCATTGTGTCTGCACCTCCCGGACTGAAAGACACAAAAAACAGAAAATTATTAGAAATTTAGAATTTTTTTTGGACTGCTAATTACATATTTTATTTATTATATATAAATCCTGTGATTATTCCCTGTACTCCAGTCACATCCAGAGCTGCAGCCAAACTTCTAGTTTTCAGGCTGCAGGACAATAAATCTACTGATGACCCCGCCCCCTGCAAGCCCTTACCACGCCCCCTTTTCAGGAAAGTGGCATGGGCAGCGTAAAAATGAAGAAGTGAATAAAAAAAATTGTGTAAAATCCAATTTGCAAAAAAAAAAAAAATTGTGCAAAATCCAATTTGCAAAAAAATTATGCAAGATCCAATTTGCAAAAAAAATTGTGCAAAATCCAATGTGCAAAAAAATTGTGCAAAACCCAATGTGCAAAAAATTGTGTAAAAATACAATTTGCAAAAAAAATGCGCAAAATCCAATTTGCAAAAAAATTATGCAAAATCTAATTTGCAAATAAAATTGTGCAAAATCCAATTTGCAAAAAATTGTGCAAAATCCAATTTGCAAAAAATTGTGCAAAATCCAATTTGCAAAAAAATTGTGCAAAATCCAATGTGCAAAAAAAAATTGTGCAAAATCCAATGTGCAAAAAAATGTGCAAAATCCAATGTGCAAAAAAATTGTGCAAAATCCAATGTGCAAAAAAAAATTGTGCAAAATCCAATTTGCAAAAAAAAATTGTGCAAAATCCAATGTGCAAAAAAAAATTGTGCAAAATCCAATGTGCAAAAAAAATGTGCAAAATCCAATGTGCAAAAAAATTGTGCAAAATCCAATGTGCAAAAAAAAATTGTGCAAAATCCAATTTGCAAAAAATTGTGTAAAAATCCAATTTACAAAAAATTGTGTAAAAATCCAATTTGCAAAAAAAAAAAAAAATGTGCAAAATCCAATATGCAAAAAAAAAAAATTGTGCAGAATCCAATTTGCAAAAAAAAAAGTGCAAAATCCAATTTGCAAAAAAATTATGCAAAATCCAATTTGCAAAAAAAGCAAAGGGACAGAGGGAATCTGCAAGCAGTGATTGGTCCTAGGATAGGTCATCAATATGTGATCGGTAACGGTCCGACACCCGGGACCCCCATTGATCGGGGCACAGTGTTCATGTAACTACTGTGGCCTCTTCACTGATACCTAGCACAGTGCCCTATATGGTACAGTGGCTGTACTTGGTACTGCAGCTCAGACCCATCCACTTGAATGGGACTGAGCTGCTGCACCATGTGTCGGATGATTGTGACATAGGCATTGCAGTGTATACTACAGAACAGATGATTGAGCCCCTAGTGGTCAAGTGAGACAAAAACACCAAAAAAAGACACCAACGGAATTTTTCAATGCAGCTTTGGATGTGACTAGAGTAGAAGGCTCACGGTTAGTACTCACAAAGAGTTTAAACCTTAGCGACTCTCCAGTACCCACCTTTCATCGATCTTTGCTGCGGGTTCAGCTCGCTCCAGTCCATGAATATTTCGGAGGAGATCTGGTTCCAGGTCTTGCCTCTCCTGACAGTGTCGTTGTAGGAGGAGTGCTGGGGGTCGTACAGCTCGGGGTGCAGACGTACGAGCGCTATCAGCAGATCAATATCAAGGAATGACTTTGAAGCCATGAGGAAACTGTGGTGTAATCCAAATACCATTTCTGTTCCTGTATAAACAGGAAATAGGTGCGAGCGCGTCAAAAAAACCCGCATCTTAGTCATGTCCTCCGATGCGTTTTAGTCGCGTTACTTTTACCGTATCATTTCCTCCTATAGGTAATGTTATAAGAAAAAAAAAAAAAAAATACCGTCGCAGGACTGACTAAAGAAGTCTGCACGCCCTGCGATGTTTACCAGGCACAGCGCCACAAAACCCAGTAGTGGTTGTACCTGGTACTGCAGATCAGTCACTTGAGTGAGCTGCAATACCGGGCACAGCCACTACCTAGAAGAGGCGCTGTGCAGCGGTTCTTTCGGTCAGATGTTCATCAGGGGTCCTGGGGGATCAGATCCTCACCGATCCTATGATTAACCCCTTATATACAGAAACTAAACAGAAAAAAGTGAAATTATTTGTTTTTGCCTTGTTTTTCGCCATAACTTTGATTCCTGTCAAAGGTTGTACGATCCTCTGAGCGCCGCTTTCTTACGGCACGACGGAATAAGGCCCCTTAAAGGGGTTCTCCAGAAATATTGAGCGCCACCATCCCATCCACTGTGTAGTGGCCGTGCCAGACTGCCGCAGTAACCCAACACCGCCACTAGTTGAAGGATGGTGCTGTGCCGTTTCCTGCTGCGGCCTGTACCATCAGCTGATCAGTGGACACAGAGATTGATGGATCAGTCCATGCCGGGATACAGGTGACATAGTAGCAGTGATGTCACTGGTACCTTGCATGGGACTGCTGCGGACGTGACCTGAGCCGTCTCACTTCTGAGCGCGAGATGGGACAGTGGACCTGATGCTGCAATGGATGATCGAGGACAAGTAGTATCACTTCTGTGCTTTACCCCATCCATGGATCCATCCAGTTTGACTGTAAAATCCCTTTAATGTGTAAATTATTGTTACTCCAGCTGCATTAAACCTCCCAGCAGCCATATGGCGGTCATATTTCTATGGGACCCTACTAGACCTGTGTATGGTCATATAGGGAGAGTAGAGCCATAGTACAGTGTCATACAGAGTAGTATGGGTCCTGTCAGCTCTGCCCATATACCTGTACCCCGACCCGTTATATTTCCGTATTACGCAGTGTTGTGATTCTGTATACTGAGTATATTTCTACCCATGACCAGTCCTGATGCACTCGATTATAGGCTAATACTGAGCAACACAATCCAGAATACTAATAGTGAGGGGACTTACTTTTCCGTTCCTTTAATGTCCGTATCTCTTCTTCACTCTAGGAAGAAAAAGGATAAGATCAACGGGGAGAAGAAGAGAAGAGTGTAGGAGCGCAGAACGTGTTGCTATATGAGACGGGAGAGGACAGCGGTGGTCAGGAGATGACGGCGTCTTTATCAGTTACTATAATGGGGGTACAAGTGTTAGAGAAGAGACACCGGTCAGGAGGTTAAAACAGCACTGGAAGAAGAATTGAATGCTTTTGATTTTATGGGAAAACATATTTAAAGGGATCCTACCATTAAAATCAATTTTTTTTCTAGTTGACACGTCGGAATAGCCTTAAGAAAGGCTATTCATCTCCTACCTTTAGATGTCTTCTCTGCGCTAACGTTCAGTAGAAATCACGGTTTATGTCTGTATGCAAATGAGTTCTCTCGCAGCACTGGGGGCGGTCCTCAGCGCTCACACAGCACTAGGGGTGTCCCCAATGCTGCGAGAGAACTCTCCAGCGCCGCCTCCATCTTCTTCAGGAACGGGCTCTCTACACGTTTACTTCCAGCGCTGGCGGTTAAACTTCTAGGCCTTGGGCAGAGCCCGTGGCCACAAGAGAAACGGTCGCTTACACAGTAAGTAAGTGGCCATTTTCTTGTGGCCTGTGGGCATGCGCAGTCGGCTCGGCCCGAGGTCTACAAGTTTGACTGCCAGCGCTGGAAGAAGACGTGAAGAGTGGCCTTTCCTGAAGAAGATGTAGGCGGTGCTGGAGAGTTCTCTTGCAGCATTGGGGGCACCCCCGATGCTGTTTGAGTGCTGGGGCCCGCCCCCAGTGCTGCGAGAACTCATCTGCATACCGGGGAAAACCGTGATTTCTACCTAACGGCGGCGCGGAGAAGACATCTAAAGGTAGGAGAAGAATAGCCTTTCTTAAGGCTATTCCTGCATGTTACGGACAAACTATGTGTTTTAATGGTAGGATCCCTTTAAAGTGGTTATGCCATGAAGAACATCCTCTATCGATAACTATGTGATCAGTGGGTCTGACTGCTCATGCAGAATATTGGGAGTCTATCAGCCCTGTTGTGCATTCAGTCTGTCACGATGGACTAATCCCTGTTAGTTGAGTACACAACAGGGGTAAAACGTCCAGGATTGGTGAGTCCTAGCGGTCAGATCCCCACCGATCAGATACTCATCCTCTATCCTACGAATAGGTCATCCATATGTGACTGGAGGGGGTCTGTCATCCAAAAACATAGATCAGTTGGTTAAAGAGATCGCAGTGTTTGGGTGAATACGCTGTCCCGTCCTGAGGACTGTAGCTCAACCCCATTCATTGTAATGGGACCGAGACTAATACACCTCGTCGCTAGTGTTTGTCGGCTGATCGGCGGGGGTCCTTGGTGTGGGATATACAGAGAGTGTGTAGGAGAAGTAACAAGCATATACGTTGTGCAATAAAGCCCTTACCAGCTCCTTTATCCTCTTCCTACGTCTGCCGGGGTTACCCAGATGACTGGTGAGGTCAAATATGGTTGGGATGGCATTTTCCCGAAGTACCGTCCTGTACGGACTCTGAAAATACACACACATCGATTACTATATATATAATATATACTCATTATATGCATTTTACACATACAAATGTCCAAATAGATCCACTCATACAGTGAATCTCCCTTCATCCTCCCCCTTCTCTCGTCGTCTTCCGTCTGGGTCAACTCCGACGCCTGCGCAGTCAGCCAGTGAGACACAAGCAGAGCCGGCCGGCGGCCATTTTTGGAAGGCTGCTCGTGTAGTTCAAAACAGGAGCGTACTGTGCACACGTGCAAGAGCGGCCTCCCAAAAATGGCCGCCGGCCGGCACGCACACTCGGCTCTACTTGTGTCTCACTGGCAGAGCCAATTGCGTCGGAGTTGACCCAGACGGAAGTCGATGAGAGAAGGGGAGGATGCAGCTGAAGATGGAGGCGTCGCTGGAGAGAATTCTCTGGCAGCAGTGGAGACGCCCCCATTGCCGTTTGAGCGCTGGGGCCCGCCCCCAGTGCTGTGAGAGAACTCATTTGCATACCGGTAAAAAACGATATTTCTACGGAACAGCGGGCCGAAGGCAACTGAGCAAGGTTGGACGTGGTAAAAAAAAAAAAGTTGTTTGAGTGGTAGAATCCCTTTAAATGTTAATATTTTCCATTAAAGGGATATCCGGGATGTGACTCTACTTCTTCTCAGGCCAGAGACGTTACGTCTATTGGTCACATGGCCATGCTCCATTTAAATAAGCTGTAATACTAAGCACGGCCACTATACCATGATGGCGCTGTGCTTGGTAAGTAGGGAAGAGGCCGAGGCAATCAATATCCTAGTCCTGGAGAGCCCCTTTAATATTCCTACGGTCTGAGAAATCTCATGAGCACAAACAACTGATCTATTCCTTGTCTGCCAAAAATGACGCGTCAGGTTGGATGAAGCTACGCGTGTGCGATCGGTCTGCACGTACGTCCTAAGGACCGCACGTCATTGCAGCACAATAGCCGGCATCTGACCCCAGATTCACATCACAACCATCCTGCAACTTGGACAACGTAAAAGCAACCAGTGATAATACTACAACTCCCAACAGGAGCCCATTCTGGGAGTTGTAGTGCCATCACAGCTGGAGACCATGGCTATTGGCCACCCCACGGACTGAGAAGAGTGAAGGCATCTGGTCCGTATCACTGCCGACCCCCCGACGTGTCAATCAATCATCTGCTCCGACCGATCCCATTTGGCCTCAATGATGGTAATGAGAAATGTCTGCAGAGCATCTCGCCAATTACCGACTGCAACAAAGACGTAGGATTAGAAGCAGGAGGACAGATGGCGCGCTCTTCTGCAACCTGCCCGGCTCTTCAAACAGAACGTCTTCAAAGCTGGAATCTAAATGGCCTAAGGAGAAGTCAGCGTGAAGACGAGATACAGAAATGTCAGGAGGAGACGAGCAGATGGGGAGGAATCAGATCCCGGCCTCACGATAAGTGAACGACGGAGAAGCGGACCGCCAAAATAGCGGTGACACGCAGATTGCAACGGACCTCACTGGTTATATTGGGGTCCACCAAAAGAAAGCGAAAGTGGCGGAGGAAAAAGTCCCTCATGCTCTATCCCTTCACATTGCTTTAAAGTGCAGCTCTGCTCCATCAGGATGGGGCTGAGCTGCAACATCATAGCACAGTCAATGGAGCCATCTCTATGTAGCTGATCGGTGAGGGTGCAGGTGCTCACCAATCTGATATTGAAGGCCTATTCCATGGATCCAGTTAAAGACAATGTCTTCCATATCAGATCGGACGCGATCAGACTCTTTATATAGTGGCCGTGCCCGGTACTGCAGCTCTGTCCCATTTAAGAAATGGGACTGACCTGCAGCATGGCCATGTGACCAATGAATGTGACATCACTGGCCTAAGCAACAGAAGCAGTGCTGACCCTAGTGCCATGCAAACAGCTGATTGGTGGGGTGTCAGGTATCAGGGCCCCCACTGAACGAACCTTAGGATGTATCAGCGCTAACAAAGAACCCCCCAAAAAAACCTTTAAACCACTAGCGAAAAATCAGGGGAGGGGCCTAGAAATCTACAGGCACCATCTAAAGCCAAGTGGTTTACCAGCTGCTGTTATACTACAACTCCCAGCATGCCCTGCAGGTTGCCACATTACTCTGGGAATTGTAGTTTTGCAACAAGTTGGGGCCACCAATGTTCATGAATAGGATGTAGAGGCATCCCCGGTACTCACACTCCTACAGATCATGGAGTCCTCGAAGTGCTGGGCACATAACCTGTAGTGCTTGTTCAGCTGGTCGGGGGTCTTGTCTTCTAGGTCGTATCGTCGACAATTCTCAACCCACTTCTGGCACCTGCAAAGATGGAGGAGGGGGGAGAAATATTACAGAGTTAGATCTTTATGACGGCTTGTACTCTCTCCACTTATTACTCATTGCTGGTGTTGATGGACCTGCTATTCTGCATATGTGTAAGATGGTGTTCTGCTGGGACCCCGACTGGTCCCTGTGCTCCCCAACACCCCGCTGATGTACCCCTGTGCACCCAACTCCACCCCCGACGCGGATGTACCCCTGTGCACCCAACTCCACCCCCGACGCGGATGTACCCCTGTGCACCCAACTCCACCCCCGACGCGGATGTACCCCTGTGCAGCCGAACACCCCCGCTGACTTGCCCCTATGCACCCTGGCACCCCCCCAGATGTGTCCCTGTGCACCGATGCCCCAATGACTTGCCCCTGTGCAGCCAGACACCCCCGCTGACTTGCCCCTGTGCACCCTGATGCCCCCCCCCCCACTGATGTACCCCTGCACAGCCCGATGCCCCCGCTAACTTGCCCCTGTGCAGCCTGATGCCCCCGCCGATGTGTCCCTATGCACCCTGATGCCCCGCTAACTTGCCCCTGTGCATCCTGGCACCACCCCCCACTGATGTACCCCTGCACAGCCCGATGCCCCCACTGACTTGCCCCTGTGCACCCTGATGCCCCGCTGACATGTCCCTGCGTAACCTGATGCCCGTGCTGACATGTCCCTGTGCAGTCTGACGCCCCACCTGACAAGCTTCTGTACAACCCGATACCCCCGCTTACCCTGACGCCGCGCTGACGTGTCGCCTATCCAATGTGGATAAGATGTTCCGTCAACATGTGTACAGGACGATGATCGGACATGTCCATCCCTTTCTCCTCCACCACCTTATAGCCCCCTCTAATCCCCCGCAGACGTCCTGATGGTCCCCCTGGTCTTTGTTTACAAGCAGCGTCATGTGACCACTACAGCCAATCAGTGATTGCCAATCTGAGAAACATAATTACCGCCATCATGGGCGCCATCGCAGGCTGGGGGTAGTAGTCAAAATACACATGACAGGGGGGTCATATACATGAAGCTGGGGGTAACGGTAAACAACATAGGAGCAGCTGAGGCACCCCAAATACTATGGAGACCCCACACACACCCCAATACACTATGGGGGGCCCTACACCCACAGGAAGGGGGCAGTTGATGCTCTCACCGGTTCGGGTCCCGGGGGAACCTGAAGAACGCCAGGTCGGACTGTGTGCTCTTTCGGGTGCAGTTCGGGGCGGCGCAGAAATTCGGCATTTTCGGTATATAACGGTTTGTAGTGGGGGAGGGGAAATACCGGGATGACCCCGAATCCTCCCCTCACCAGGGGGCGCGCTGACTACCGGGAGACAGAGAGGCCGCCGCGGCTCCACACTGCTGTGCGCGGCCTGGAGGAGTCACACACGTATCCCAGCAGGCACCGCGCGGCCGCTCTAACCACACTCGCCGCTCTATGGTTCTATGGCAGGATGAAGGCTGAGACCATAGAGATGTGTGTAGTGAGGGATAGAGCGGCGTCTGCTGGAGGACCGTCAGTGGATTATATACATTATCTATAAGAACTGCGGTCTCCGGTGTATCTAAGCCTAGTGTATGAGACTGAGGAGCCGCTGTATCCAAGCCTTGTCCTCTGATGTATCTAATCCTATCCTGTGTGATACTGTATACTGAGCTGTGTATCTAATCCTATCCTGTGTGATACTGTATACTGAGCTGTGTATCTAATCCTATCCTGTGTGATACTGTATACTGAGCTGTGTATCTAATCCTATCCTGTGTGATACTGTATACTGAGCTGTATCTAATCCTATCCTGTGTGATACTGTATACTGAGCTGTATCTAATCCTATCCTGTGTGATACTGTATACTGAGCTGTGTATCTAATCCTATCCTGTGTGATACTGTATACTGAGCTGTGTATCTAATCCTATCCTGTGTGATACTGTATACTGAGCTGTGTATCTAATCCTATCCTGTGTGATACTGTATACTGAGCTGTGTATCTAATCCTATCCCGTGTGATACTGTATACTGAGCTGTGTATCTAATCCTATCCCGTGTGATACTGTATACTCAGCTGTGTATCTAATCCTATCCTGTGTGATACTGTATACTGAGCTGTGTATCTAATCCTATCCTGTGTGATACTGTATACTGAGCTGTGTATCTAATCCTATCCCGTGTGATACTGTATACTGAGCTGTGTATCTAATCCTATCCCGTGTGATACTGTATACTGAGCTGTGTATCTAATCCTATCCTGTGTGATACTGTATACTGAGCTGTGTATCTAATCCTATCCTGTGTGATACTGTATACTGAGCTGTGTATCTAATCCTATCCTGTGTGATACTGTATACTGAGCTGTATCTAATCCTATCCTGTGTGATACTGTATACTGAGCTGTATCTAATCCTATCCTGTGTGATACTGTATACTGAGCTGTGTATCTAATCCTATCCTGTGTGATACTGTATACTGAGCCGTGTATCTAATCCTATCATGTGTGATACTGTATACTGAGCTGTGTATCTAATCCTATCCTGTGTGATACTGTATACTGAGCTGTGTATCTAATCCTACCCTGTGTGATACTGTATACTGAGCTGTGTATCTAATCCTATCCTGTGTGATACTGTATACTGAGCTGTGTATCTAATCCTATCCTTTGTGATACTGTATACTGAGCGGTGTATCTAATCCTATCCTGTGTGATACTGTATAGTAAGCTGTGTATCTAATCCTATCCTGTGATACTGTATACTGAGCTGTATCTAATCCTATCCTGTGTGATACTGTATACTGAGCTGTATCTAATCCTATCCTGTGTGATACTGTATACTGAGCTGTGTATCTAATCCTATCCTGTGTGATACTGTATACTGAGCTGTATCTAATCCTATCCCGTGTGATACTGTATACTGAGCTGTGTATCTAATCCTATCCCGTGTGATACTGTATACTGAGCTGTGTATCTAATCCTATCCCGTGTGATACTGTATACTGAGCTGTGTATCTAATCCTATCCCGTGTGATACTGTATACTGAGCTGTGTATCTAATCCTACCCTGTGTGATACTGTATACTGAGCTGTGTATCTAATCCTATCCTGTGTGATACTGTATACTGAGCTGTGTATCTAATCCTATCCTTTGTGATACTGTATACTGAGCGGTGTATCTAATCCTATCCTGTGTGATACTGTATAGTAAGCTGTGTATCTAATCCTATCCTGTGATACTGTATACTGAGCTGTATCTAATCCTATCCTGTGTGATACTGTATACTGGGCTGTGTATCTAATCCTATCCTGTGTGATACTGTATACTGAGCTGTGTATCTAATCCTATCCTGTGTGATACTGTATACTGTAGCTGTGTATCTAATCCTATCCTGTGTGATATTGTATACTGAGCTGTGTATCTAATCCTATCCTGTGTGATACTGTATAGTGAGCGGTGTATCTAATCCTATCCTGTGTGATACTGTATACTGAGCTGTGTATCTAATCCTATCCTGTGTGATACTGTATACTGAGCTGTGTATCTAATCCTATCCTGTGTGATACTGTATACTGAGCTGTGTATCTAATCCTATCCTGTGTGATACTGTATACTGAGCTGTGTATCTAATCCTATCCTGTGTGATACTGTATACTGAGCTGTGTATCTAATCCTATCCTGTGTGATACTGTATACTGAGCTGTGTATCTAATCCTATCCTGTGTGATACTGTATACTGAGCTGTGTATCTAATCCTATCCTGTGTGATACTGTATACTGAGCTGTGTATCTAATCCTATCCTGTGTGATACTGTATACTGAGCTGTGTATCTAATCCTATCCTGTGTGATACTGTATACTGAGCTGTGTATCTAATCCTATCCCGTGTGATACTGTATACTGAGCTGTGTATCTAATCCTATCCCGTGTGATACTGTATACTCAGCTGTGTATCTAATCCTATCCTGTGTGATACTGTATACTGAGCTGTGTATCTAATCCTATCCTGTGTGATACTGTATACTGAGCTGTGTATCTAATCCTATCCCGTGTGATACTGTATACTGAGCTGTGTATCTAATCCTATCCCGTGTGATACTGTATACTGAGCTGTGTATCTAATCCTATCCTGTGTGATACTGTATACTGAGCTGTGTATCTAATCCTATCCTGTGTGATACTGTATACTGAGCTGTGTATCTAATCCTATCCTGTGTGATACTGTATACTGAGCTGTATCTAATCCTATCCTGTGTGATACTGTATACTGAGCTGTATCTAATCCTATCCTGTGTGATACTGTATACTGAGCTGTGTATCTAATCCTATCCTGTGTGATACTGTATACTGAGCCGTGTATCTAATCCTATCATGTGTGATACTGTATACTGAGCTGTGTATCTAATCCTATCCTGTGTGATACTGTATACTGAGCTGTGTATCTAATCCTACCCTGTGTGATACTGTATACTGAGCTGTGTATCTAATCCTATCCTGTGTGATACTGTATACTGAGCTGTGTATCTAATCCTATCCTTTGTGATACTGTATACTGAGCGGTGTATCTAATCCTATCCTGTGTGATACTGTATACTGAGCTGTGTATCTAATCCTATCCTGTGATACTGTATACTGAGCTGTATCTAATCCTATCCTGTGTGATACTGTATACTGAGCTGTATCTAATCCTATCCTGTGTGATACTGTATACTGAGCTGTGTATCTAATCCTATCCTGTGTGATACTGTATACTGAGCTGTATCTAATCCTATCCCGTGTGATACTGTATACTGAGCTGTGTATCTAATCCTATCCCGTGTGATACTGTATACTGAGCTGTGTATCTAATCCTATCCCGTGTGATACTGTATACTGAGCTGTGTATCTAATCCTATCCCGTGTGATACTGTATACTGAGCTGTGTATCTAATCCTACCCTGTGTGATACTGTATACTGAGCTGTGTATCTAATCCTATCCTGTGTGATACTGTATACTGAGCTGTGTATCTAATCCTATCCTTTGTGATACTGTATACTGAGCGGTGTATCTAATCCTATCCTGTGTGATACTGTATAGTAAGCTGTGTATCTAATCCTATCCTGTGATACTGTATACTGAGCTGTATCTAATCCTATCCTGTGTGATACTGTATACTGGGCTGTGTATCTAATCCTATCCTGTGTGATACTGTATACTGAGCTGTGTATCTAATCCTATCCTGTGTGATACTGTATACTGTAGCTGTGTATCTAATCCTATCCTGTGTGATATTGTATACTGAGCTGTGTATCTAATCCTATCCTGTGTGATACTGTATAGTGAGCGGTGTATCTAATCCTATCCTGTGTGATACTGTATACTGAGCTGTGTATCTAATCCTATCCTGTGTGATACTGTATACTGAGCTGTGTATCTAATCCTATCCTGTGTGATACTGTATACTGAGCTGTGTATCTAATCCTATCCTGTGTGATACTGTATACTGAGCTGTGTATCTAATCCTATCCTGTGTGATACTGTATACTGAGCTGTATCTAATCCTATCCTGTGTGATACTGTATACTGAGCTGTATCTAATCCTATCCTGTGTGATACTGTATACTGAGCTGTGTATCTAATCCTATCCTGTGTGATACTGTATACTGAGCTGTGTATCTAATCCTATCCTGTGTGATACTGTATACTGAGCTGTGTATCTAATCCTATCCTGTGTGATATTGTATACTGAGCTGTGTATCTAATCCTATCCTGTGTGATACTGTATAGTGAGCGGTGTATCTAATCCTATCCTGTCTGATACTGTATACTGAGCTTTGTATCCAGCATTGATTGGCCGAATACTGTACACTGTATGGCTATTTTTCTGCAGCTGCTACACGAGTGAACTTAGTCTCGCTGGAAGAAGATGCAGGAAGACGTGTGTGCGCCACTATAGAAGAAGAAGAGCGCCGCTGGAGAGTCTTCCGTCACCACAGGGGACGCCTTCTATGCTGTTTCAGTGCAGGAGGACCACCCCCTGTGCTGTTCGGAGACACATTTGCATAGGAAAACACCCCAGGAAATGATGCCAACACCCTGGAATGCAACTGGGACAGCAGGGGAAGCATGTCTGGGGGCATCTAACATGCCCAAGTACCTGTATTATGCCACTGTCTTGTCGGGATCCCTGTCAGCTTGCGATATGCGGGAGCTGACTTTTTCCCATAGGAATGCATTGACCAGCGGTGAATGCCATATAGAGTACAGCATTCAGCCAATCAACGCTGGTTCTGTCGGAGGAGGCGGAGTCTAAGATCGGTCCACAGCAGTCTCCATTCTGGTCCGATCTCAGCTGTAGCAGTGTTGAGTGCACAGCTCTGCTACACCAGAGATGCGCACACTTAGCTCTGCTACATCTAAGATCGGACCAGAATGGAGACTGCTGTGGACCGATCTTAGACTCCGCCTCCTCCAGCAGAATGCTGTACTCTGTATGGCATTCAACGCTGGTCAATGCATTCCTATGGGAAAAAGTCAGCTCCCGCATATCGCAAGCTCACAGGGATCCCGACAAGATGGTGCCCCAAAGAGCTATGTGAGTGACATACCCACCTAAATAAATGTAATCCCTAGCTAACCCTGCCTGTACATCTGTCCCTGTCTCACAATCTCATATGACCCGGATATTAAATCCACTATTCATATAAATTGGAGGTCACCTGATTTCAGCAGCCAATAGGATTTTTCAATTTTTTTTCGATGCCTCTGTTGTCGTAGTTCCTGTCCCACCTCCCCTGCACAGTTATTGGTGCAAAAAATGCACCAGGGAAGGTGGGAGGGGATACGAATTTTTAGTGCGTTTGTCTCGTGGTATTCGATTGTAATTGAACACCTCGAACGGCCTGATATTCAATCGAATATTAATTCAATCGAACGCCATTCGCTCATCTCTAATAAGGAGCATTGTGTTTTTTAACTTGACATAATCTACTACAAGGAAGTTTTCTGCATAGACAGTTCTGGGTGCTGTTACTTTAAGGATTCCTCTCCTTCAGTATTTACAACACAGGATACCCCATAAATGGCTGGTAGGTCGAGGTCCCACTACTAGGGGGAAGAATGGATTCCCTTACCCGGATTCCCCCACCCTTCACTGGCAGGAGAAGTAACACCATATCTAGAGGGAGAGTGCAAGGGTAGAGAGAACATCAGCGAGAAAGCTAAAATATTGGAGTTTCAGCTTTATTTGCTACTTTATAACTCCAAAAATGGATGACATTGTCAATAAAAACTCCTTTTATTATGAGCACGTCAGCCATGTGTCTTTTATTTGCCATTTATACCTTTTATATTTTGTATGTTTACTTCTTAGGCTATATTCACATTTGCTCCAAATACTCCACTGAAAATCAGCATTTGGAAAAGTCCTGTACGGAGGATGTTTTCGTTCGCTGGTTTCAGTTGGGCTGAGTGCACACAGGGTACTTTGGTCAGGATTTTGAGGCTGTATACGACTCAAAATCCTGACCAAAAAGACGGCTCCTATTCCAATCAATGGGAGACGGTCAGGTCTTTTTTCCAGGAGCCAAAACATCGTACCGGCTCTCAGAAAAAAGAACGAACGTGCTCACAATTCGCGAGACGAATCTGCCTGAAGACACTCCCGACTAGGCCCATTCATTGGGCCTAATATGTAGTGGAGTGCGCACTGCACCATTATCCAGTCGCAGCCTCCGCCTCAGTTTCCAGACAAAAAAAAACCCTATGTGCACTCAGCCTTATAGTCAGTGCGGTCCGTCAGTCTATTAACTGCCCGATGCAAATGTGAACTTAGTATGAGTATGAGGATCTTACTAAAATGTAATGCTGCACCTATATACAAGAATATAACTACTATAATACTGCCCCTATGTACAAGAATATAACTACTATAATACTACCTCCTATGTACAAGAATATAACTACTATAATACTACCCCTATGTACAGGAATATAACTACTATAATACTACTCCTATGTACAAGAATATAACTACTATAATACTACTCCTATGTACAAGAATATAACTACTATAATACTGCTCCTATTTACAAGAATATAACTACTATAATACTACTCCTATGTACAAGAATATAACTACTATAATACTACTCCTATGTACAAGAATATAACTACTATAATACTACCTCCTATGTACAAGAATATAACTACAATAATACTACCTCCTATGTACAAGAATATAACTACTATAATACTACCTCCTATGTACAAGAATATAACTACTATAATACTACCTCCTATGTACAAGAATATAACTACTATAATACTACTCCTATGTACAAGAATATAACTACTATAATACTACCTCCTATGTACAAGAATATAACTACTATAATACTACCCCCTATGTACAAGAATATAACTACTATAATACTGCTCCTATGTACAAGAATATAACTACTATAATACTACTCCTATGTACAAGAATATAACTACTATAATACTACTCCTATGTACAAGAATATAACTACTATAATACTGCTCCTATGTACAAGAATATAACTACTATAATACTGCTCCTATGTACAAGAATATAACTACTATAATACTGCTCCTATGTACAAGAATATAACTACTATAATACTACTCCTATGTACAAGAATATAACTACATAATGCTACTCCTATGTACAAGAATATAACTACTATAATACTGCTCCTATGTACAAGAATATAACTACTATAATACTGCTCCTATGTACAAGAATATAACTACTATAATACTACTCCTATGTACAAGAATATAACTACTATAATACTGCTCCTATGTACAAGAATATAACTACTATAATACTGCTCCTATGTACAAGAATATAACTACTATAATACTGCTCCTATGTACAAGAATATAACTACTATAATACTACACCTATGTACAAGAATATACTATAATACTGCTATGTACAAGAATATTACTACTATAATACTACCTCCTATGTACAAGAATATAACTACTATAATACTACTCCTATGTACAAGAATATAACTACTATAATACTACTCCTATGTACAAGAATATAACTACTATAATACTACTCCTATGTACAAGAATATACTATAATACTGCTATGTACAAGAATATTACTACTATAATACTACCTCCTATGTACAAGAATATAACTACTATAATACTACTCCTATGTACAAGAATATAACTACTATAATACTACTCCTATGTACAAGAATATAACTACTATAATACTACTCCTATGTACAAGAATATAACTACTATAATACTGCTCCTATGTACAAGAATATAACTACTATAATACTGCTCCTATGTACAAGAATATAACTACTATAATACTGATCCTATGTACAAGAATATAACTACTATAATACTACCTCCTATGTACAAGAATATAACTACTATAATACTGCTCCTATGTACAAGACTATAACTACTATAATACTACTCCTATGTACAAGAATATAACTACTATAATACTGCTCCTATGTACAAGACAATAACTACTATAATACTACTACTATGTACAAGAATATAACTACTATAATACTACTACTATGTACAAGAATATAACTACTATAATACTGATCCTATGTACAAGAATATAACTACTATAATACTGCTCATATATACAAGAATATAACTACTATAATACTACTATGTACAAGAATATAACTACTATAATACTGCTCCAATATACAAGAATATAACTACTATAATACTACCTCCTATGTACAAGAATATAACTACTATAATACTACCTCCTATGTACAAGAATATAGCTACTATAATACTGCTCCTATGTATAAGAATATAACTACTATAATACTACCTCCTATGTACAAGAATATAACTACTATAATACTGCTCCTATGTACAAGAATATAACTACTATAATACTGCTCCTATGTACAAGAATATAACTACTATAATACTACTCCTATGTACAAGAATATAACTACTATAATACTACTACTATGTACAAGAATATAACTACTATAATACTACTACTATGTACAAGAATATAACTACTATAATACTGTTCCTATGTACAAGAATATAACTACTATAATACTGCTCCTATGTACAAGAATATAACTACTATAATACTACTCCTATGTACAAGAATATAACTACTATAATACTACTACTATGTACAAGAATATAACTAGTATAATACTGATCCTATGTACAAGAATATAACTACTATAATACTACCTCCTATGTACAAGAATATAACTACTATAATACTGCTCCTATATACAAGAATATAACTACTATAATACTACCTCCTATGTACAAGAATATAACTACTATAATTCTGCTCCTATGTACAAGAATATAACTACTATAATACTACTACTATGTACAAGAATATAACTACTATAATACTACTACTATGTACAAGAATATAACTACTATAATACTGATCCTATGTACAAGAATATAACTACTATAATACTACCTCCTATGTACAAGAATATAACTACTATAATACTGCTCCTATATACAAGAATATAACTATAATACTGCTCCTATGTACAAGAATATAACTACTATAATACTGATCCTATGTACAAGAATATAACTACTATAATACTGCTCCTATGTACAAGAATATAACTACTATAATACTGCTCCTATGTACAAGAATATAACTACTATAATACTGCTCCTATGTACAAGAATATAACTACTATAATACTACTCCTATGTACAAGAATATAACTACATAATGCTACTCCTATGTACAAGAATATAACTACTATAATACTGCTCCTATGTACAAGAATATAACTACTATAATACTGCTCCTATGTACAAGAATATAACTACTATAATACTACTCCTATGTACAAGAATATAACTACTATAATACTGCTCCTATGTACAAGAATATAACTACTATAATACTGCTCCTATGTACAAGAATATAACTACTATAATACTGCTCCTATGTACAAGAATATAACTACTATAATACTACACCTATGTACAAGAATATAACTACTATAATACTTTTATGTACAAGAATATAACTACTATAATACTGCTCCTATGTACAAGAATATAACTACTATAATACTACTCCTATGTACAAGAATATACTATAATACTGCTATGTACAAGAATATTACTACTATAATACTACCTCCTATGTACAAGAATATAACTACTATAATACTACTCCTATGTACAAGAATATAACTACTATAATACTACTCCTATGTACAAGAATATAACTACTATAATACTACTCCTATGTACAAGAATATAACTACTATAATACTGCTCCTATGTACAAGAATATAACTACTATAATACTGCTCCTATGTACAAGAATATAACTACTATAATACTGATCCTATGTACAAGAATATAACTACTATAATACTACCTCCTATGTACAAGAATATAACTACTATAATACTGCTCCTATGTACAAGAATATAACTACTATAATACTACTCCTATGTACAAGAATATAACTACTATAATACTGCTCCTATGTACAAGAATATAACTACTATAATACTACTACTATGTACAAGAATATAACTACTATAATACTACTACTATGTACAAGAATATAACTACTATAATACTGATCCTATGTACAAGAATATAACTACTATAATACTGCTCCTATATACAAGAATATAACTACTATAATACTACTATGTACAAGAATATAACTACTATAATACTACTTCCTATGTACAAGAATATAACTACTATAATACTGCTCCAATATACAAGAATATAACTACTATAATACTACCTCCTATGTACAAGAATATAACTACTATAATACTACCTCCTATGTACAAGAATATAACTACTATAATACTACCTCCTATGTACAAGAATATAGCTACTATAATACTGCTCCTATGTATAAGAATATAACTACTATAATACTACCTCCTATGTACAAGAATATAACTACTATAATACTGCTCCTATGTACAAGAATATAACTACTATAATACTGCTCCTATGTACAAGAATATAACTACTATAATACTACTCCTATGTACAAGAATATAACTACTATAATACTACTACTATGTACAAGAATATAACTACTATAATACTACTACTATGTACAAGAATATAACTACTATAATACTGTTCCTATGTACAAGAATATAACTACTATAATACTGCTCCTATGTACAAGAATATAACTACTATAATACTACTCCTATGTACAAGAATATAACTACTATAATACTACTACTATGTACAAGAATATAACTGTATAATACTGATCCTATGTACAAGAATATAACTACTATAATACTACCTCCTATGTACAAGAATATAACTACTATAATACTGCTCCTATATACAAGAATATAACTACTATAATACTACCTCCTATGTACAAGAATATAACTACTATAATTCTGCTCCTATGTACAAGAATATAACTACTATAATACTACTACTATGTACAAGAATATAACTACTATAATACTACTACTATGTACAAGAATATAACTACTATAATACTGATCCTATGTACAAGAATATAACTACTATAATACTGCTCCTATATACAAGAATATAACTATAATACTGCTCCTATGTACAAGAATATAACTATTATAATACTGCTCCTATGTACAAGAATATAACTACTATAATACTACTCCTATGTACAAGAATATAACTACTATAATACTACCTCCTATGTACAAGAATATAACTACTATAATAGTACTCCTTTGTATAAGAATATAACTACTATAATACTGCTCCAATATACAAGAATATAACTACTATAATACTACCTCCTATGTACAAGAATATAACTACTATAATAGTACTCCTTTGTATAAGAATATAACTACTATAATACTGCTCCTATATACAAGAATATAACTATAATACTGCTCCTATGTACAAGAATATAACTACTATAATACTGCTCCTATGTATAAGAATATGACTACTATATTACTGCTCCTATGTACAAGAATATAACTACTATAATACTACTCCTATGTACAAGAATATAACTACTATAATACTACTCCTATGTATAAGAATATAACTACTATAATACTGCTCCTATGTACAAGAATATAACTACTATAATACTACTCCTATGTACAAGAATATAACTACTATAATACTACTCCTATGTATAAGAATATAACTACTATAATACTGCTCCTATGTACAAGAATATAACTACTATAATACTGCTCCTATATACAAGAATATAACTACTATAATACTACCTCCTATGTACAAGAATATAACTACTATAATACTGCTCCTATGTACAAGAATATAACTACTATAATACTACCTCCTATGTACAAGAATATAACTACTATAATACTGCTCCTATGTACAAGAATATAACTACTATAATACTACCTCCTACGTACAAGAATATAACTACTATAATACTGCTCCTATGTACAAGAATATAACTACTATAATACTGCTTCTATGTACAAGAATATAACTACTATAATACTACTCCTATGTACAAGAATATAACT
The DNA here is from genome assembly GCF_031893055.1 of Leptodactylus fuscus. NCBI lineage: Eukaryota > Metazoa > Chordata > Amphibia > Anura > Leptodactylidae > Leptodactylus > Leptodactylus fuscus. The sequence goes on along the minus strand of NC_134266.1, from coordinate 271,551,745 downwards.
ACTATAATACTGCTCCTATGTACAAGAATATAACTACTACGGTCCTATGAAAAAGTTTGGGCACCCCTATTAATCTTAATCATTTTTAGTTCTAAATATTTTGGTGATTGCAACAGCCATTTCAGTTTGATATATCTAATAACTGATGGACACAGTAATATTTCAGGATTGAAATGAGGTTTATTGTACTAACAGAAAATGTGCAATATGCATTAAACCAAAATTTGACAGGTGCAAAGGTATGGGCACCTCAACAGAAAAGTGACATTAATATTTAGTAGATCCTCCTTTTGCAAAGATAACAGCCTCTTGTCACTTCCTGTAGCTTTTAATCAGTTCCTGGATGAAGGTATTTTGGACCATTCCTCTTTACAAAACAATTCAAGTTCAGTTAAGTTTGATGGTCGCTGAGCATGGACAGCCCGCTCTCAAATGATCTGAAAACAAAGATTGTTCAACATAGTTGTTCAGGGGAAGGATACAAAAAGTTTTCTCAGAGATTTAACCTGTCAGTTTCCACTGTGAGGAACATAGTAAGGAAATGGAAGACCACAGGGACAGTTCTTGTTAAGCCCAGAAGTGGCAGGCCAAGAAAAATATCAGAAAGGCAGAGAAGAAGAATGGTGAGAAGAGTCAAGGACAATCCACAGACCACCTCCAAAGAGCTGCAGCATCATCTTGCTGCAGATGGTGTCACTGTGTATCGGTCAACTATACAGCGAACTTTGCACAAGGAGAAGCTGTATGGGAGAGTGATGAGAAAGAAGCCGTTTCTGCACGTACGCCACAAATAGAGTTGCCTGAGGTATGAAAAAGCACATTTGGACAAGCCAGCTTAATTTTGGAAGAAGGTCCTGTGGACTGATGAAAGATTGAGTTGTTTGGTCATACAAAAAGGCGTTATGCATGGCGTCCAAAAAAAATCAGCATTCCAAGAAAAACACATGCTACCCACTGTAAAATTTGGTGGAGGTTCCATCATGCTTTGGGGCTGTGTGGCCAATGCCAGCACCGGGAATCTTGTTAAAGTTGAGAGTCGCATGGATTCCACTCAGTATCAGCAGATTCTTGAGAATAATGTTCAAGAATCAATGATGAAGTTGGATTGATGGATTGGATATTTCAGCAGACAATGATCCAAAACACCGCTCCAAATCGACTCAGGCATTCATGCAGAGGAACAATTACAATGTTCTGGGATGGCCATCCCAGTCCCCAGACCTGAATATCATTGAACATCTGTGGGATGATTTGAAGCGGGCTGTCCATGCTCGGCGACCATCAAACTTAACTGAACTTGAATTGTTTTAAGAGGAATGGTCCAAAATACCTTCATCCAGGATCCAGGAACTGATTAAAAGCTACAGGAAGCGACTAGAGGCTGTTATCTTTGCAAAAGGAGGATCTACTAAATATTAATGTCACTTTTCTGTTGAGGTGCCCATACTTTTGCACCGGTCAAATTTTGGTTTAATGCCTATTGCACATTTTCTGTTAGTACAATAAACCTCATTTCAATCCTGAAATATTACTGTGTCCATCAGTTATTAGATATATCAAACTGAAATGGTTGCTGCAAACACCAAAATATTTAGAACTAAAAATGATTAAGATTAATAAGGGTGCCCAAACTTTTTCATAGGACTGTATAATACTACTCCTATGTACAAGAATATAACTACTATAATACTACTCCTATGTATAAGAATATAACTACTATAATACTACTCCTATGTACAAGAATATACTATAATACTGCTATGTACAAGAATATTACTACTATAATGCTACTCCTATGTACAAGAATATAACTACTATAATACTACTCCTATGTACAAGAATATAACTACTATAATACTACTCCTATGTACAAGAATATAACTACTATAATACTACTCCTATGTACAAGAATATAACTACTATAATACTACTCCTATGTACAAGAATATAACTACTATAATACTACTCCTATGTACAAGAATATAACTACTATAATATTACTTCCTATGTACAAGAATATAACTACTATAATACTGCTCCTATGTACAAGAATATAACTACTATAATACTACCTCCTATGTACAAGAATATAACTACTATAATACTGCTCCTATGTACAAGAATATAACTACTATAATACTATTCCTATGTACAAGAATATAACTACTATAATACTGCTCCTATGTACAAGAATATAACTACTATAATACTGCCTCCTATGTACAAGAATATAACTACTATAATACTGCTCCTATGTACAAGAATATAACTACTATAATACTGCCTCCTATGTACAAGAATATAACTACTATAATACTGCTCCTATGTACAAGAATATAACTACTATAATACTACTCCTATGTACAAGAATATAACTACTATAATACTGCTCCTATGTACAAGAATATAACTACTATAATACTACTACTATGTACAAGAATATAACTACTATAATACTGCCTCCTATGTACAAGAATATAACTACTATAATACTACCTCCTATGTACAAGAATATAACTACTATAATACTGCTCCTATGTACAAGAATATAACTACTATAATACTGCCTCCTATGTACAAGAATATAACTACTATAATACTGCTCCTATGTACAAGAATATAACTACTATAATACTACTCCTATGTACAAGAATATAACTACTATAATACTGCTCCTATGTACAAGAATATAACTACTATAATACTGCTCCTATGTACAAGAATATAACTACTATAATACTACTACTATGTACAAGAATATAACTACTATAATACTGCTCCTATGTACAAGAATATAACTACTATAATACTACTCCTATGTACAAGAATATAACTACTATAATACTGCTCCTATGTACAAGAATATAACTACTATAATACTACTCCTATGTACAAGAATATAACTACTATAATACTGCTCCTATGTACAAGAATATAACTACTATAATACTACTACTATGTACAAGAATATAACTACTATAATACTACTACTATGTACAAGAATATAACTACTATAATACTGATCCTATGTACAAGAATATAACTACTATAATACTGCTCCTATATACAAGAATATAACTACTATAATACTACTATGTACAAGAATATAACTACTATAATACTACCTCCTATGTACAAGAATATAACTGCTATAATACTGCTCCAATATACAAGAATATAACTACTATAATACTACCTCCTATGTACAAGAATATAACTACTATAATACTAACTCCTATGTACAAGAATATAACTACTATAATACTGCTCCAATATACAAGAATATAACTACTATAATACTACCTCCTATGTACAAGAATATAACTACTATAATACTGCTCCTATGTATAAGAATATAACTACTATAATACTACCTCCTATGTACAAGAATATAACTACTATAATACTGATCCTATGTACAAAAATATAACTACTATAATACTACCTCCTATGTACAAGAATATAACTACTATAATACTGCTCCTATGTACAAGAATATAATTACTATAATACTGCTCCTATGTACAAGAATATAACTACTATAATACTACCTCCTATGTACAAGAATATAACTACTATAATACTACTCCTATGTACAAGAATATAACTACTATAATACTACTCCTATGTATAAGAATATAACTACTATAATACTGCTCCTATGTACAAGAATATAACTACTATAATACTACCTCCTATGTACAAGAATATAACTACTATAATACTGCTCCTATATACAAGAATATAACTACTATAATACTACTCCTATGTACAAGAATATAACTACTATAATACTACTCCTATGTATAAGAATATAACTACTATAATACTGCTCCTATGTACAAGAATATAACTACTATAATACTGCTCCTATGTACAAGAATATAACTACTATAATACTACCTCCTATGTACAAGAATATAACTACTATAATACTACCTCCTATGTACAAGAATATAACTACTATAATAGTACTCCTTTGTATAAGAATATAACTACTATAATACTGCTCCTATGTACAAGAATATAACTACTATAATACTGCTCCTATGTACAAGAATATAACTACTATAATACTACTCCTATGTACAAGAATATAACTACTATAATACTGCTCCTATGTATAAGAATATAACTACTATAATACTGCTCCTATGTACAAGAATATAAAACTACTATAATACTGCTCCTATGTATAAGAATATAACTACTATAATACTACTCCTATGTACAAGAATATAACTACTATAATACTGCTCCTATGTACAAGAATATAACTACTATAATACTACTCATATGTACAAGAATATAACTAGTATAATACTGCTCCTATGTACAAGAATATAACTACTATAATACTGATCCTATGTACAAGAATATAACTACTATAATACTGCTCCTATATACAAGAATATAACTACTATAATACTACTCCTATGTACAAGAATATAACTACTATAATACTACCTCCTATGTACAAGAATATAACTACTATAATTCTACTCCTATGTACAAAAATATAACTACTATAATACTGCTCCTATGTACAAGAATATAACTACTATAATACTGCTCCTATGTACAAGAATATAACTACTATAATACTGCTCCTATGTACAAGAATATAACTACTATAATACTGCTCCTATGTACAAGAATAGAACTACTATAATACTACTCCTATGTACAAGAATATAACTACTATAATACTACTCCTATGTACAAGAATAGAACTACTATAATACTGCTCCTATATACAAGAATATAACTACTATAATACTACTCCTATGTACAAGAATATAACTACTATAATACTACCTCCTATGTACAAGAATATAACTACTATAATTCTACTCCTATGTACAAAAATATAACTACTATAATACTGCTCCTATGTACAAGAATATAACTACTATAATACTGCTCCTATGTACAAGAATATAACTACTATAATACTGCTCCTATGTACAAGAATATAACTACTATAATACTGCTCCTATGTACAAGAATACATTAAAGGGATTCTATCATTAGAATCCCTTTTTTCAGTAGTACCTTAGGCTATTCCTTCCCTACCTTTAGAATTCTTCTCCGTGCCGCCATTGTGGGGATATTCCTGATTTTCTCCGTATGCAAATGAGTCTCCAGACAGCACAGGGGGGCATAAGTGATGCCGGTACAGAGCTACTGAGCATGCTCAGTTTGTTCTGTACTCTGTAGAACTACACGAGCGTATTGCGCATGTGCAGTACGCTCATGTAGCGGCCAGAGAAAAATGGCCAACAAGACATGTGCAGAACAGACTGGGTATGTCTTGTTGGCTATTTTTCTGCAACCGCTACACGAGTGAATTTAATCTCACAGGAAGACGTATGTGCACCACTGTAGAAGAAGGTGCACACTCCTTCTATGCTGTTTCAGCGCAGGAGGACCACCCCCAGTGCTGTCCGGAGACACATTTGGATACGGAAAAAACGGGAATATCACCGGATCGGCAGCGTGGAGAAGAATTCTAAAGGTAGAAGAAGAATAGCCTCTCTTAAGGCTATTTTGACTTGGTAGTAATGAAAAAAGGGATTCTAATGATAGAATCCCTTTAAGGCAGTTTATGCCGCCATATCACCTATATACAGTGGTATGGGTGTACAGCTGTATCCCTGTTATAGGCTGTGAGTGTAATAGTATAACTTGTATACAGTATATATAGCAGGGCAGTTGGCGTGCGGCTGGTGTGTAGTGTGAGTTGTGTCTATCACCGCTCTCCCTGGTTTATAATTTCCATCCAGATGGCGGTGGGATAACATTGTGCCGTATAATGATCTTTCCAGGGTCTCACCTTTTCACCACACTGATCCCACTTTTTCTCAATCTGCAGAATCGTAAATCTTGTGACGCGGGGCGCGGCGTACAATGTGCCAGCGGCTTAGGTCTGCAGCCATGAGAGCTTCGCTATAATAAACACTCACACAGTCGCCCTGGGTCTGGGCCAATGTCTCATAGGCCTGCTTTCCGCTACATGTATGTAAAGAATCGACATACGTAGATCATACAGTTGTCTTCTCATGTCACTGATATTGCGACAATCATAAGGCCTAATGAGACAGGTGGAGAATGGTTGTCATCCATCTTAAAGGGGTCATTCAGGATTAGAAAGACATAGACACAGCGCCACACCTTCTCATGGGTTGGGCCTGGTATTACAGCTCAGGGACATTGAAGTAAATAGAGTTGAGTTGCAATACCTCTCACAACCCATGGACAGGTGTGGCGCTGTTTTATGACATGAGATATATAATCTTACGGTTGAGGCCTGTGGATTTTGGGGACATTATTACAGTCAGAGTTCCTAGATTTGCGAGGGTTTGGGCTCTTGCGGGCATAATACGGGTACCAAAATGCAGCTGTGTGAATGAGGCCTAACAGAGGCATTAGCCTTGTCGCATTAGCAACCATAAAAAACCTAAAGGGGTTGTGTTATGGACACTTATTCCCTATCCACAGGACAGGAGATAGTTGTCAGATCATTGGGGCCTGATGGTGGGTCCCCCTGAGGAGGACGGGGACCAAAAGTCCCCAGAAAGCCTCCTTGTGAATGGTCACTAGTGTGACCGCTGCTCCATTCACTGCTATGGGTTGCCAATGCTGTCCACACAACCCCTTTAAGGCAGCCTGGTGATGGTTGCGATTGGTAACAAGGATAGCTGTCGTAAATGAGGACTACGTGAATGCAACGACCGACTTGGAACAGGAAGAGAGGAGACAATGGAGGAAATGACAAACATGGCCGTTCTCATGGTCTTAAAGGGGTTTCCAAGACTTACAAAACGTGGCTGCTTTCTTCCAAAAACAGCACCATACCTGTCCACAGGTTGTGTGTGGTACTGCATCTTGGCCCGTTTACCTCAGTGACGTACTGGATATACCAGACACAGGTGTGGCGCGGTTTGAAGAAGAAGCCGTCATATTTCTCTAGTCGTGGGCATACTCGAAAAAGACAGACATTGAGACCCCTGAAATTTACCTCCCTGGCCTCTGCTTTTCAACAATACTTCCTTAAAGGGGTTGTTCAGGCAAAAACGGACATCCCTTTTACGTTTAAATCAGCTGGGGGCGGTGAATAAAATAAAAAAACGGTTCTTCTGCTTTGGCGATGTCTTCCCATCAGTGAAGGGCCTACGTGTGACCCGCCGAAGCTACTGATTGCCCTCAGCAGTCTGCTGCGGTAAGGAGTTTCGCCAGACCAAGCTCTAGGGCGCCACTGGACCGGACAGCGGCCTGGAACACCGGAGTACAGAGGACAGGTGAGTATGTTTTTGTTTTTGTTTTTTTCATTTCCACAGTCTCCTGAAAAAAAACTAATTCCTGGACGATCCCTTAAAAACTTTTCATGTGTTTTTGACAAATAAAAATCAAAGCTGCTGTGCATAAACGCAGCCGTGACACTGGTTTCCATTTTTTTTTCATCATTTTAGACCTCATGCACATGACTGTAATTTTTGTCTGCAATTGCGGATACAAGTACGTCCCATTCACCGCTATGAGCCCAGACATGACCGAAATGTTTGTAGCCTTATGTCCATTCTATAGTCAAGAAGCGTGCCCAATCTTTAGCGGCACAGACCAGTGTAGGGAATCACATCAGATCCGTGATGGCGGACGACATACTGAAATTGACATTTAAGAAAAACGCAGGATGTTAAAGGGGTTGTCCAGGATAACTTTTTTTTTTTTTTTTTTAATATGAGGCCGGGGAAGGTGAAATAAAGAAAAAACCCATACTCACCTGTCCCCGATGCTCCTGTCTCCCCCACTGGTCCGGTCTTGCTGCTCCGGTGTCCTGTCCAAGCAGAAGTCTTCACCACATGTCACTACTGAGGCGAATCAGCAGCCTAAGGCTAAGTGCACACAGAGTTTTTTGGTCAGGGTTTTGGCAGAAATTCGCCTCTAAACTACAAATTTATAAAAAATATTTTTCCTACAAGGTGAAAAACACCGTAGCAGAAAAAAAAAAAAAATCAACATGGCTGATGCAATGTTTTTTTGCCAAAAAAATTTGAGAAAAAGCTACCCAAACATAGTATATATATATATCCCAAAATGGTATAAATAAAAAGTATACCTGGCCCAGCAAAAAACATCTTATACAAACTCATATATGGAAATACAGGTATGTTATGGGAATGAGAACATGGCAACTCTTAAAAAATGTATTCAAAATTTTGGGATTTTTTTTTAAGGTGTTAAAACATAGCAAAAACTATAGAAATTTGCCATCATTGTAATCGTAATGACCCGCCGTATACAGGTGGCAGGTCACACCATAAATCGAATACCAATAATGTGGCACAAATGCAATTTTTCTAAGATTTTCCTTCATTCTGAATTTTTTTTCCAGCATGTTGAATGAGTCCATTACAAAATGCAATTTGTCTTGCAAAAACTAAGCCCTCCTATGGCTTGGTGAACAGAAAAATAAAAAAGTGATGGGGTTTGGAAGGTGGGGAGTCGAAAACGAAAAAATGGGAAGGCAATCGATGTAGGTAACAAGTGTGGATTTAGAAATGGTGGGGGTGGCAAGTGTCGGACCCCCCTCCCCCCCCCAAATCTGGTATTGATGCCCTACCCTATGGACAGGTCTTTACTTTTGTTGGGGACATTAAAGTGTCCTCATAAGAGTATGTTGCAGAGTTCCAAATTAGATAATTAATTAACAGGCCCAGATGGCCTGCAGCCATTTTCTTTAAGCCTGGAGAACTGATTAAAGACACAAGATGGTAGTGTATCAAAAGAGTTCTGATTTTATTATAAGAAAAAGGTAGTTTAAATACATTACAGACAAAGAGCTGGCTTGGCTATTCTAATTAGTATAAAATGATTGATCATAGAGATACAAGATAAGCCTGGCACATGACTATTGGCTGAGGCCTGATATAATCTGCATCTCATTATAATTTTCAGAACTGGGATGGACTTTCCCATGAAACAAAGAAGGATTCAAAATACTTATGTGTGAGCTAACATCCCAGACGATCTATATGTATATATCATGGCAAAAGAGATAAGATGACATGTTGCAACTTAGTTAACAATTAGCTACATAGATTCTGTCTATACAAACTCTAAGTGACCTTCATAAACCATAAAATATGACAGAGTGCCCAGATACCGTAAGATTAATACTTTTGTTGGTTATGTGTCCATACATCATGTAAAGGAGGTAAGAGATATACAAAGTCAGCTGCATCTTCTCAAAATGAGGCCCTTGAGAGATAAGGATTAGCAACCTATGCATTAACGTTCATTATCACATTCCTTAAAGTCTAACAAAGGGCCTCCTTGACTTAAGCAGAAAAATACATACTTATACAGTTTATATGTGAAAGATTACAAGATGGCTGCCAAAATACAAAGATGGAGGACTTAACTCTAACACTTTCAAGTCTTAGATAGGGTTGAACCAATCTTGAGATTTCAAGATTAAAATCCGATTTCCGATCATTTTCCAGCCGATCACGATCGTGAAATTTGCTCGATCCCGATCGCTCAACCCTAGTCTTGGACAACTTTGAATTAAAAATGGCCACAGATATAACATTGTCCATATTAATGGTCAATAGGACGGCAAGGTGACAATCCATACAAGACTGGGGTGTGGCAGCCCCCATAAGGAAGTCCAAAGACCACCCAAGTCCTTGTCCCCCCCGCCTGGTAGCCTTAGTATTGCCCTCCTAATACCGCCTAACCGCAACTTCCTTGTTGACAACCTTTCCCGCACCTCGACTCCTAACATTTAGTAACCATCGCAGTGCCGTCTCCTATCTCTTGTCTCAATGCCCCCCCCTCATTCCTCTAAAATACCCCCCCTAAACCCCCAGCCAGCATATGGAAAGCCGCACTGTGTTGGCTGAGGACCCGCGAATGTCAGAAACAGCTGGATGTCTCGATACCTGCAGACAAGCGGAAAAGTGTTGCTCTGGATTTACGACATTCCATTTTGGTGACATTCTCCGAATGTTACAATTTTTATTGCCCAGGAAGCAGATTCTTATTGGATCTCACCTTGAGAGATGGTAAATGATTAGCAGACAGATTTCCGTCTGGGAGATCCAGATTTCAATTTTTTTTTTCTTTTTCGGTTTTATTGAGAAAACACGATACGGGAGGGAAAAAGATTGAGAATGTTTTATTTTGACAGCGAATGCCAAATGTTCCAGCCACTTCTTTACAGTCTATGAAGGTTCTGCAGATGATCGCTTCACCCAGGAGGGGGGTCATGGGAGTTTAGTAAATCCTGGGAAATCTCCATTACGGTGTCCTGAGATGAGGCGTAGGACAGATGTCAGGATTGCAGGGACTTGTGGGTAATATTGTTCACAAGACCTGTCCGTCATGAGTTCTAGATCCACAACATCTGACCAGTCCTTGGACCCCTCAGATAAAATGGTTCCAACAAACCCGAAGATATAGACCAGGGGTAGGGAACCTTTGGCTCTCCAGCTGCTGTGAAACTACAACTCCCAGCATGCTCCATTCACTTCCATGGGAGTTCCCAGAACAGCAGAGCCAGTATGCATGCTGGGAGTTGTAGTTTTGCAACAACTGGAGAGCCGTACGTTCCCTACCCCTGATATAGACCATAGAATCCTTCAAATTTGGGTGTCTACTACTGGACCATTACTGGACGCACTGGAGGTTCTCTGGTAGACTGGTGGCCATAGACTCCATAGGATCCTACTAATATTATAAATGTGAAAGTTTGTGTGTTTGGATGTTTGTTCCTCAATCACGCAAAAATGGCTGAACGGATTTGGATGAAATTCGGCACATAGATAGTTTGTAACCTCGATTAAAACAAATGACATGGCTTCACGACTGTTATGAATTTATGTTCACATACTATATTACACTGCTCTTGGCAGCAGCTTATCTCAGGTTCTGATAAAGCCAGGTTTGATATCTCTCTGTGACTCAGCTAACCATCAGTCCATTGTGTACATGCTTTTGCATATTATCTGATCTGCTCCAGGCAGTGCTGACACACTGGATGGGAAAACACCTTTAATCCAAATTGGCAGTTTACTACTTTTAAACATGCCGGGAAAAAGAAAATCTAATTTGTCGCATAATTCTAAAACATTGTGAGCTATGAAGGAGCCAGAAGTCACAGAGCTCTCCTCAAGTGGAGCTGAGGGGGATCATCAATGCCAACAACACGCTCATTATATGGTGTCCCAGTGAGCTGCTAAGATGATGGAATAATCACGGGCACAGTGCGAGGAACAAGTTCAGTGGCAGGCCAGCTTGAGAGCTGCCAAAACGCTGGAGCAGGTGGATTATCAACGCCAACAACACATTCATTATATGGCTTCATATCATATCGTATCATAGAGAGAAAGGATAACGTTTTCACTGGTGGTGGCCCGATGGTTTAGACACCACTAGGTGGCGCTCACTGCACACGGGAATATACAGTTCCTACTGAATTCCCCTATTGATGACAGAAATAACATTACTTACTAAAGGCGTTGTCACTTACCTGCTATTATATATTTATTATGCTTACTTATATAGCGCCATCATATTCCGCAGCACTTTACAGACATTGTCAGTCACTGCCCCATATAGGGCTCACAATCTCCGCTCCCTATCAGTATGTCTTTTGGAGTGTGGGAGGAAAAAGCGCAAACATGGGGAGAACATAATAGAAGAGAGGAGGGGAGAATATAAACTCATTGCAGATGTTGTCTTTGTCAGGACTCGAACTCAGGACTCCAGTACTAACTACTGAACCACTGTGCTGGTATGCTTTGTATAGACCTGAGGGTTCTGGTGATCAGAGGATGTGATAGGAAGCAACATTGTGGTTTTGGAGATCACAGCAAGAACGCCGGCGGTTTCCTTATAGGTATAATAGAAGCAGAAAGTCAACAGAGGGAATCTCTATGGACGTACTGAGAAAAGCGCTGCGGGAAAAAACGATATGGAGGGGTACAGCAGTCCTGTGTACAATATGGAGGGTACAGCAGTCCTGTGTACAATATGGAGGGGTACAGCAGTCCTGTGTACAATATGGAGGGGTACAGTAGTCCTGTGTACAATATGGAGGGTATAGCAGTCCTGTGTACAATATGGAGGGGTACAGCAGTCCTGTGTACAATATGGAGGGTACAGCAGTCCTGTGTACAATATGGAGGGTATAGCAGTCCTGTGTACAATATGGAGGGTACAGCAGTCCTGTGTACAATATGGAGGGTATAGCAGTCCTGTGTACAATATGGAGGGTATAGCAGTCATGTGTACAATATGGAGGAGTACAGTAGTCCTGTGTACAATATGGAGGGGTACAGCAGTCCTGTGTACAATATGGAGGGTACAGCAGTCCTGTGTACAATATGGAGGGTACAGCAGTCCTGTGTACAATATGGAGGGGTACAGCAGTCCTGTGTACAATATGGAGGGGTACAGTAGTCCTGTGTACAATATGGAGGGTATAGCAGTCCTGTGTACAATATGGAGGGGTACAGCAGTCCTGTGTACAATATGGAGGGTACAGCAGTCCTGTGTACAATATGGAGGGGTACAGCAGTCCTGTGTACAATATGGAGGGTACAGCAGTCCTGTGTACAATATGGAGGGGTACAGCAGTCCTGTGTACAATATGGAGGGGTACAGTAGTCCTGTGTACAATATGGAGGGTACAGCAGTCCTGTGTACAATATGGAGGGTATAGCAGTCCTGTGTACAATATGGAGGGTATAGCAGTCCTGTGTACAATATGGAGGGTATAGCAGTCCTGTGTACAATATGGAGGGTACAGCAGTCCTGTGTACAATATGGAGGGGTACAGCAGTCATGTGTACAATATGGAGGAGTACAGTAGTCCTGTGTACAATATGGAGGGGTACAGCAGTCCTGTGTACAATATGGAGGGGTACAGTAGTCCTGTGTACAATATGGAGGGTATAGCAGTCCTGTGTACAATATGGAGGGGTACAGCAGTCCTGTGTACAATATGGAGGGTACAGCAGTCCTGTGTACAATATGGAGGGGTACAGCAGTCCTGTGTACAATATGGAGGGTACAGCAGTCCTGTGTACAATATGGAGGGGTACAGTAGTCCTGTGTACAATATGGAGGGTACAGCAGTCCTGTGTACAATATGGAGGGGTACAGTAGTCCTGTGTACAATATGGAGGGTACAGCAGTCCTGTGTACAATATGGAGGGTATAGCAGTCCTGTGTACAATATGGAGGGTATAGCAGTCCTGTGTACAATATGGAGGGTATAGCAGTCCTGTGTACAATATGGAGGGTACAGCAGTCCTGTGTACAATATGGAGGGGTACAGCAGTCATGTGTACAATATGGAGGAGTACAGTAGTCCTGTGTACAATATGGAGGGGTACAGCAGTCCTGTGTACAATATGGAGGGTACAGCAGTCCTGTGTACAATATGGAGGGTACAGCAGTCCTGTGTACAATATGGAGGGGTACAGCAGTCCTGTGTACAATATGGAGGGGTACAGTAGTCCTGTGTACAATATGGAGGGTATAGCAGTCCTGTGTACAATATGGAGGGGTACAGCAGTCCTGTGTACAATATGGAGGGTACAGCAGTCCTGTGTACAATATGGAGGGTATAGCAGTCCTGTGTACAATATGGAGGGTACAGCAGTCCTGTGTACAATATGGAGGGTATAGCAGTCCTGTGTACAATATGGAGGGTATAGCAGTCATGTGTACAATATGGAGGAGTACAGTAGTCCTGTGTACAATATGGAGGGGTACAGCAGTCCTGTGTACAATATGGAGGGTACAGCAGTCCTGTGTACAATATGGAGGGTACAGCAGTCCTGTGTACAATATGGAGGGGTACAGCAGTCCTGTGTACAATATGGAGGGGTACAGTAGTCCTGTGTACAATATGGAGGGTATAGCAGTCCTGTGTACAATATGGAGGGGTACAGCAGTCCTGTGTACAATATGGAGGGTACAGCAGTCCTGTGTACAATATGGAGGGGTACAGCAGTCCTGTGTACAATATGGAGGGTACAGCAGTCCTGTGTACAATATGGAGGGGTACAGCAGTCCTGTGTACAATATGGAGGGGTACAGTAGTCCTGTGTACAATATGGAGGGTACAGCAGTCCTGTGTACAATATGGAGGGTATAGCAGTCCTGTGTACAATATGGAGGGTATAGCAGTCCTGTGTACAATATGGAGGGTATAGCAGTCCTGTGTACAATATGGAGGGTACAGCAGTCCTGTGTACAATATGGAGGGGTACAGCAGTCCTGTGTACAATATGGAGGGTACAGCAGTCCTGTGTACAATATGGAGGGGTACAGTAGTCCTGTGTACAATATGGAGGGTACAGCAATCCTGTGTACAATATGGAGGGTATAGCAGTCCTGTGTACAATATGGAGGGTATAGCAGTCCTGTGTACAATATGGAGGGTATAGCAGTCCTGTGTACAATATGGAGGGTATAGCAGTCCTGTGTACAATATGGAGGGTACAGCAGTCCTGTGTACAATATGGAGGGGTACAGCAGTCCTGTGTACAATATGGAGGGTACAGCAGTCCTGTGTACAATATGGAGGGGTACAGTAGTCCTGTGTACAATATGGAGGGTACAGCAGTCCTGTGTACAATATGGAGGGGTACAGCAGTCCTGTGTACAATATGGAGGGTACAGCAGTCCTGAGTACAATATGGAGGGGTACAGCAGTCCTGTGTACAATATGGAGGGTACAGCAGTCCTGTGTACAATATGGAGGGTACAGCAGTCCTGTGTACAATATGGCGGGGTACAGCAGTCCTGTGTACAATATGGAGGGTATAGCAGTCCTGTGTACAATATGGAGGGGTACAGCAGTCCTGTGTACAATATGGAGGGTACAGCAGTCCTGTGTACAATATGGAGGGTATAGCAGTCCTGTGTACAATATGGAGGGTATAGCAGTCCTGTGTACAATATGGAGGGGTACAGCAGTCCTGTGTACAATATGGAGGGTACAGCAGTCCTGTGTACAATATGGAGGGTACAGCAGTCCTGTGTACAATATGGCGGGGTACAGCAGTCCTGTGTACAATATGGAGGGTACAGCAGTCCTGTGTACAATATGGAGGGTACAGCAGTCCTGTGTACAATATGGAGGGTACAGCAGTCCTGTGTACAATATGGAGGGTACAGCAGTCCTGTGTACAATATGGCGGGGTACAGAATGCAGCAATATGTTGTCCAGATTCTTTTACCTTGTAGTGAGGTCACCTGGTCGGACTATTTGGGCACGCCGTCTCTGCCCCCGGCCCGTTTCTCCCTAGATCTGTTTCCAGAGGTCGCCATCTACAGTATTCAGTAACCCTGGGGAGATTCTCTAAGTGCGGTGCCGGCTCCGGCGCTCCTGGCCTTGTAGCTGACGTAGATTCCAGGCCTCAGTTATGTCAGTAAATGACCATAAATCTAGCGGGTTCCACCCAAATGTGGCCGGGGTGGTGTGAAAGAAAAAAGTGGCAAATATTTGAGCAAAAACTCCAATTTGTGTCTTTTGAACTCTCTCCCAGTGTGAACATGGCCTTAGATAAGTCAGACACGGTCGTACAGGAGAGTGCGGTCATAGACATCTTGTTTTTGTTTCTTGCCCCGATCCCACAGACCAGAACATTTTTTGTTTAGGTTCCTGCGCCCACTCTGGAGTCCCCAGACAGCGTTCCTGCAGGATATTACATTCTACCTCTCTGACCCCATTATTTCCGTACGCCGCCCCTTCCCACGCCGCTCCTGCGCTACAGTCAGGATTATTCCCGGCAATGTGCGCCTTGGGGTTGGGGTGATCTGCGGTTAGACGTGTGGAAGCTTCTTACGGTAAAGTAAAGCAGGAGACGCATCGTAGTCAGTCGTAGTCAGATACAGGTCAAGTAGGCGAAACATCTGGAGCCAACACCAAGCCCGCGGCCGTCTCGCCTCAAACGGTATCAGTTTCCAGGAAAGCTGGATTGCAAGCCAATATGGCCACTTACCGATCTTGTCCCCCCCCCCCCCCCAGCCTGCCACATGATGAGTTATATGTAATACATCTGGTGGCGGTGCCCCATGGCCGTGTACGCTGGGTGTCGTGCAGGTGTTCTGACAGCAGGGGCCGCCGCTGACAATGCTTCATTTTCTCATTTCCCTTTGATATGCTATACGGGCAGATAATGGTCAGCAGGTGCGCGCGGTAGTCAGTGTATTAACCCCTCCAGGGACGGTCACACATCATGGCAGTCACATGCCAGCAGCTTATATAGGAACGGCCATGATGTCATCAGCAGGGAGGGTGACACATTCACCCATATTATTACCGTATCCTACAGTCTATATTATCGTGTTCACGGGCGTCTCAGATTTGTATACAGCTATAATACAGCTCCAATAGAAATCTATAGGGACCAATGCATCTACACTATATAGTGGGGGGCTGCCTCTCTGCACCCTCACTGCTGAGCCCCCTCTATTGTCTACCAGCACAGCGCCGTACATTTGTTAGTGGCTGTGCCCGGTATTGCAACTTAGCTCCCTTCACCTAGACTGCAGGCAGCTGCAATACCAAGCACAGCCACTACCAGAAATATGGCGCTGTTTTTGGTTAAGCATCTTGAGATTCATAACCAACCAATCTGATAGTGATGGCCTTTCCTAAAATGAGGTCACTGACCCTTTAAAGAAGCAGGATAAATTTCTGACTTCCAAAATTCTTGACTTTTTCGTTATTTTTCTGTCGACATCGCTAAGCGAGGGCTCATTTTTTGCGTGACGAGTTGTACTTTCATTTCGTATCATTCTTGGATACATATATACACACACACGATTTGATGAGCGTTTATTGAAGTTTTTGGGGGGTCCGTGTGAAAAACCCTACAATTCTATTGTTTTTGTGTTTTGTTTTTACGTAGTCCCTCAGACCCTCTGCCCCCTAACCACACAGATGCCGGGATCGCTATTGATCATGGCATCTGGGGGGTTAAGCCGAATATTATAGGGGTATTCCAGATGTATATTCGGATAGGACATGGATATGAGATCAGTGGGGTCTGACTCCTGACACCCACCGATAAACCGTCCTGTGCTGTCACCACCAACCAAGTACAGCGCCATATGTTGTATAATGGTTGCACTTGGTATTGCAGCTTAGTCCATTTACATAACCGGGACTGATCTCCAAACGTGTCATGGGCCTGATCAACATGCCACTATGAGCAGCCCGCTGGGACCCCCGCCGATCTAATATTGAGGCCAAAGGTTAGTTCACTAATATTTAAGTCCTGTCATACCCCTCTAAGTGTCTGTAACGTATAATGTACATATTTGGGATGCCGGGACAATGACAACTCATCTGTACGGACATCTGGGACCCCCACAAGTCAACTATTCGAAGAGACAGCAGCATTTGGGTGAGCGCCGCGGCCTCTTCACTGAATAACAAACAGCGCCGTACATTGTATAGTGGCCATGCTTGGTATTACAGGTCAGCCCATTCACTTGAATGTGGTCTCAGCCCAAATGGGTTTACCTTTGATGACCGTCCCTTATTAATGACAATCAGCACGCTGACCCATCGACTATACAGTGCACCAGCTGGAAGCACAGCGCCACCCACTATGTCGTGGCTGTGACAGGTTACTGCAGCTCAGAGATTATGTCGCGT
Organism: Leptodactylus fuscus; assembly: GCF_031893055.1. NCBI lineage: Eukaryota > Metazoa > Chordata > Amphibia > Anura > Leptodactylidae > Leptodactylus > Leptodactylus fuscus. The sequence continues at coordinate 271,534,056 of NC_134266.1, read as the reverse complement.
GCCCATACTATGACATCGGTCATTAACTTCCATGTATATATTAATACATAAGTTTATATCCAAAACGGATCCCATACGTGGCATATACGTCTATAGTGGTGTGACCACAGCCTCCGTACAGTTCTGTCCATGACTTGGGGAGGCGCCAGACTTGGTCTGTCACGTCTACGTTCAATCCTCCACCGCTGCAGTAACACCTAGGGGTCGCTGCAGTACTTAAGTTGTTTGTCCCTTTCCGGCTCCCGTCACCGGCTTATCCCGCGCAGTCTCCTCCTCCCTCTGTGATACGCTCGCCTCATCTGAGAAATCATCCAATCAGCTGCCAGGACTACATCTCCCGGCGTTCTCCGCGCATGCGCAATACTACCGGCGCGCCATCTTGACAGCGGGAGCTGCAGTCAAACCCACCGGATCTGTGCTGGCTGGGCGCTCCGTCAGACCTCATCGTATTGCAGGAGGAATCTCCCCAGTGACAGGACTAGCTGGGGCCCTTCCGTACGTGCCAGGGGCCCCCTGAGGGCGTGAGAGGGGGCTGCAGGGAGTGATGCCTTCTAGTGTTCTCCCTGCCAGGGCTGTGTGATTGCAGGGGGCAGGATGCCAGTGGTGTGGCCGACTCTCCTGGACTTCAGCCGAGATGAATGTAAAAGAATCCTCCGGAAACTGGGTAAATTTCTCCTCGGTTACTCCGTTATTCCGCTAATTTTACCAGTGCGCATGCGCCGCTGGCTTTTGTGTGTGGATTCGGCAGGGCACGCCCCCTTTTTAGTGACGTCAGCGCCCAGCCTGTCTTGATTGTAAACATTTAGTGGGCGGTGCGGGCGCTGCTCCGGCAGAGGGCGCTGGTGCGCAGCCTCAGAGCGATGGATACAAATGTATCAGTGTGCAAAGGGTTACAGGCTGGTGCTCTCTGTTATCAGCCAGGGAGTGACAATCACGTGACTGGCCTGTGTTTGGGAATAGGGGCAGATACCTGCTCTGTGTCTGGATGTGCTTACCAGTGTGTCCTACAGGGGCGCTGATGAGGCCTGCTCCAGGCTGAGCTCTGATTGGATGCCGTGACATTGGCCCTGGTCATGATGATCCATATATGATGTAGCAGTGCTAAGTATTCCCCATACAACAGTCATGGTTGCTGTCTCTGTTCATCTACAGCGGTGTCAATAAAGCTTTTTTTGTTCCATACTGGGTCTGCAGAGGTTAATTAACTCTTTTCCTCCCGGTATAAATGTTGGCACTGTCGCGGGTTTCGATCCAGTTGAATAGGGAAGAGACTGGCAGCAGTTAATAAGGGGTTAAAGCGGTTTTCTGAGGCATTTAACTTGATGACTATGGGGTCCGATACACAGGACTCCCGCAGATCAGCTTCTTGAAGCGCTGCGGCCTCTTCACTGAATACCCCGCACAGCGCCATATATTGTATAGTGGCTGGACTTAGTATTATAGCTCAGCCCCATTCACTTCAATGAGACTGAGCTGCAAACAGACCATGTGACTAAAACGGCTCTTACCGAAGCGACACTACAGCTTTGGACAGCTGATCTGTGAGGGTGTCGGACCCTCGCTGATCAGTTATTGGTTACCTAGCCTAAGGATCGGTCATCACTATATGTCAATAAACTCACCCCACTATTATTATAAGCTAATGAGTCCCTTTAAATAGGGTGTAATGTCCCTTTAAGAGGTTAGTTTGCTGGATGTACCTTATAGCCCCTACACCAATGTCAGGGGACCCCTGCCTGACCCCTAGTGGTGTGCTCGCAGCATTACCCTGATACCTCGGCACAGTTTTGTCGTCTCCTGACCACATGGGTTATTACTCTTCAGTCACCCCAGCTGTTGTAGTAATGTGAATACCCGGTAGGTGGCGCTGTCAGCCCTGTGTCAGGGAGTCTCTGCACTATATACTATATATCCATTCTGCTTCCTCTGTTCATGTGACAGATATTTGTTGCTCCTTATTTTCGGTCAGGGTTTACACTCCAGAGCTGCATTCACTATTCTGCCATGACATCTCCCAGCATTCCAAGGTGATTCCTCTTGGGCTGGGGTCTTCCTTACACCGCGTAACATACAGTCACTGTTATAGGAACTAGAAGAACACGCTTACTGACTGTTTCCAGTCACAAGCAGTAGAATAGCGAGCGCTGCTCTGGAGTATAGCTCTTGTACAAATCTCTTGCCCACGCATTATGTTTAGGCGGCGCCGCCGCACATTGTATGGTGGTCGTGCTTGGTATTGCAACTCGGCCCCATTTATTTGATTGGATGAATAAATCATGTGACCAATGAACGTGATGTCACTGTCCTGTGATGCCGCCTCTGATCGGCGGGGGTCCTGGGTGTCGATCCTAAGGGTCGGACAACAGCAGATAAAATTTGAAAGCCCTTTAAGGGAGATAAGCGGCTTTCAGAGGGGGTCATGGGGGGCTCGGGGCATTCTGGAAGGACAGAGGGGTCTGGCAGCAGTTTATTCCCTTCTCTCTCATAACAACACATGCATACCCGGCTAATCCGAGTGTACATGTGTATGGGAAGGTTGAGACGTCCGGGGCATAGAGGTGTTGCAGGGGTTACGGTTATGTTGTAGGATATTCCCCGGATGCTTTGCGTTGCCCATGTACTGCCCCCTACTGGCTATGAGCTGTAGCAGTGTCTGGTTTATCCGCTCCTGATGGTTTCCATCTTTGTTCCCTTTAGAGCTGGAGGCTTATGCGGGCGTTATCAGCGCCCTCCGCGCCCAGGGCGACCTCAGTAAGGAGAAGAAAGACCTTCTTGGAGAACTCTCTAAAGTCCTAAGGTGAGTCGCTGACTGTCTTCTGTCACTCCAATCCTTCATGGTAAATGTGGGGTCGGCAGCACCTGTCATGTCAGAATGGCACCATAGGTCAAATTGGTTCTGATCTGTTCAGATGAAGGTGTTGGACCCTGAACCAGTCCTGGAAATGGGTCATGTTCGGCCCTGGATATCAATGTAGAGGTGACCATGTTGGTCAGACTCAGTCTGCTTGTTATACGGGGTTGCCAGGAAGTGTTTCCATAGGTTAAAGTCCTGGAAAACCCTTTTAACATTACATTATTGGTCATTGAGGGGCGACTGCCGTCCAGGATCGAATACACATGGTGGTTTTCTATCAAAAACAGTGCCACACCTGTCCAGAGGTGACATGTGGTATTGCAGCTCAACTCCATTGACTAAACAGAACAGGGCTGCAGTACCGGTTTGTACCTGTGCACATGTATGGCGCTGTTTGTGACAGAAAGCATTCACGTCGATCCAATCTTTTAACCTCACTCCAAAAAGCTGAACTCTGAGGATCTGTCACCAGCCTGTCCCTGTTGACGTCTCTTATCTCACCGCCATCTTATCTGTCTGCAGCATTTCCACGGAGCGGCATCGCGCGGAGGTGCGCAGAGCAGTGAACGATGAGCGCCTCACCACCATCGCTCACAAGTCAGTATACATAACCCTAAAAAGCTCCACCACTTCGATAAGCCTGAATTCTACTCCAGAGCTGCGCTCCTAATTCTGCTCGTTCTTTTCCCAGTATGTCCGGTCCTAACAGCTCTTCTGAGTGGTCCATCGAAGGGCGGAGGTTGATCCCGCTGATGCCTCGTCTGGTCCCACAGACGGCGTTCACAGCGGCCGCCAATGCTATAGCGAACTCTGCAGGACAGCACAACGCCTCGCTGCCTGACCCGGCGGAGACTGGGAACAAGGAGGGTGAGTAGTGGGGATCCTGCACGTGACGGCGGTAGTATTCAGTATTATATATGGCAGTAATCACTGACAGCGTCTTTACGTTCTTCTCTTTAGTGGTTGTGTGCTACTCTTACACCAGTACCACGTCCACCCCGACATCCACGCCAGTCCCCAGTGGGAGTGTCGCTGCCGTCAAGTCACCCCGGCCTGCCAGTCCTGCGTCTAATGTGGTCGTCCTGCCCAGTGGCAGCACCGTGTATGTGAAAAGTAAGTGACCCCCTCCATTATAGTCTATCTAATGATTAAAGGGGTTTTCAGGCCCCAAATCGAGTTTTCATACTGACCAGTGGATTTCTGACACCCAGACCCCGCACAGATCAGCTGTTGCAGTAGCCTCTGGGTGTTGTAAGCTTCTAGTGCACAGTGGTGTGGTATACAAGTACTAGCAGCTCAGTAGCTCCCTCCACAGCATGCTGGTGGTCTTGTGGGCATGCAGGGCCCTTTCTATTGCATGAGTAGGATCAGACTGCACATGCTGCCTGTCCGCTCTCAGCTTCTGCAACAGCTGATCTGTGCAGGGTCCAGGTGTCAGACCATGACTGATCACAGACTCATGACCTATCATCAGTTTGGGGCTGGAAAATCCCTTTAAGTATTTTTTTAAAGGGGTGTTCCATTTCTAGAATGGATGGCCTATCCTAAGAACTTGAGACAGCGCCGATACAGTTTATACAGCGGCTCGATATTGGTGATCTGTGGGGGTCCTGGGTGTTGCGCCCCCACAGATGTAATATTGATAGCCTTTCCTATCCATTCTCGATCCCGTATAACCCCTTTAACCTCGTTTACTGACTTTCTCCTCAGGCGTGAACTGTTCAGACGACGACGAGAAGCCTCGTAAGAGACGGCGAACCAACTCCAGCAGCTCCTCTCCTGTGGTCCTTAAAGATGTTCCCAAACCCACAACACCGGTCTCAAAGACCATCGCCGTGCCAGTCACCGGCAGCCCCAAAATGAGCAACATCATGCAGAGCATCGCCAACTCCTTACCACCGCACATGTCACCGGTGAAGATCACATTCACCAAACCCACCACCCAGACCACCAACACGTCCACCCAAAAGGTCAGTGCCAGCGCTCACCTATTGTGGGGTCACCTGTACGGACGGTGCGGTGTCTGATGAAGCCGTATAGGCCCCTTCTATGGTAGTCTATGTGAGATGTGTTCTAACACTGAGCCAGTAGAGGGCAGCAGTGAGTAATAGAAAGCTGTATACATATACAGGTCAGAAAAATATTCTATATATATATATTATTATATTATTATTATTCATGCATGTTTATTAATTTTAGGATTTTTTTTAAATTCACATTTTAATATAATATATTTGTAATATTTCCCACCATTGACCACTAGAGGGAGCATCACCTGAGTACTGTGCCAATACACAGCTCATCAGAGAGTAAGGCTCCATTCACATCAGTTTTACATCCATTTAGCAGGTTTTTTTTTGGTTTACATTGATGTCTATGACAATGGGTGACCTTCCGTTTGCATCTGCTTTTTTCCATCAATTAAAGGGATGTGATAAAATGATATAAAAACATGGTTTGAATAGAGTCTTAGGTTGTACAAATCGGCTCCTATCCTGTCTCCTATGTAGTTAAAAGGATTCTACCATTAAGGGCTAGTTCACACGGAGACATGGACGCTGATTTTGACAGCGGATTTCGCGGCCAAATCAGCGTCCATACAATGTATCCCTATGTGAACTGCTCGCTTTTTTTTTTCTGCTAGCTCGCTAGCAGAAAAAGAAGCGACATGACCTATCTTTCGGGCGGAAGCCGCTCGCGATGAGCCGCGGCTTCCGCCCAGCCGCAGCGCCCTCCATGTCGGCTCATTCATTTGAGCCGACAGCGGAGGTGAAAGCCGCGACCGCGATGGTCGCGGCGGGAGCAGTTAACATAGTGTGGACATTGTATGGACGCTGATTTGGCCGCAAAATCTGCTGTCAAAATCAGCGTCCATGTCCCTGTGTGAACTAGCCCTAAAACCTCTTTTTTTTTTTTTTTTTTTTTTTTTTTTTTTTTGTGGATAAGATGTCGGAATAGTCTTTAGAAAGGTTATTCGTCTCTTACCTTTAGATGTGATCTCCGCCGCGCCGTTCCTTAGAAATACCGGTATGTAAATTAGTTCTCTGGCAGCGATGGGGGCGTCCCTGCTGCTGCTCGAGAACACGATCCTGCGACGCCTCTATCTTCAGGTGGATCCTCCCCTTCTCTGTCGTCTTCCTCCTACGTCACCTCCGACGCCTGCGCAGTTGGCTCTGCCAGTGAGATACTAATAGAGCCGAGTGCGCATGCCGGCTGGCGGCCATTTTTGGGAGGCCGCTCTAACTCTTGTAGTTCAATGCAGGAGCGGCCTCCCAAAAATGGCTGGCATTCGCACTTGGCTCTGCTGGTGTCTCGCTGGCAGAATCAACTGCGCAGGTGACGCAGGAGGAAGACGACAGAGAAGGGGAGGATCCAGCCAAAGATAGAGATGTCGCAGGATCGTGTTCTCGAGCTGCAGTGGGGACGCCCCCATCGCATTTTCAGCGCTTGGGCCCGCCCCCATTGCTGTGAGAACTAATTTGCATACCGGTAAAAAAACGGTATTTGTAAGGAACGGCGCGGCGGAGATCACATCTAAGGGTAAGAGACGAATAGCCTTTGTAAAGACTACTCCGACGTCTTATCCACAAAAATAGGTTTTAATGGTAGAATCCCTTTAAGAACATGTGATGTCATCCAGTAGGTGGCGCTCCCCTTCACGACTCAGTTGTATTGTAGTCTGTAACTCGATCCAGCTCTCCCACATACATTCCTATCCCACCAGGTTTGATTTGCACATCGATTGTACTGCCTACAGCGCCACCTATTGAATCTCCACTTCTTTTAACCCCTCCATTCCAGCATCTGCTATGTACCAAGAGCTGCGCGGACACAATACAGAGACGAGGCGCCCTCTAGTGGTCAATGGAAAGTATTGCGCTAAAAGCTTATTACAGTTCTCTCCAGTCTGGATCCAAATCTATCTGCTTCAGACTGATACATTGTAACAAAGCATCAGGACAGGAGAGAGCATTGCACTGCTGATGTGTTTAGGTGGCAGAGGATTGTCTAGTCTGGATGAACCTCAGCTGTGCCAGTATTAGGTCTGGTGCTTGTACAGGGATTGGAGGATTGGTTGGTCGGCATCTGACACCCAGGGTCCTACCATGTGATGGGACATCACTATCCATGTCCTGGACATCCCCTGTAAGTCATATAAATGGTTGCGGCCTCCATGCTGACTGTCTTCTGTTCCTCCCCTGACAGGTCATCATTGTTACAACCTCTCCGAGCTCCACATTTGTCCCAAACATTTTATCCAAGTCTCACAACTACGCAGCGGTCACCAAGCTGGTCCCCACCTCGGTCATCACTTCTACCACCCAGAAGCCGCCGGTGGTGGCCACCACTGCCCATTCCTCTGCTGTCGCTGCCGGGACCACCAGTGGCACCTCCACCCCGGTGTCTGCAGGAAGCATCGCCGTCACCACAGTGGTGTCCTCAACCCCGTCCCTGGTCATGTCCACGGTGGCACAAAGTAAGAGACAGTCCTGGGGTCACAGGCCTGTGACTCTGCGCTCGGCTAGGGATGTCTGCTCTTAAAGGGGTTGTGTGGAGGACCTAAGTCGAGCCGTCTTTCTGTGCTGCAAAATTTTGGGATGTGGTTGAGGGTTGACGGGTGCAGTATTCGGGCTGTAGTGGGGGAAAGATGACAGTAAGAGGATGTGATTGGTCAGGGGTGGGGGGGATAACATTAAGGAAATCTCCTGTGTAGCTCCTCCCTCTTCCAACTCTATATGGTGATGGGGGGTTGAGGGTGTTTAGGGTGGGGGTGGGGCAATAATATGAGGAAAGGCTCATGTGCCTCTTCCTTTACACTGGGGGGGGGGGGGGAGTGAAACATCTATCTATATTGGACTGACGAGACCCCATTGATCCTAAGAAGGGCACCCTGGGGGAGCCGGAAATGGCCGAATGCTCTACTAGAACTGTCTCCAAATGTGATGGGGTCACCTGTGTCCAGCAGGAGTTCGGCCACATTCATAATAGGGGTCCCTTTTCCCATACTCAGGATTGTGGGCCCCTTAGCGGTCAGACTGTAGCAGATCTTCTCCTCTGTCTAGTGGTCACGCTTCATTACATAAGACGAGCCGTCTCTTTCGTTTTGACTTCTCGCTGTCTAACCCTCCTCTCTCTGGATTAGGTGTCTCAACGTCAACCGTGAAGGCCTCTGGTAACAGACTGCCCTCCCCCAAGAGCCTGGTGGCGTCTCCTGGCCAAATCCTTGCGCAGTTTCCCAAGCAATACCAACAGTCGCCAAAGCACCAAATCCATCAGATATCGCAGCAGGCGCCCCCTATGGCACAACCACCGGCTTTGTCTCACCCTGCTTCCTCCTCGCAACAACAGATGCCCCCGGGGATTAAACCCACCATACAGATCAAGCAGGAGTCCGGTGAGTACTGAATCATCACTGGTGCCATGTCTGCTGGGAACCATCACCGGCCTCCTCAGGCAGCAGGAAATGCATCAATAGTGGGAGCGGAGGGGGATGCAGCTGCAGGTTCTTAGTGATACAGTAACACTGCTTGTGGAAGAGAAGGTGTATGCAGCTCTGAAGTCACACTACACAGGCATTGCTGATTTTGCTTTTTCGTTGTATTTCAGGTGTGAAAATAATCACACAACAAGTCCAGCCCAGCAAGATCCTCCCGAAGCCTGTGTCTGCGTCTCTGCCGAACAGCAGCAACGCCCCAATCATGGTGGTCAGCAGTAACGGGGCCATAATGACCACTAAACTAGTCACCACTCCTAGCGGTAAGTGTCACCATAACCACCTGGTCACTGGCATTAGGAATGTCTGTACACAGTGACTGCACCAGCAGAATAGTGAGCGCAGCTCTGGAGTATAATACAGGATAAGTAATGTAATGTATGTACACAGTGACTGTACCAGCAGAATAGTGAGCGCAGCTCTGGAGTATAATACAGGATAAGTAATGTAATGTATGTACACAGTGACTGCACCAGCAGAATAGTGAGCGCAGCTCTGGAGTATAATACAGGATAAGTAATGTATGTACACAGTGACTGTACCAGTAGAATAGTGAGTGCAGCTCTGGAGTATAATACAGGATAAGTAATGTAATGTATGTACACAGTGACTGCACTATTAGAATAGTGAGTGCAGCTCTGGAGTATAATACAGGATAAGTAATGTAATGTATGTACACAGTGACTGTACCAGCAGAATAGTGAGCGCAGCTCTGGAGTATAATACAGGATAAGTAATGTAATGTATGTACACAGTGACTGCACCAGCAGAATAGTGAGCGCAGCTCTGGAGTATAATACAGGATAAGTAATGTAATGTATGTACACAGTGACTGTACCAGCAGAATAGTGAGCGCAGCTCTGGAGTATAATACAGGATAAGTAATGTAATGTATGTACACAGTGACTGTACCAGCAGAATAGTGAGTGCAGCTCTGGAGTATAATACAGGATAAGTAATGTAATGTATGTACACAGTGACTGCACCAGCAGAATAGTGAGCGCAGCTCTGGAGTATAATACAGGATAAGTAATGTAATGTATGTACACAGTGACTGCACCAGCAGAATAGTGAGCGCAGCTCTGGAGTATAATACAGGATAAGTAATGTAATGTATGTACACAGTGACTGTACCAGCAGAATAGTGAGCGCAGCTCTGGAGTATAATACAGGATAAGTAATGTAATGTATGTACACAGTGACTGCACCAGCAGAATAGTGAGCGCAGCTCTGGAGTATAATACAGGATAAGTAATGTAATGTATGTACACAGTGACTGCACCAGCAGAATAGTGAGCGCAGCTCTGGAGTATAATACAGGATAAGTAATGTAATGTATGTACACAGTGACTGTACCAGCAGAATAGTGAGCGCAGCTCTGGAGTATAATTCGGTTGATTTTTAATTTTTCCCCTTCTACCTACAGGGACACAGGCAACTTACACACGCCCGGCGGTCAGCTCAGCTCTCGGAGCTCGCATGGCGGCTACTCCAGGTGCCACATATGTAAAGACAACCAGTGGAAGTATTATTACTGTAGTGCCAAAGTCACTGGCCACACTGGGAGGCAAGATTATCAGTAGCAACATCGTATCTGGTGAGTGTGTGTGTGTGTGTCTCCCATTCATTTTAATGGGGGGATTCCTCATTTTTACTTTTTTTTTTCCTGCTAGCGATTATATTTATTATTTTTAGGTTTTATCTTCGTACATCTCTCTAATTAAGTTCTGCCACTTTGTAATAAATTAACACACCTAATAATCCTCAGAGCTGAGTTTTTGTTACAGTTGTATCAGGACTATCCTTTGTGCCGTACACACATCAGCAGCTCATGTATCTATGTATTCTGTATCTGTCGTGTCTGTCTGACGGGCAGGTTATGTCATAGACCATTGTCCAGACTGGATACCTTAGTAACAAACCCTCAGCTGTAACAAATCTTGCCTTGTGTCCGCTCAGAGCCAGTAGAAACCTTGCAAACCCGCAGAATATAACAAGTGTATTGGAAATTGCAAAACTATTGATCCCCAGATTTTGCCTTTTCCATTATCTAGTCTCCTGAGCTTCAGATCTGCTAATTTTTGGTTCCATATAACCTGTCATTCTGGTTTATGGGAAAGCTGGGTGACTCCTGCGGAAGCTATAACAATGGGTCTGATGATCACTACCCAGCTTTCCCAGATGGATTCATTTAGAGATGGCTGAAGACATTTTGGACAAGATGGCGGCTCCAGGGTTTGTGCTTGAGGAGACTTTTGTTCTTCTTTGACACTCTGTATAATTTGCAGATGATAAAATCTCTTCTCTCTTTTTATGACGGAGCCTTTGTGGCTGGCCGCCGATCGTCTGTCTTACAAGGTGTCGGAGGACCCGTTGGCTCCAGACGGTTTTGTAGGACATATTATAGGGGTCCTGTAAAACCTCTGCGGCTCTTTATAGGGTGTCAGTGATGTGCCCTGCACTGGATCTAATCCTTATAGGGTGACACATTCCTGTAATACAATATACAGTCAGGGAATCCAGAGGTGAAGGGGGAGGGTAGCGTAGAAATCCCCCTTATTCCCCAAGTTCACTATTGTGTGACCCTTTGTGGGTTTAGTGCCCCAATAACTTGTCTCTCTTCTTTTTCACAGGTACAACCACAAAGATCACCACCATCCCTATGACGTCTAAACCCAATGTCATTGTGGTGCAGAAGACGACGGGCAAAGGTACAACTATCCAGGGGATACCGGGGAAGAATGTTGTGACCACGCTGCTGAATGCCGGGGTAAGTGGATGGAGCTCACGGGCTTGGCCTCCGAGTGGTGCGGTGGGTTTCCTTTCACTAAATCCAAAGATATTGCAGAAAGCAGAGCAAAGCTTGTGAATTTGTCAGAGGATTAGCTGGACTGATACATTGTTACAAATCATCCGCTGTGTACTTGTGGTTATCTGATCTATAATAGGATATTGTTATATCGTTGTAGGGGGATAAAGCCTTGCAGGCTATGCCAGCGGGCACAAAACCTGCCATCATCACCGCCACCCGGCCTATTACCAAGATGATCGTCACACAGCCCAAGGGTATAGGTTCAGCAGTGCAGCCAGCAACGAAGATCATCCCCACCAAAATAGTCTATGGACAGCAAGGAAAAACCCAAGTACGTATCTGGATGTCCTGTTCTGTTTTGTTTTGTTTTGTTTGTTACATCCTGTATTATACCTCAGAGCTGTACTCACTATTCTGCTGGTACAGTCACTGTGTACATACATTACATTACTTATCCTGTATTATACCTCAGAGCTGTACTCACTATTCTGCTGGTACAGTCACTGTGTACATACATTACATTACTTATCCTGTATTATACTCCAGAGCTGCGCTCACTATTCTGCTGGTACAGTCACTGTGTACATACATTACATTACTTATCCTGTATTATACCTCAGAGCTGCACTCACTATTCTGCTGGTACAGTCACTGTGTACATACATTACATTACTTATCCTGTATTATACTCCAGAGCTGTGCTCACTATTCTGCTGGTGCAGTCACTGTGTACATACATTACATTACTTATCCTGTATTATACCCCAGAGCTGCGCTCACTATTCTGCTGGTACAGTCACTGTGTACATACATTACATTACTTATCCTGTATTATACCTCAGAGCTGTACTCACTATTCTGCTGGTGCAGTCACTGTGTACATACATTACATTACTTATCCTGTATTATACCCCAGAGCTGTACTCACTATTCTGCTGGTACAGTCACTGTGTACATACATTACATTACTTATCCTGTATTATACCTCAGAGCTGTACTCACTATTCTGCTGGTACAGTCACTGTGTACATACATTACATTACTTATCCTGTATTATACTCCAGAGCTGCGCTCACTATTCTGCTGGTACAGTCACTGTGTACATACATTACATTACTTATCCTGTATTATACCTCAGAGCTGCACTCACTATTCTGCTGGTACAGTCACTGTGTACATACATTACATTACTTATCCTGTATTATACTCCAGAGCTGTGCTCACTATTCTGCTGGTGCAGTCACTGTGTACATACATTACATTACTTATCCTGTATTATACCCCAGAGCTGCGCTCACTATTCTGCTGGTACAGTCACTGTGTACATACATTACATTACTTATCCTGTATTATACCTCAGAGCTGCGCTCACTATTCTGCTGGTACAGTCACTGTGTACATACATTACATTACTTATCCTGTATTATACTCCAGAGCTGCGCTCACTATTCTGCTGGTACAGTCACTGTGTACATACATTACATTACTTATCCTGTATTATACCTCAGAGCTGCGCTCACTATTCTGCTGGTACAGTCACTGTGTACATACATTACATTACTTATCCTGTATTATACTCCAGAGCTGTGCTCACTATTCTGCTGGTACAGTCACTGTGTACATACATTACTTATCCTGTATTATACCCCAGAGCTGCGCTCACTATTCTGCTGGTACAGTCACTGTGTACATACATTACATTACTTATCCTGTATTATACTCCAGAGCTGTGCTCACTATTCTGCTGGTACAGTCACTGTGTACATACATTACATTACTTATCCTGTATTATACTCCAGAGCTGCGCTCACTATTCTGCTGGTACAGTCACTGTGTACATACATTACATTACTTATCCAGTATTATACTCCGGAGCTACGCTCACTATTCTGCTGGTGTAGTCACTGTGTACATACATTACATTACTTATCCATTATTATACTCCGGAGCTACGCTCACTATTCTGCTGGTGCAGTCACTGTGTACATACATTACATTACTTATCCTATATTATACTCCAGTGGTGCTCTCACTATTCTGCTGGTACAGTCACTGTGTACATACATTACATTACTTATCCAGTATTATACTCCGGAGCTACGCTCACTATTCTGCTGGTACAGTCACTGTGTACATACATTACATTACTTATCCTGTATTATACTCCAGAGCTGCGCTCACTATTCTGCTGGTACAGTCACTGTGTACATACATTACATTACTTATCCAGTATTATACTCCGGAGCTACGCTCACTATTCTGCTGGTGCAGTCACTGTGTACATACATTACATTACTTATCCTGTATTATACTCCAGAGCTGCGCTCACTATTCTGCTGGTACAGTCACTGTGTACATACATTACATTACTTATCCTGTATTATACCCCAGAGCTGCGCTCACTATTCTGCTGGTACAGTCACTGTGTACATACATTACATTACTTATCCAGTATTATACTCCAGAGCTGCGCTCACTATTCTGCTGGTACAGTCACTGTGTACATACATTACATTACTTATCCTGTATTATACTCCAGAGCTGCGCTCACTATTCTGCTGGTGCAGTCACTGTGTACATACATTACATTACTTATCCTGTATCCTACTCTAGACAATTCTCCCATCTGCAGAATTATAAATGTAGCTCTGGAGTATGATGCAGAGATTCCAGTGTCAGTGGTGCAGACTGAGGGTTCCATGCTTTGATTCTGTCTTTCACTTGACATCTGGTTTAGACTTTGGGTCATTCTTGTGTTCTCCTTCCTCAGGTTCTTATAAAGCCCAAGCCGGTCACGTTCCAGGCGACTGTCATGAGTGAACAGACCCGGCAGCTGGTAACTGAAACCCTTCAGCAGGCGTCTCGGGTGGTGGAGACCACAAGTGCCACCATCCAAGAAGTGAAAGAGGACACGGAGAGCAGCTCTTCGTCCACAGAGTCCTCCCAGAGCTCCCAAGGTGCCGATGTCTACATGTCGAGTTAAGCCAAGTAACAAACACCTCTTAAGACATTCGTGCGGCTTCTCTGCCCTCAGGTTTTGAGTTATGTGAGACAACCTGGTCGCTTAGGACTCTGCATGACCAGGCCGGTTGTCAGGCACTAATGTACACCTAGGCTTTAAGCATTCCTCTTAAAGGGATGAGTACTCCTTTCTCAGAAGTTAGGGGTTAACTTGCAAACTTTAAGATTAGTGGGGGTCGTTCTGAATAGAGCGGTGGGTGGGATGGGTGACAGAGCTCCATTCAGTGGGAGCAACTAACATGGCCGAAGTACAGCACTAGGAGCACTGGAGATAACAAAGGGTTGCGTGTCTGTCTCAACCATCGCGCCCCTATTTTCGTGAGCGGGGATGGGGCTTGTCTTGGTGGTCGGACCCCTACTGATCTGCATATTATCCCCAACTTCTTAAGATGGCAGCTGACAGAAGGGGAAGATGAGACTCCACACTGTGCTGCCATCTCAGGTTGCTGTATCAAGGGGATCTTCTGGACCCCTCAAATCAATTTTTCATCCACAGGCTAGCCCATCTGTATGTGATCTGTGGGGGTCCAACACCCAGACCCCGCACAGATCAGCCCCAGACTGCTAGGCCAGCTTCATTAACTTTTGGCGATCAGCAGCGATCGTTGCCAATGGCTCTGGCGGACTGTGCCTTTTTCCTATAGCGGCCACTATAGGCGAAATGTAGTATTACATGCTGGTCGTTCAGATGACTGTGTAATACATGGAAGGGCTGGATCTGCCAGAACAGGAGTTGTTTTTTTGCAGCGTCTCTGCACATACCGGTATCTTCTCCCCCCGTCACCTTGTCAGGTCTGCAGTCCTGGGTATGGAAGAGCATTAGACTTCTATTGGTGGACAGATACTAAATATTCTTGGTTCCTTCAGATTCGCAGCCGGTGGTCCACGTTATTGCGTCTCGGGGTCAAGACTGGTCAGAACACGAAATAGCCATGGACACCACTCCCACCATAATCTACCAAGACCTTGCAGGAGAGTCCCAGTCTGCAACGTCCACCATCAAGGCCCTGATGGAGCTGCAGCAAACAAGTGGTGAGTACAGCGAGGTGGTATACACGTGGCATACAACATATAAACCTCTACTAGGCCTCAAGTGGAAGTTCTACCTCCACCATAACTTCATACAATATGTTGTATACTCAGTCACATCCAGAGCTGCGTTAAAATTGTGGCGATTTCTAATTCTGACACGTAGAAGTGAATGGAGCGATAGTCACATGTGCGAGCTGTTACTATATTCAACAGGGCACAAGGGTCCCCCATTGTCATGGTCGGTGGGCAAAGGTGTAACCCGATGCCCCTGCACTCCAATGCAAAATTTGTAATGATCCCCTACTTACCTTGTGTCATTTAGAATAGTGGTATGTATATGGCCCCCTTAGAGTCCAGGTCTCGGTATGGACTGGCACTGCTGTACCCACTATAGCGCCACCCCTGTATAAGTGTCTGAGCAGCGTGGGTGCGACCTTCATATAAGTGAATGAATCCTGCTCGTCCATGCCAGCCTTGCAACTTCATTCATAGGGGGCACATGGGACCCCCGCTCTTATGATGGGTGGGGGTTCTAACCTCCATGGAAGTGAATGAATCATGAACATGTATCCCAGACCTGCTACTCCGTTCCTACAGGGCACATGGGAGTCCTGTTCTCAAGATCGTCGGGCATTTCAGTGGGGGTGGGGGGGGTCCAACCATCTTGAAAGTGAATGAATTTGCAATATGCTCGACCTGCTACTGCGTTCTTAAAAGGGAACTCTGGGACGCCCCTTCCTAGGATAGGTGCGCAACCACCATGGAAGTGAATGCATCAGCAACATGCAAGACTGACCTGCAACCAGACACATGGGACCCCTGGCCTCATGACCAGCGGGGGTCCAACGACTATAAAAGTGAATGAATCGCCAATGGGAAAGTCTGGTCTACTACTCCATTCCTTACGGGCAAATGGGGACCCCTGTTGTCATAACCAGTGGGGGTCCTACCACCATGGAGGTGAATGCATCAGAAACTTGCTTCAGAGAAGGTGGAGCTTATAGTTTTTCCAACGGGCCCGAAACAGGTGAATGCAGCTCTGGATGTGACTAGAGTCTAATGTGCGATATGATCATTACCAGATCCATCTCATGCCTTGTACCCCCACCCATAGATCTGCATGTCACTTCCATACGTCTATCAGTGTCTTGTAATTGACAATCGGGCAGTGGTCTCGCACCTGTAGATTCCTCCGTCGTCCTATATAAGACAGTAGAGCCCACCACCAGTCTACCGTGCCGCAGCGTCCCCCCAAAATTACAATACGTCCTCTCCGCAGTGACCCCTCGGATGGTACCAGGGTCAGTCCTAATAATACCTTCTACTTATCACTGCCCTTTTATTCCTCAGTGAAGGAGAAAGCGGATTGTAAGCCCCGCCAGCCGACTATTGACCTCAGTCAGATGGCTGTTCCCATCCAGATGGCCCCTGATAAACATCAGGCTGAAAGTTCATCCATTGCTGTGGTGGAGTCAGAATTGGTGGCAGAATACATATCTACAGGTAGGGGGCGCTATAAAAGTCCATCCTTTTAAGATCCTGTAGTAAGGCGACTAGTCCCGTGACCACTGCTGTGATTGTCAAGTAGAAGGACGGAAAACTGTGGCTGGGGAGTGGTTGTGCTGTGTGTGTCTGTAGCGGCATAGAAAACTACAACCGCCATCATGTGCCGACCATGACACTACTGTATATACCGTATACATAGAACAGTACAACCCCATCATGTGCCAAGCATAACACTACTGTATATACCGTATACATAGAACACTACAACCCCCATCATGTGCCAAGCATAACACTACTGTATATACCGTATACATAGAACACTACAACCCCCATCATGTGCCGACCATAACACTACTGTATATACCGTATACATAGAACACTACAACCCCCATCATGTGCCGACCATAACACTACTGTATATACCGTATACATAGAACACTACAACCCCCATCATGTGCCGACCATAACACTACTGTATATACCGTATACATAGAACACTACAACCCCCATCATGTGCCGACCATAACACTACTGTATATACCGTATACATAGAACACTACAACCCCCATCATGTGCCGACCATAACACTACTGTATATACCGTATACATAGAACACTACAACCCCCATCATGTGCCGACCATGACACTACTGTATATACCGTATACATAGAACACTACAACCCCCATCATGTGCCGACCATAACACTACTGTATATACCGTATACATAGAACACTACAACCCCCATCATGTGACGAACATAACACTACTGTATATACCGTATACATAGAAAACTACAACCGCCATCATGTGCCGACCATAACACTACTGTATATACCGTATACATAGAACACTACAACCCCCATCATGTGCCAAGCATAACACTACTGTATATACCGTATACATAGAACACTACAACCCCCATCATGTGCCGACCATGACACTACTGTATATACCGTATACATAGAACACTACAACCCCCATCATGTGCCGACCATAACACTACTGTATATACCGTATACATAGAACACTACAACCCCCATCATGTGCCAAGCATAACACTACTGTATATACTGTATACATAGAACACTACAACCCCAGCGTTCCCAGATCATCCTACGCTCTATACCATTGCCATGTAGATGTAATAGTATATACCGTATACTGCATCGGTGCCATCAGTAAACCTAGTTGCTGCCACTGATGCCCTCCATGTCTCCATGCCACCCATTCGTCTGTGCCAGTCACATGACTGAGGGTTATCCCATAGATTACGCATCAGCCAATATAAGGAACAGGAAATGTCAGATTAGAAAGTGACTAGAGATGAGCGAACAGTAAAATGTTCCAGATTTGATATTCGTTTGGAATAGCCGCTCAATATTCGACTATTCGATTGAATATTGAACCCCATTATAGTCTATGGGAGAACATGCTTTGCTACAGGGGATCCCACCATTCCCGGCTACTCCGGACAGATGAAAGAGCTCTGCACTACACCCAACCATCCCTCCAGCTACTCCTCCTGTACTAACACGACTAGCTCAGCTCGGCTATTCCTTAGTACTACTAACACGCTCAGCTCTGCTATTCCTTAGTGTAATAGTACAGGATAAGAGACTGCACCAGCAGGCTAACACCAGACCTACGTAGAGCTGGACATATCCTTCATATACTTTCTCATTCCAGGAATCCATGGGGTAAATCTGTGTATAATGTAATAACAATGTTCCCGGTATATACCCTGTATATTTGTGGTGTTTCGGCCCTTCCCATATACCTTTCCCAGTTCCAGTAATCCTATGGCTGCAGTGCAGTGACCTCACACCGAGCCCATTCCTGTGGTCGCTTCTCCCCCATGTGCGGCACCATAACTGAGGAATAATGCAATTAAATGAATCACAAGTAAATGTGTTTCTATTTACATAACTTCTTGGAATAGATGGAGGTTTCTGTGTTTTTCCCAGATTTTCTTCTTAAAGGGATAGTCCATTTAATATAGTGAGTTAATGGGGGGGATAGTTTAGAGTGTCTCTCGCTCTGGAGGACCTGACCTGTCCCGTCCATAATACACTGGACATGAAATTATATAATTCCTAGATTCACCAGTGATGGCGCTGCAGAAAAGCAAAACACTTACTAGTGCTGGGCAATTATGACCTAAATCAAAAATTTATCCCAGTTATGATTAATTGCAATTATTTAGGCCACGCCCCCTTTATAGTTTGTGTTGGGCAAACCACTCTCATATGTTTTGTTTGGACCAAAACTTGCAAACCGGAACTGCAAACCCCTCCGTTCCTTGACTCTGCCGGCGTGTGCCCTGGTTGGCGCTTGCCTCCAACATCTGCGCAGTAGAGATGGAGCGTCCGGCTACAGCGTAAGGCCTATGTGCCGGCAGAGTCAAAGGAGGAGGAAGAGGAGGAGCCGCCCGTACAGGAAGACAGGTAAGTATGATGGGCTGGAGGGGGGAATTGGTGGCGTTCAGTTTCCGAAAACGGGGAAACAGAACATCACCAGATAATCGGAAAATGTGCGTTGGCCGGTCACATAACCGCCCCAGGTATACGGGTAATATACATTTTTAGAAAGTAGGTGGGGGGGAAAGGTTTTTAGATTAGTGTACAAAATGTATTTTATCCCAGAAAATACCTTTTAAGGCTAAGGCCCCACTGGGCAGAAACGCAGCAAAAGACCACAGAGAAAACGCTGCGTTTTCTGTCACGGAAAAAACGCGCGTGTACTTCAGTTTTTCATCGCGTTTTTCAGTTTTGTGCTGCGGAAATTCATATGAGTTTTTCTGTTGAGTTTTCCATTGCGTTTTTGCTCGAGTTTCTCATGTGCAATAAAGGTGATTGAAAGGCTATGTTTAAAATCCTAAGGACTTCTGGTCCTCCGCTATTTAGGCCGGAGCCCCATGGGCCGGAAACTCCGCTGAAAAATCGCAGTGTTTCACAGCGCTTGCAAAGTGATTGGGATTCATGCGAAACCCATGCCCACTTTGCGGAAAAAAATGCAGCACGGACACGCTGTGATTTCCAAAACAGTCGCAGTTTTGAAAATCGCAGCATGTCTGATATCTAAGGAAACGCCGGCGGCTTCTCCATAGATATAATTGTAACAAAGTCCACGGAGGAAAACTCTGGGAAGAACCGCAATACATTCACGCTGTGGTTGTTCCCGCTACGCTTTAGCGTGGCGGTTCCGGCCTGTGGGTTCTTAGCCTCAACCAAGCAAAACAGTGAGTTTTTGTCTGCGGATTTTCATGCTTTTCCGCAGCGTTTCTGCAGAGCTTCTGCAACACATTGCTCATGCTGCGGTTTTCACACTCGCCATAGAAATCTATGGACGGAAAAACTCAGCGTTTCCGCCACTATAATTGACATGCTGCGTTTTCAAAAGTGCAGCTTTTTTTTTTCCGCACTGTGGGGCTAGGATTGGACAAAATTGCATTCATTATGCTGGTAATGTAAAATGCAGTGTTTTTTCCCCGCACCGTTTCCGCAATGCCCAAAAGTGGGGTCTTAGCCTAACGCTAGGTTCACACCTGCGTTCATGTCTCCGTTCTATGTTTTCCGTCTTCTGCATGGCAGAAGACGGAAAGCACAGACCGGGTCCGGCCGTGAGCGGCGGTGAGCGTTTTAGGCTCTCCGCCGCGAAACCGGATTTTTTTTAATCCGGACACAGAGTACTGCATGTCCGACTCTGTCCGGATTATAAAACCCGGTTTCGCGGCGGAGAGCGCAAAACGCTCACCGCCGCGCACGGCCGGACATCTCTCTCACCCATTCAAATGAATGGGTGAGAGTCTCCTGCAGGCTTCCGTCTCCTGCATCTGTTTTATGTAGAAAACGGAAACCTGTAGTAAGGACAGATGAACGCTGATGTGAATGAGCCCTTAGTTGTATTTTTTTTATTTATTTTTTATTTATCTACAACGTACCATGCAATCTGAAAAATCAAGATTTCAGTATCGCAGTAATGGTGGGGCTAAGGCCCAACATGGCAAAATGCAGCAAAAAAAAAACTAATTTTTATTCTGCAGAATTATTTTATGGATTTCCCCCCCCCCCCCCCCCCTAACCATATAGGGAAAATTCCTACAATTCTGCAGCAAAAATGAATGGTTTTTTTTTTTTTTTTCCATAATGTGTGGATTAACCAGTAAAATGTAGCGTGTGGTTTTTTTTTTTTTTTTTTTTTTTCTATGTTTCCTCAACTTCGGACCTTGTTGCGGAAATGCAGCTTTTTTTTTGCTGCAGTTTTTTGAGCCAAAGCCAGGAGCCGATTGATCAGAAGGGAGAAATAAGAGATTCCTATATACTGAGGGCCCTGCTCACAAGAGCTTACAATCTATGAGGTAGAGGGGGTGACACAAGAGGTAGCAGGGGCGGCATTGCTTATACAGAGGTCAGACAATGTTGTAATAGAGGTGACTGTCATTACACAAACATAAAGCTGTATGAGCCGTCACCAGTCCTGTCCTGTAACATGTGGATGGAGCTTGTACATATAGAGTTATCCTGAGATGACATCATATCATGTGGGGTAATGTGAGAGCGGGGACAGGGGAGGGTTACATTTTAGCAATTCTAATTGCGGAACAGAATATTCAGCCCCCGTTATTCCCCATTCCTTTTGTAGCAACAAAATCTGCAACAGAAAAATCTGCGTTACCGCAATGTGGGGCCTCAGCCTAAAGCAGATTTTGTTCCTTGTAGTTCTGATGATTTTATGATGTGATCTGCACCCGTTGATCTCTAGAAGGTGCAGGACAGATAACCTTTTGTTTGTGGTGCGCTTTTATCTACAAATGTTACAGTGTTCAGTGTTGTGTCCAGCTTGTATAACCGTGTAATACCACCCAACACTCAGCCATTAATGTCTAAACCCCTGGCGACAACAAAAGTCAGTACACCCCTGCGTGAGAATGGACAGCTTGTGCCCCAGGTGTCCTTATTTCGTGTGTCCACCATTATTTTCCAGCACTGCCTTAACCCTCTTGGGCCTGGAGATCACTAGAGCGTCACAGGTTGCCCCTGGTATCATCTTCTGCTCCTCCATGATGACATCCCGCAGCTGGTGGAGTTTAGGAGACCTTGCGCTACTCCACCTTCTGTTTGAGGACGCCTCACAAGTGCTCAATAGGGTTTAGATCTGGAGACTTACTTGGCCCCAGTTTCTTCAGCAGGGCAGTGGTCATCTTGAAGGTGTTTGGGGTGGTTGTCCTATTGGAATACTGCCCTGCGGCCCAGATTGGAGCAAAATCAGGGGAGGACCCCCCCTTGAATGGGGAACCTTAGACTTAGACTTGTCTTCCACATTGGTTTGTAAATGAGAGGTTCCTCTGTACTGACTGAGCAGGGAAAGATGGAAATGAGAGATGTATAGAACTTTTATACCATTGTTTTTGTTTTCTCATCCTTTTAGGTAAAACCAGACCCGTGGCTTCCACCACCACCGTAAGTTCTGGAGATGTTCCTCTGACGTCTCTCCTCCAGGTCAGCCACCCGTCACAGCACCACCAGCTCCAGACGTCGCAGTCCTCCCGCACTCTGCTCCAGCACGTCTCCCAGTCTCAGAGCGCAGCGCAGACATCCGTGGTGGTGAAGTCGCTGCCCACTTCCTCTAGTGGAGCCATCACTCACATAATGCATCAGGTATGGTGCTCAGGGCTTCACCTACCATTATTGTGGCCTGGGCTGTAAATCGGTTTGGCTACTAGAACAAGTGCAGGAGATGCGTCGTTTGGGAGTAGCATACATAACCAACGGTCCTACCCATAGGGTTTACCTCTCGCTTCCTAATTGTTCGCGTCTGCTAAAGGAGAATCTGCTCCTTACTCAGAAGCAGCAGCAGGATCATAAAGGACACTATATGAAGAATAATTAGTACTGATAGGGGGGAAAAAAACCACTTGGGGTGAGAGAGAACCTGCTGCAGCTAATAGTAAGTTTTCTGTTTTGTCTGTGTCAATCCTTTTTTCTCACTTGGTACCTTCTTTTCACCACTCAGTAGACTTCTATGGAGAGACTGTAATCTGATACCTCAGTGAGCTGACTTTTCATCTTGGGAGAGACAGACTGATTCAGCAGAGATTTTAGAGTGATTGTCAGTTTAGGAGCAAGAATAGTCAAGGAGGATCTTCTCCTTACTCAGAAGTAGCAGCAGGATCATATAGGACACTATATGGAGAATAATTAGTTCTGATGGGGGAGGGAAGCACTTGGGGTGAGAGAGAACCTGCTGCAGTTAATAGTAAGTTTTCTGTTTTGCCTGTCAATCCTTTTTTCTCACTTGGTACCTTCTTATCACCACTCTATAGACTTCTATGGAGAGACTGTAATTTTAATACCTCAGTGAGCTGACATTTCATCTTGGGAGACACAGACTGATTCAGCAGAGATTTTAGAGTGATTGTCAGTTTAGGAGGAACTGCTCCTTAGTTAGAAGTAGCAGCAGGATCGTATAGGACGCTGTAGATATCTGACTTCTACCGATTTAAATAAAGCACTTGGGGTGAGAGAGAACCTGCTGCAGCTAATAGTAAGTTTGCTGTGAGCTCTCCTCCTATCTCGCTTGGTCCCTCCTTCTCATCCTCTCCCCATAGACGTCTATGGAGAGCTGTAATTTGATACCTCAGTGAGCTGACACTATACTTTGGGAGACCAAGACAGATTCAGCAGAAATTTCAGAGTGATTGTCAATTTACAAGTAGCAAAGAGCTCAATATTGGTGTATATACTAAGTATTTCGAATTTGTTTTACCCTTAATCCCTTGTGACTTTGACTTTACCCCTGCAGGCATTGAGCAGTCACACTGCGTTCAAAAGAACAGAAGAGACGGTGACGGAAGAGGGTGAAGTGGAAGAAATGGACACGTTAGACCCTCAGACTGGTCTCTTCTACAGGTCTGCCTTGGCGCAAAGGCAACAGAAACAAATCCACTTGCACCAGGAGGGGGCGCACTTGCAAGTAAAGACAGTCCAGTCCCTGCAGACCAAGCAGAAGCAGATCATCCAGCTCCAGCCAGAGCAGATTCAGCATAAAATTCAGCAAACGGCCCAGCTATCGATCAGACAGCAGAAAATCACCCCCCTGCAGCAGGAGCACATGCAACAGCACACACAGCGCCACATGCTGGTCAAGGAGAGGCACATCCCCTCACTGGTATCACAGCCACAACAGACTGTAGTACAGGTGTTAGCCGTGAAAACTACCCAGCAGCTGCCGAAACTACAACAGGTCCCAGGTCAGCAGAAGATCTACATGCAGTCGCAGCTCTCACAGACCCCAATGCAGATCCCAATCTCGGAGAAGCAGACGATCAGCCAGGTAAGCCGAAGTAGTGGGCAAATCGATTTAGCTGTTTCGTGGCTCCCTGGTGGTCACTGTCTACATACATTACTTATCCTGTACTGATCCTGTATTATACTCCAGAGCTGCGCTCACTATTCTGCTGGTGCAGTCACTGTGTACATACATTACATTACTTATCCTGTATTATACTCCAGAGCTGCGCTCACTATTCTGCTGGTACAGTCACTGTGTACATACATTACATTACTTATCCTGTATTATACTCCAGAGCTGCGCTCACTATTCTGCTGGTGCAGTCACTGTGTACATACATTACATTACTTATCCTGTATTATACTCCAGAGCTGCGCTCACTATTCTGCTGGTACAGTCACTGTGTACATACATTACATTACTTATCCTGTATTATACTCCAGAGCTGCGCTCACTATTCTGCTGGTACAGTCACTGTGTACATACATTACATTACTTATCCTGTATTATACTCCAGAGCTGCGCTCACTATTCTGCTGGTGCAGTCACTGTGTACATACATTACATTACTTATCCTGTATTATACTCCAGAGCTGCGCTCACTACTCCGTTGGCTATAACGTTATTAGTTTTTATGTAGGGTCAGCCTGTTTGTCTCTATTTTTTGTGGTCTCACACCTGATTCTCTTCCTTTTCTCCTGGTTCCGCAGCCACTTGTAACACAGGGGTCTGCTGTTACGAAAATCACATTTGAGGGACATCAGCCGCCCACTGTTTCAAAAGCAACCATAAGCGAGTGTCTACCGAAGCTCACCCCTGCTATGGCAAGTATTCTCCCCAGTGTGTCAATGGCGGACAAAGCTTCTGTTGCAGATATACTGAAGATGTCCATGATGGAAGCCGATATAGATACAAATGTAGAACCCATGATCGTGGATCCCCCATGTAAAGTTGCACCTATTATTAAACCTATGCCAGTGTTAACAGAGGCGGCCATACCTCCACAGGTGCAGAGGTTATCCTCACAAAGTGCAGTGACTACAACAGTACCACCACCTCCTAAATGCTTCCCAGCCCCCATCATTACAGCAACCTCTTCAGCAGCACTACCAGTACCATTACCACCGCCACCTCCGCTTACCCGGAAAGTAGATGTTCCAGTTGCCAGTCAAATTATTCAGATCCAGAATGTTCCACAAGTTCCAAAGAGAACGGAAGAAATGCCTTCTGAAATTATTATACAGGTAAATCTCTGCTACATATGTGGTATACAATCTGAGCAAAATATCTGTACTACATTGCCACTAAATGCTATATTGTCTCTGTTGAAAAGTATACTATTATACTGCCTTCTATGTACAAGAATATAACTGCTATAATACTGCTCCTATGTACAAGAATATAACTACTATAATACTACCTCCTATGTACAAGAATATAACTACTATAATACTGCTCCTATGTACAAGAATATAACTACTATAATACTACTCCTATGTACAAGAATATAACTACTATAATACTACTCCTATGTACAAGAATATAACTACTATAATACTACCTCCTATGTACAAGAATATAACTACTATAATACTACTCCTATGTACAAGAATATAACTACTATAATACTGCTCCTATGTACAAGAATATAACTACTATAATACTACTCCTATGTACAAGAATATAACTACTATAATACTGCTCCTATGTACAAGAATATAATTACTATAATACTACTCCTATGTATAAGAATATAACTACTATAATACTACTCCTATGTACAAGAATATAACTACTCTAATACTACTCCTATGTACAAGAATATAACTACTATAATACTACTCCTATGTACAAGAATATAACTACTATAATACTACTCCTATGTACAAGAATATAACTACTATAATACTACCTCCTATG
This sequence comes from Leptodactylus fuscus, assembly GCF_031893055.1. NCBI lineage: Eukaryota > Metazoa > Chordata > Amphibia > Anura > Leptodactylidae > Leptodactylus > Leptodactylus fuscus. The sequence goes on along the minus strand of NC_134266.1, from coordinate 271,508,126 downwards.
TACAAGAATATAACTACTATAATGCTGTGTTGCGTTCCCTTCCAGACCATCCCTCAGTATCCCATCCCCTGTCACTCCAGCTCTAATGTGGTGGTAGAACCCAGCGGCCTCCTGGAGATGAATAACTTCACCAGCCAGCGCCTTGGAGATGAAGACACGGTGATCATACATGATGGCGATATCACCACGGATGACAGGACACAGTGTAAACCCTCATTAAATATTGAGCACTCATAGCAGCCATGGAAAGTATGATGACATCTGCCCTCAGTGGCGGATTCTACAGACGGAGAGCTTCGGTTAATACCGTTAAAAAGCTGGAAGACGCCACATTCATCACGACGTGATCCCGACTCCTATAATAACCCGGGACGGGACAATCTATGAGCACAGTATTTTTGTTTTGTGTGTTTTTAACATTTTTTTTTTTTTTCCTCATGCCAGTGGGGGGATCATTCACTAAGATGATGCCCGAGTAATCATGGATTAGCTCCAGGATCTGCACATTCAGAGGATTGGAAGTTTTCTTTTATTTTTTTATTTATATATTGAAACCTGTAAAACAAAATGGCTGCCCACTGTCCAGGCAGGGGTTGAACCCAACAGATATGGAGGCTGGGAGTGAATAACCAGGGACCAACGATACGCTTTTGATGGCGACTATTTACTGTGTAAAATATATAAATCTTTTAAAATCCCTTTTAATCCGGCATCTGATAATCTAGAATTATAAGGGTACGTTCACACGAGGCGGCCATGCTGCAGATTTTCCATCCACAATGTTTCCTTCTCATTCATACGCTGCGGTAAAAATATGCAGTGTACGTTTTTAATTGGCGGTTTATGCTACGATTTTTCCATTTCCGGTAATTTGCGATATTATTCTGCCATTTTTAGTGAATTTTTTGGACAAATTCAGTGTTTTGTGGCAGTTTTATGAACATCTGACCATTAGGCCGGGCCTACGCCGCTATTTTGGCGGTGATTCCTCTCCTATGTCCGAATTTTGCCATGTTGCACTGTGCCACCCGTACTAATGGGGGGTGGTTGAGGTTGACTTTAATGTAGCTGCGACGGCACCTCCAAGCGCAAAAAATATCGTAGTCGCGGCATCATCAAGCCACGAAACGTCCCCGCTCGCTTGTGTTAGTGCATGAGGCAGGGCAACATGGCGGCCGTAAGGGCTAAAATTGTCAGGTTTTCTCCGCCAAAGTCACACAACGCGGTCTGTAACTGATTTTTCTGGATTATTGGACGCCGGATTACGGGTATTTTTCCCTATATAATATCGTAGTAGGTCATTGGATTTTAATCGAAGGGTCTAAATTTGTCACGTGACTACAACTCCCTTTTGCTGGGAATTGTAGTCACAGTTCTACAAACCAATGGACTACAGGCCACCACTTCATAGAAATTGGTCTATGGAAATGTTCCTTCTATTTGTTTACATGCGAAACTAAAATGGCCGTCCTCTTATATAAACGCAAAGACTTGGGCCTAGTCCTGAACTACTACTTCAGAGACAGCAGCCCTTAACAACCAATAGGGAAGCATTTTCCTCTAGTGAACCAATCAGAGCTCAGCTTTCATCCTTCCACTGCAGATTTTGAAATGAAAGCTGGGCTCTGATTGGTTGCTGTGGGCAAGCAGGCCTCAGTTTCTTAGATGAGGCCTAGTAAGTGGTTTTTAGATTAAAAAAAAAATACCAGAAAACGTCAGTATTTTATGTCACATGACCATGGTTATGTCCTGTGGTAACCTGCCATCCCAAAAACCAATTTTTTAGACATTTGCTTCCAGGACTCACATGAAAATTTTCTCATGGCCGCCTCTTTTACTTAATCCCTTTTGGACCTGTCATGCCCATTTTTGTGACTTGAGCATGATATGCGCCATGTTGCCTACCTCACCTATGTTATGACGCTTGGATTTTGCGTGGCCAGATTTGCCAGGTATCAAAATGGAGACTATCGCCTCATCGACTCTCCTCACGCTACTGGCATGGTGACTCTCTTCCACGAACAGTGCCACACTTATCCTTAGGTCGTGTCTGGTATTGCACCTCCGCTTTCTTGAGGTAGAATTGCAATACCACACACAACCTGTGGACCGTTGTGGCGCTGTTTTTGGTGGAGATGTTTTCGCAATAATGTACCCCACCCTTTGCTATCAAATCAGAAAAAAAACAAACATGTTTCTTCATGCCAATGTCTTATTCACTCCCAGACTTTCCATAAGTGTGTTTATTGCCTGAAAATCCTGATGACAATGACTTCTGCCTCTTGCAGCCGGCCGTAGATTCGCAAAAATTGCGTACGGAAATTGTCCCGACTGTTTCTGACAGGAATTCGCTCCAACTCTTCTTCATGTCTCCCTTTTTGTGGTGTTTATCTATTCCCGGGCCCAAATTTCCTATGTGGGGACCCCAATGGGGCAGATTTACTAATTCTGTCTAATATTTAGACGGGTTAAACGTAGTCGATGCGCCATATTTATGGCGGCGCTTCACGTTGGAGGGACTTGGCGAATCTTTATAGGCACTTTTGTCTAACTTTATGTTGGATGGTTTACTTTAAGCCTTTGGTCGCATTTTATCCGCCCCCACTTATAAAGTGAGGCGCGAAAGTGTTTAAAACACGTAAATGTGCCCCATGGCGTGTACCTCCATTTTGTGGCAAAATTGGAGTGCGTATTCTGGCCCATTTCGCTTAGTAAATCTCCCCCACTATGGGCGTCACGTACGATGCAAGTCTTCATTTCCTTGGCACCACTGGAGGATTTGTTGCGCCTCTTCGTAACGCAGCCGCACCTTCTCCCGAAATCTACGCAGTCTTCTACATTTCAGGCATCATTTACCTTCGTAAACTGGTGTAAATGATAACAAATTTAGCGTCCCACCTCCGTCTGTGAAAGTTGTGGGGGCGGCACGAACCAGCAAAAAGTCACAAATTTTTGCACAAAAATTTTTCTACGTGCCGTGAACGTCAGATGGCCGCCGTACAAGGTGTGATTGGTTTTTAATGAGAGCTGTGTAATGGTGCATTTCTCCTGTGGGGGCGCTGCAGGGAATTGAACACTTGGTGGGTTCCTCCTCTGATCATCGCTGATCGCTGGAGATCTCCTGTGACCGTATTAGTGCGACCCTAAAACCCCTTTTATTGTTTTGTTCTGGAAAGCTGGTTAACCCAGCTTTCCTAGAGGAAAGTCAATGCTAGTTACCCAACTTTTCTAGAACCGGAACTTTCGACTCTCTTGCTATAGAATGATTTTGGGACACAAAGCAGATTGGTAATGCAGACACTGGGAAAGCTGGGTGCCCATTAAAAAAAAAAATAAATGACATTGATAGTCACCTAACCTTCCTAGGCTCCTGAACTACCTATTGTATGTCCTTGAATGGCAGGAGCTCAAGGAAAGCTGGGTGACTAAGACGACTACTCAGCTTTTGTAGTCTCCTGAACTACATAGTTATCTGGTTAAAGGCCGATTTGTATTTCAGAGCTTTGAGAAAGCTGGGTGAGAATGGGGGAAAGGAAAAAATGGACAGCCACCTAACTTTTCTGAGCTCCTGAACTACAAATCTATTTATATATGGGATGACATTGAAAGGGAAGGGCAGATTTGCCATTCAGAGCACTAGGAAAGCTGGATGATTAAGAAAACCTATGGGTCACTGTAGCAGTAGCAGAAAGCACCCAACTTTTCCAATGACTTGGCACCTAGCCTTCCTCATTGAAAGTCAGATTTGTCATGCGAGATGTTAGGAAAGCTGGGTGACTAGGAAAACAAGTAGGAAAGCCAGTGGTCACCACCCATCTTTCTTATTTTACTGGGAGTTTTGACCATTGCCATTTAGTTCCCTAGTAAAGCTGGGTGACCAAGTGTTATAAACAAGTATCTCTGTGGACATCGCCACCAAGCTTTCCAAGGCTCCTTGGAAGGCAAAACTGTGCTGTTATGCAGTGGCATTAAGAAAGAAGGGTGCATTTGCCTTTCAGGTTCCTAAAAAAGCTGGGTGGCAAGTTGTGGCAGCCATATTGGAATCGCTTAGCTATCTGTGTATGGAGATGATCTGAGTTTGTGAGCGGAACCTTCTGGAATACGTAGTGGACGGCTCCTCTGATTGGCCGGAAACTTTTGCCCTCTAGGGTCAGCTGCAGCTGCAGAATGTCATTGACAACCCAGCACTTGGAGCCCTCTAGTGGCGGGGCGAGGGAGTGCATGGACGGTCCTGTACATAGACGCCCACTGTTGGCCATTTCAAGGACTTTTTGAAAAAAAATTTTTATTTTTTTTGTTTCCTGGTTGCTGAAATTTCTCTGAACTGTCAGACTTTTTATGAGCGAAAAAAAAAAAACTAAGATGGAAGTGCGACTATTTAATTCCGTTTTTAGCGTGCGGCGCGTGTGTATATACTATATATAAGGACTGCAGTTTTTGCTGCTGTTTTTGTACAGAAATTATAAATAACTGTTTCCTGATCACTCGCTGAGCTTTGTATTGTATAGACTTTGTATATAGGTCAGTCTCGCCCCCCCCCATCCTCCGATCCTGCGTTCCGGTGCTTCCCTGTTGGATAAAGGGGGTTACTCCTGGCTGCAAAATCTGCTGCAAACAAAATTTTGGGAAGTTTTCCTCATCGAGACGGAATTCGCCATCACATCCCGAACCCGCAGAACCATGGTGGACGCAGATTATAGACCGGACTGACAGATTATTAAAGATCCGTCACCCAAAGTGCTGGTTGTGTTTTCTATGTCTGTTTGGGGGTCTGTCTTTTGTTTTTTGTTTTTTTTTTGGTAATTGTATAATGAAAGTTTCTGCACCTTTAATTCAAGCAGAGGTATTGAAAAAAAAAAGGAGAAATCGAGTCTCCTCTATGAGAATTGCACAGAACTTTTTATTATATAATGGGATGATTCAAGGTTTTTTTGTAGCTTGGGTGGGTCTCACAAGCCCCTCCACCATGTTGTCGGGTTCAGGTGGGGGCGGTTTGGGGTGACGGGCAGGATTATATACTATACAGGGTGACCAGTCTAGTTTAGTTAGTATTCTTCTGGTTCTAAAAATGAGTCCCAAACCTCACCCTGAGGCTCTTATAGAAGAACAAGAATCCCCGCAACGAAACCTCTACGATTCTATGGGTAACTATTATTTAGAATTCGTGGTCTTCATGGTAACAGACTACAACTAAACCCTGTGTAGTCTGACCCCGTAGTCAGGCTCCTCTTTGTACCCCGTTTATTGCTATGTTGGGGACAGGTAGAAGGCCCCTCACAACCTGAACCTTCTTGTACCCTGCAGCCCAATTGGGGTCAAAAATCTACCATGTAACCAGATTATCCAGGAAGGGGGGTGTTGGGGTTCGCTCCGGCCCAGTCCACCCCCTCCATAAATCCCATTATAACCACTGCACACCAGAAATGCTTTGACGCTGTTTATTTCTGCTGTCTTATCCCGCTGCCCATCTGCACACAAAGGTCTCAGGTAAAGATCCGGAGTCCATCGTGTCCGGCTGTTCTTGCGATGTCGTTGGCCGGTGGTTTCGGCAGCGGTTTCGGTGCGTCTATCACACGGTTGTATAGTAGTAGTAGACACGATGTCGTCTCACTATAAATGACAACAAAAAAAAAAAGGTGTGAGTGATGTAGCAGAGCTGGATTTGTCATGGACAGGTACAACCTGAAACCATCTATGGTCACGTCTAGGCAGGGTCATAAGGCCGGGGCCTATAGAAATGACCATACATGAAGGTCACTTTAAGATTCCAACACAAGAGGATGAGGGGGCTAAAATTTGGTTACCTCTTCGGGGTGCTCTGTGTCCTCTCCTCACCCTGCTGTGGGTGCCCGACCTGGTGGGGGCGACTCTTCTCCTGTGTGCACGGCGTCTGAGTCTGCGAGCCATGATACCGATGTGACTGAGCAGGACGAAAGCAGCGGTGACAACTGAGCGGTGGAGCCACAGCCCTGACTACAGAGTCCTCGCAGTCTGTGATGTCACATGATGTCATCAGTGTTCTAGGTTCCATGACTCCTGCACTCATACTACATAGTATATAATATATACTATATTATGTGGTAGTGCAAATGCATAAACATCTAACGTGTGTACGTGTGTGTATATATATATATATATATATATATATATATATATATATATATATATATATATATATAGTTCAAAAAATAAAGGGACCCTCCAATAACACCTCCTAGATCTGAGTGAATGAAATCTCACTGAATACCTTGTTCTGCACAAAGTTGAATTACATGACAACAAAATCACACAAAAATCATCAATGGAAATCAAATTTACTGTATATACCCGAGTATAAGTCGACCCACCCAATTTTACCACAAAAAAACGGGGAAAACTTATTGACTCGAGTATAAGACGAGGGGGGGGGGGGATGCATGACATTCTGGGTGTACTCATGTTAATCCTAGTAGGCTTTGGGCCTGTATGGTAATGTCGGACGTCACGTGGTCTGAGGCATTAACATATAGGCCCAAAACCTGTGCTAGCAGTAACAGGCTATTACTACTAGCACAGGCTTCGAGCCTATATAATACTGCTAGCACAGGCTTTGGGCCTATATGTTAATGTCTCAGACCACGTGACGTCTGGGCATTACTATATAGGCCCGAAGCCTGTGGTAGTAGTAATAGCATGTTTCTGCTAGAACAGGCTTTGAGCCTGTATGATAATGCCCCAGATGTCTGGGATATTATCATACAGGCCCAAAGCCTGTGCTAGCAGTAATGGGCTATTACTACTAGCACAGGCTTTGGGCCTAAATGTTAATGTCTCAGACCACGTGACGTCTGGGCATTACCATATAGGCCCGAAGCCTGCTAGGAGTAACATTGGATACCGGAGAGGTAAGTAACAGTGTTTATTATGTTCCCTCACCTCCCCTGGGGCTCCGACTATTATACTCGCAGCTCTGAAAAGACCCCCGAGTATAATATCAGCGGCAGTGGGATTGCGGCCTGGGCTCGGGCCTACTCACTGCCGGCCTCTGGGGCCTATAGTAGAAGGTGAAATGGGGGCGGCAGTGATCAGGCCCGGGGAGGTTGGTAAATAGGCCGATTATAAAACAAACAAACATTAAGTTCTCATACTTACCCACCTCGCGCTGCTGCTCCTCTTCTCCCGGCAGTACGCTGTGTCTCAGCGTAGGGGGCGTGATGACGCCGCCTGCGCTGAGACGCAGGAAGACGTCATCGACACACGCCAGATAACTGTGGGCGGCCACTGGAGCAGCGCTGCTGCCGATAGGTGAGTGGTGAGACAGCGCTGTCTCCAGGGCCGCCTTAAGATGTTTGCAACGCAGAGAAGACACTCTGGAAACATCTTGGGGCGGTCCTGGAGACAGCACTACCTCACCGCTAACCCATCGGCAGCATGTCACATTGCACCACAGACTGTCCAGGAGTTGGCAGATGCTTTAGTCCAGGTCTGGGAGGTCGGGAGAGCATCCGCACCCTCATCAGGAGCTGCCCAGGCGTTGTAGGGAGGTCATACAGGCACGTGGAGGTCGTGCACACTACTCAGCCTCATACTGACAGGTTTTACGGACATTACATCAAAGTTGGGTCAGCCTGTAGTGTTTTTCCACTTTAATTTTGGGGGTGACTTCAAATCCAGACCTCCATTGGTTAATAAATGTGATTTCCATTGATGATTTTTGTGCGATTTTTTTTTTGTCATCACATTCAACTTTGCACAGAACAAAGAATTCAATGAGAAGATTTCATTCATCCAGGTCTAGGAGGTCTTATTGGAGGGTGCCTTTATTTTTTGAGCAGTAAATATATATATATATATATATATATATATATATATATATGTATGTATGTATTTATTTATTTATTATAGGTCGGTATATATTATATACTATGTAGTATCAGTGCAGGAGTCATAATGGAACCTAGAACACTGATGACATCATGTGACATCACAGACAGCGAGGACTCTATAGTCAGGGCTGTGGCTCCATCGCTCAGTTGTCACCGCTTCTTTCGTCCTACTCGGTAACATCGGTATCATGGCTCGCAGACTCAGACGCCGTGCACACAGGAGAAGAGTCGCCCCCACCAGGTTGGGCACCCACAGGAGGTCGGGCACCCACAGCAGGGTGAGGAGAGGACACAGAGTACCCCGAAGTGGTAAGTCACTGTTAGCCGCTTATCTCCAGAGGGAATGGCCATAGGTTCTGGAGCATCAAACTAAACAGCGGACACCCTAAACAGTATGAGGGGGACAGTGAGTCCTACTACTACCCCCAACATCCATGGGAGACAGAATCCTTAGGAAATTTGTCACCTCCTTCCACAGTCCAAGGGGAGAAAGTCCTTCACTTATTACATCTTATCTGTAATTTTTACATGGGACTGCATGTACACTGACAACGACAAATCCAGCTCTGCTACATCTGTCATGTGACCTTTCCTTGTTATTCACAGTGAGAGGACGCCGCCGTGTCTACTATTACTATAGAGTTGTGGGATAGACGCGCCGCCGATGATCAGTGGTCCCTCATGGACGCTGGACAAGATCCCGCACCGGCCAATGACATCTGAAGAAAAACCCACCATGATGATTCCTGATCTTCACTCTGAGATAACACAGCAGCAATAAACTGCAGAAAAGCATCAGAGTGTCGTGTCTGTCATGTCTGGGATCGCGCACACACACCCCAATTGCCATGAAGACCCCTGTCCTGGTGCCCCGGTTTAAACTGGGGGCACCTAGAGTGTGTGGGGGGACATTAAACTGGGGGCTGCACTGGGGTAAACTAAAGGCAGACATGTCCCTCTCCAGCTGCCCCGGTTTACTTTTCCTCTTCATCTGCCCCCGGTCTAATGCCCCCCTTGTGACGTTGCGCTGCTACAATGTAGGCACCGTACTGTAGCCAAGACTTTACAATGAACCCTTGCACTATGGCTTTTGGTATGCGAGACTGGAGGTCACAGAATTCAGGACTTCACCCCCGTGGGGTCCCTTGTGGCTCATCTTGTAGATATTTCCCCCAGTATGTAAGATATTCAATGCTCCTTTACGGGAAGTCTGACCTCACGTCCCCGGTGACTCCACCACCGGTCAGCAATGTCTCAGCATTATTAAGATTTCTATCTTTTGCTGCCAAGGATATGTCTCCTCTGTTCATCTACTGTATACTTACCTGATTGTGTTGAGTCTTAAAGGGGCCTAACCCAAATAATATAAACACTTATGTGCAGCCTGCAGTGTAAAGTACAGAGGAGAGGTCCCGGTGACATGGTACAAAAGGAGCATGTCCCCAAAGTTTGGGGAGGTACATAAACCAATGCGATATGTCTCCTCTGTTCATCTACTGTATACTTACCTGATTGTGTTGAGTCTTAAAGGGGCCTAACCCAAATAATATAAACACTTATGTGCAGCCTGCAGTGTAAAGTACAGAGGAGAGGTCCCGGTGACATGGTACAAAAGGAGCATGTCCCCAAAGTTTGGGGAGGTACATAAACCAATGCTAAAAACTGAAGGTGATACAGATACAATAAAACAAATCATAGAAAGCGGAACAGCCAAGTCACTAGGGGGCGCCAGCGGCTTATATGTTTATATGTATACAGGGCGCTCACCTCAGGGGCTGACTCTATTGGCCAGTGGTCAAAAACCCAGACTCTCTAGGAAGAGAACCAAAATCCAGGACGATCCTAAAATGACTTGAGATCCCGAAAGATAATGGGGATCCCAAAAGTTGAGGGACATCCTTGAAGATGAGGGACATCTCAAAGGACTATAGACACTCTGGAAGATGTAGGGCATCTTGAAAGATGATGGAAATCATGGAAGAGGGGATGTCCCAGAAGATGAATGACATGATGAAAACCAAGGACACCAGAAAAAACAAGGGACATCCAGAATCATGAGGGACAATGAAGCCAAGGGACATCCAGAAACATGAGGGACAATGCAGAAGCCAGGGGACTTCCCAGAAGATGAAAGTCATTCCAAAAGATGAGGGACATGCTTGAAGAAGAGGAACATCCCAAAAAGATGACACATCCCATAAAACAAAGGGCAACCTCAAAGATGAGGGACAGTGACAAAAATAGATGAACATCAAGGAATATGAGTGACATTCTGGTAGAAAAGGGACACCCAGAAACATGAGGGTCTCAAAGCAGAAGATAAGGGGCATCCTGGAAAATGAAAGACATTCTGAAAGATGAGAGACATGCTAGAAGATCAGGAACATGTAGAAGACATCTTAGAAGACAAGGAACATCCAGAAACACAATGGAGGAAATTTCGAAGGACAAGGGACATCTCAGAAGATGAAGGACATCCTGAGAGACATGGGACATGCTGCTGGAAGACAAGGAACATCTCCGAAAGATGAGGGACATGCTGCAAGATGAGAGATATCCTGGAAGATAGAGCGCCTCACAAAAAATAAGGGACATTGCGGAATATGAGGGACCTCCTGGGGGTCAAGAGGCTTCCAGAAACACAAGGGAGGTCCTTGCAGAGGACAAGGAACATCCCAAAAGAAGAAACTTGAAAGATGAGTGACATGGTGGAAGACAAGGGATATCCTGAATGAGGAAGGACATGCTGAAAGATAAGTGACTTGGTGGAAGACAAGGGGCAACCTAAAAAGTGAGGGACGTCCTAGCAGATGGGGACATCCTGGATGATGAAGGACATCCAAGAAGATAAGGGACATGCTGGAAGATTATGGACATCCCAGAAGGTGAGGACATCCTGGAAGACGGTGGATATCTGCCTCTATTAGACGAGCTGTAACTCACTTGTAGCTCCCGTCCCTCCACTTCTCCAGACTCTTCTAATTGATTACAGATACCCTAATTAGACGTCATCCATAACGAGTCACCCATAACGAGTCTTACATCTGATCCTATTTCCTGCTGCCATGTTTAGTCTGTTCTAACAAATCCGTCCAGGAGATTTCTTCGCTCCTTGTTAAACTTGGCAAATCATCTCCTCAAGTCCCTACAGCCGCAAATTAGGACTGACAGGTTAGACCTTTACTCCAAATCCACCAGTTCCTGTGCGGTGGTCACTGCGAGTTTGTCACGTTGGGGGTTGTAGTGTTCTGTACTACCAGTTGGTTATCGAGATGAGCGAACCTGTTTGGGTCAAGCCAAAAGTTGACCCAAACCTGAAACTTTGGAGTGTCATCATCCCATTAACCAGTAGTAAATCACGGAAGACCAGGAGAGATCTCCTATGGGTCCTCTGATGGTCTTCTGGATGACGTCATGTTCCCCAGGATTGGTGATTGGGTCTCAGAGTTCACATGGCTGACATCATCATGTTTGCATAATGAGGACCAATCTCAGGCTTCAGCGGTGACCCAGGCATGGCATGACATCACCCTGGAGGCCAGAAGAGGACACCATGAGGATGCCCAGAAAAGGTGAAGGTAGGTGTATATAAGTGATTATATTGCTATTGCTTTTTTGACAAATTTATTCGCCCCGGATATACGGTAAGCATTGGGCCGAATCTTTAGAGGGTCCGTATGACGTATCCAGTTGTGTTTCTCTTGTCTGATCCTATATCACAGTGATGATAGATGAAATGGTTAATAAGGTCAGAGATCTCTGAATCTTTCCGTGGGAAATCGCTGCTCGTCCTCGGAGATGACCATGTTTATGTTAAGATGGGTGTCCCAGGACACAGGTCATGGATGTTCTCACAATTTCTGCTGGCAACAAGCCATGGCCAGGATTTTCTTGAAGACCTCTATATATTCCCATAAACTTTACAGATCATGAAATTCGGTGCATATCCTTGACCAGTAAGGGGCACTGTAGGCTACATGCTGGAAGTAAAGGATGGCATCTACAGAGGGTTAGAGGACACCCCAGCCATGGTGCCTAAGGAAGTCCAAAGACCAGTCCATAGTAGGTGGTGGGCCCCAAGACATGACATTTTGTAGGAGTTGGGATCAGCCAAACCCAAATTCATCCAACACCCACACGATGTTGTGGTCATCCCTTCAGAGAACAAGTCTCCACAACTCCAGAGACAACTCCGTGTGGCTTTACCCGGCGTCAGCTCCCACATGGCATTGTGTATGCCGATCTCAGGCTGGTGTACGGTTGAACATGTTGTACCATGAAACTTCTGAAGAACATTTCTGGATCTGATGATTTCTACACAATACAGAACTTTGTGATAATCTGGAATCTGTCAGAGCAGAATGTGAGACTATAACTGGCAGAATATAATGACCATCAGAAATTGTGTGGTGGGAAAAATGTTCAGGATTTAGTCTTAGTCTGGGAAAACAGATGTGACCGAGCCGATGTAGTGTCTGGTAACGTCAGTGTACGCGATGTGGAGGAGGCGTTCCCGTATTACACTGCAGAACAGCAATGGCCGCAAACTCAGCTCTGCTACATTTATAATCATTGGGTATTCATGAGGTCTAGAGACATCGCTGATAGAAATGAGCGAACAGTAAAATGTTTGATATTCGTTTCGAATAGCATCTCAATATTCGACTATTCGAATGAATATCGAAACTGCTTTGTTTCAGGGAATCCCACCATTCGACTCAGGAGAGTCACCAAGTTCACTATCACACCCCAGGAAATGATGCCAACACCCTGGAAAGCAACTGGGACAGAAGGAAGCATGTCTGGGGGCATCAAGTACCTTTATTATGTCAGGATCCCTGTCAGCTTGCAATATGCAGGAGCTGACTTTTTCCCATAGGAATGCATTGACCAGCGTTGATTGGCCAGTGTACAGCATTCGGCCAATCAACGCTGGTTCTGCCGGAGGAGGTTGAGTCTAAGATCCCTCCACAGCACTTTCCATTGTGATCACAGATATAGCAGTGCTGACACAGTATTGCTACACGGAGAAGCGGCAGAGCTGAGTGTGCAGCATGGTTCAGCGCACACTCAGCACTGCTACATCAGATGTAGCAGACATTCCCACCTAAATATTGCTCCTCAATAATAAACTAGACTGGGCTGACCACCTGGAGGCGCTGCACAGAAAGGGCCACAGCAGACTCTACCTGCTCAGGAGGCTGAGGGCCTTCGGAGTCCAGGGGACACTTCTTAGGGCCTTGTTCCACTCTGTGGTTGCTTCAGCCATCTTTTTCGGTGTGGCCTGCTGGGGGAGCAGTATATCAACCAGGGACAGAAATAGACTTGACAGGCTGGAGGGCCAGCTTTGTCCTGGGGAGCCCCCTGGACCCAGTACAGGTGGTGGGTGACAGAAGGATACTGTCCGTGGTGACCTCCATGCGGGAGAACAAATCCCACCCCATGTATGGGACCTTGATGGGACTTGGCAGCACTGTAAGTGACCATCTGCTTCACCCCAAGTGTGAGAAGGAGCTATCGCAGGTCCTTCCTCCCAACCGCGACCAGGCTGTATAATCTACATCAGTCCAAGTGGAGACACTCCGCACAGAGAACTAAATGATCTGGAGTCCTTCTTATCTTATCTTATGTTATCAGTACTAGTAAGAATGTCATGTTGTGCTAGTAATATTCATTTCCTGTATTAGCCACTAGATGGCGCAGTTTTCCTGTGACATAAATGGTTGATTCCTTTATCCTGTATATGTGGGTTGATATTCTGTGCACTGCGGTGCGGTATTATTATACCGTGCGTATTATCACTACCGTCCTCTGAGAAGTCTATATGGATTTCAGTCTACTCCCGACTCCGAAAGACGCAGCAGTTGAACCGGAGTCACTTGTCATCGCTGTTATCCTTTACTTTGATAGTTTTTATTAATATAATTCAGTATAATTTGGATTTATCAGATAATTTTTCGATATAAAATCTGATCTATTTTATTCTTACTGCAATTTTTCGCTTTTAAAATTTAACCTGAAATTGTTGAGCAGCTTGTAGTTTCCAGAGTTCACCACTAGAGGGCAGAACACTGTCCTGAGATCAATGCTGAGTCTATTAGGAGATGTTTATCAGATACCCCTGTACTAGACTCCGGACCGCATGATTCACAGGACCCCCCTCCATCCTGTAATTGTTCAGCGCCCCCACCATGTGGACCCCCTACCGAAACCTGCTCATGTCAGGACAGAGGTCACGCTCCCTGCAGGATTAGACCGTCATAAATCTGCTTTCTCATTATTTTAGCGTGATCACAGCAGCACAGAGTATTTTAGGAAATGACTGCACTGAGGATAAGGGGGACAGTGACCTGACACTTGTGTTATGACAGGGGACTGGAGAAAAGATGATGACTGGAGAATGAGTAGGGTCTCCCTGCAGCACAGAGTATTTCAGGAGAGGGGTGTGCAGACTCTGAGGCCGTCGTGTCCCCCATCCATGTAATGGTTTTGGTAAGGATAGGTAATGGGAAGCGGTGGGCGGTAACTGAGAACTACATAGAGCGGGTCTCCCAGCAGCACAGAGTATTTCAGCTATGCAGTGTGGGAGGTCAGAGAAGGAGAGTTACATAGGAGAAGTGTCCCCTGCAGCACAGAGTATTTTAACAAAGGGGTGTCCAGATATTCTGGTAATTCACATGCTGAGTGTTGTGCATAGTTCCCAACTATCAGAGGACAGAAAGAGGGACACAATACTCGCCACCGCAAATTTAGTTCCACCCACTTCTATGTTGACTCCGCCCACTCTCACCCATTTTTTTTCTTTGCGCCCCCACACAGTATAATGCTCCTACAGGCACCCGAACATTATAGGACCCCACAATATAATGTTCCCTTGAAATTGCCCCTCAGTATTAAGTCCCTCTCCTGGTGCCCCAGTTTAAACTGGGGGCAACTAGAGACAGACATGTTCCCCTCCAGCTACTCCCCCAATTTAGTATTGCTGTCCAGCTACCCCCATTATTTAATGCTCCCCTCCAGCCAGGGCCGCACCTCTAATGAGGCGTTGTGAAGCGCCCTCTCCTTGCGCTGGTTCAGACATCTACGTATCAGCGTAGGCGGCGTCATCACGCCACCTGCGCCGATACACAGGCGTCCTGTGAGAGAAGAGGATGCGGCAGCGGAAGCAGCAGCGCGCGGTCGGTCGGTCGGTAAGTATAATTAATTACTCTTTTTTTGGTTTATAATAGGCCGCTGCCTGCTGGAGTATCTACCAGCAGGCAGCGGCCTATTTACCAACCCGGACCTGCTCACTGCCGCCCCCGCTTCCCCTTGTACTTTAGGCCGCGGCGGGCGGTAGTGAATAGGCCTGGGCCAGGCCGCGATCCCACT
Source organism: Leptodactylus fuscus (assembly GCF_031893055.1). Lineage (NCBI taxonomy): Eukaryota > Metazoa > Chordata > Amphibia > Anura > Leptodactylidae > Leptodactylus > Leptodactylus fuscus. The sequence continues at coordinate 271,492,890 of NC_134266.1, read as the reverse complement.
GCCGCTATTATTATATTCGGGGGTCTTTTCAGCCCCCGAGTATAATAATCGGAGCCCCAGGGGAGGTGAGGGAACATAATAAACACTGTTACTCACCTCTCCGGGATCCGGTGTTACTCCTAGCAGGCTTCGGGGCTATATGGTAATGTGTCAGACATCACGTGGTCTGGAATATTACCATATAGGCCCGAAGCCTGTGCTAGTAGTAATAGCCTGTTACTGCTAGCACAGGCTTTGGGCCTGTATGGTAACAGGCTGTTACTGCTAGCACAGGCTTTGGGCCTATATGTTACTGCTAGCACAGGCTTTGGGCCTATATGTTACTGCTAGCACAGGCTTTGGGCCTATATGGTAATATCCCAGACCACGTGACGTCTGACACATTACCATATAGGCCCAAAGCCTGCTAGGAGTAACATCAGATCCCGGAGAGGTGAGTAACAGTGTTTATTATGTTCCCTCACCTCCCCTGGGGCTCCGATTATTATACTCAGGGTCCCTGAGTATAATAATAGTTCATGGCTGTACAACTGTGGGGCATAATAGAGCTTGAAGGGTCCACTGTGGCCCCTGTAACCTCTATTATGCCCCACAGCGGCCCCCCTGCAACCTCTATTATGCCCCACAGTCTATAATACCACTGTGGGGCATAATATGGGCCGCAGAGGCTGCTGTTGTATTTATATATTTATATATATATATATATATATATATATATATATATATCTATAGGGGTTGGATGTGTGGAGAAGTGAGGAGTCAAAGGTGTCTGTGTTTCAAACTTTACAGAGTCAAGTCACAGCTGGTAGAAGTGGTCATGGTGGTCCAAAGGGAAGAGACTGGAAATGTGGGGAGACGTCTCCTGTGAGTATTACTGCACAAAATATCACATTGCATTGTATTTATTGTAATGTTGTAATTCATTGTAATGGTACTGCTAGCAACCCCAATCCCCCCGCTGTCTGAGGCGGACGATCGAAAGATGAACAACCCCCCCCACCCCCCGAACTCAAAGCGTCTTTTGATCGTCCGCCTCAGGCAGCAGAGAGGCTAGGTTCACCACTGCCTCCAGCTGCCCCCAGTTTCATGTCCCACTTTATCTGCCCCAGTTTAATATTTCCCCTTCATCTGCCCCCAGTTTCATGTGCCCTCTCCATCTGCCCCCAGTTTCATGCCTCCCTCAATCTGCCATCGATTGTATGTCCCCCTTCATCTGCCTCCAGTTTAATGTCCCCCCTCCATCTGCTCTCAGTTTCATGTGGGAATTGGCAGAGTCAATATACAAGTAGGCGGAGCTAAATTTGCCTTGAGGTGCGTTACATAGTGTGTCCTTCTTTCTGCCCTCTGATAGTTGTTAGGTATGGTGTGTGTGTATATATATATATATATATATATATATATATATATATATATATATATATATATAAAAATATATATATATGATCCCAGAAATGACAGACACTACACTCTGATGCTTTTCTGCAGTTTATTGCTGCTGTTATCTCAGAGTGAAGATCAGGAATCATCATGGTCGGTTTTTCTTCAGATGTCATTGGCCGGTCTGGGGTCTTGTCCGGCGTCCATGAGGGACCACTGATCATCGGCGGCGCGTCTATCCCACAACTCTATAGTAATAGTAGACACGGCGGCGTCCTCTCACTGTGAATAACAAGGAAAGGTCACATGACAGATGTAGCAGAGCTGGATTTGTCGTTGTCAGTGTACATGCAGTCCCATGTAAAAATTACAGATAAGATGTAATAAGTGAAGGACTTTCTCCCCTTGGACTGTGGAAGGAGGTGACAAATTTCCTAAGGATTCTGTCTCCTATGGATGTTGGGGATAGTAGTAGGACTCACTGCCCCCCTCATACTGTTTAGGGTGTCCGCAGTTTAGTTTGATGCTCCAGAACCTATGGCCATTCCCTCTGGAGATAAGCGGCTAACAGTGACTTACCACGTTGGGGTGCTCTGTATACTCTCCTCAGCCTGCTGGGGGCGCCCGACCTCCTGTGGGTGCCCAACCTGGTGGGGGCGACTCTTCTCCTGTGTGCACGGCGTCTGAGTCTGCGAGCCATGATACCGATGTTACCGAGTAGGACGAAAGAAGCGGTGACAACTGAGCAATGGAGCCACAGCCCTGACTATAGAGTCCTCGCTGTCTGTGATGTCACATGATGTCATCAGTGTTCTAGGTTCCATTATGACTCCTGCACTGATACTACATAGTATATAATATATACTGACCTACCTATACTATATACAGAACTAGCTTCACTCCTGTAAAGATGTCAGTAAGGTCATTCAGACAGACAGAGTAATAAGAAGAGCAGGCCCCACAGCAGCACAGAGTATTTCAGGAGGGTGATGTGCACTGCTGATGTTAGTGAAAACAGTACTGTAACATAACAGGGGCAGAGTCACAATGTGAGGAGGGGGATATAGACAGGTGGGAAGTCAGAGCAGCACAGAGTATTTCAGGAGAGGAGTGAACTGATGTTATTGGTCATGATACAAGGAAGGAAATTGAACAAAACTGATACATAGAGGGATGATTGCCAGCAGCACAGAGTATTTCAGCAGAGGTCTGTCTTATGGATCCCCAATAATCGGGTGCATCAGTCCGTCACAGTCCTGGGCAGTCTCAGAGAACGCTGCAGTCACTTTTGGACCAGGAGACGCTAACGTTACGAATCCAGTGCTTGTGCTTGGATGAGATTCTTCCTCCAGGACTCGGGATGCGGTTTTCTTGCCAGATTGCGGTGTTTTATAAGCAGACTGGAGATGTTTCTATGAGCGGCCATAACTCAGTGCAGGCCACGGCTGTCACCGCCAGCTCCAGGTACAAGGAGGAAGGAGAGGACACGGCCTAATCTAACACAGGCCTGACTACGACTACAGCCAATGATCAAAAACTTCTCTGGGGGCGGCCATATTGGAGACACACAGAGCGTGAAATCTGTATAATAAATTACATCATTCTGCTGATCCTGCCTCCACTAATAATCATAAGATCAATGTATCAATCCTGCATTTTAATGGTGAGATGACTCTACTGATCCTGCCCTCTAATAGTAATGAGATAACTCTACTGACCCTGCCCTCTAATAGTAATGAGATGACTCTACTGACCCTGCCCTCTAATAGTAATGAGATGACTCTACTGACCCTGCCCTCTAATAGTAATGAGATGACTCTACTGACCCTGCCCTCTAATAGTAATGAGATGACTCTACTGACCCTGCCCTCTAATAGTAATGAGATGACTCTACTGACCCCGCTCTCTAATAGTAATGAGATAACTCTACTGACCCTGCCCTCTAATAGTAATGAGATGACTCTTCTGACCCCACCTTCTAATAGTAATGAGATGACTCTACTGATCCCACTCTCTAATAGTAATGAGATGACTCTACTGACCCTGCCCTCTAATAGTAATGAGATGGCTCTACTGACCCCACTCTCTAATAGTAATGAAATAACTCTACTGACCCTACCCTCTAATAGTAATGAGATGACTCTACTGACCCTGCCCTCTAATAGTAATGGGATGACTCTTCTGACCCCACCTTCTAATAGTAATGAGATGACTCTACTGATCCCACTCTCTAATAGTAATGAGATGACTCTACTGACCCTGCCTCTAATAGTAATGAGATGGCTCTACTGACCCCACTCTCTAATAGTAATGAAATAACTCTACTGACCCTGCCCTCTAATAGTAATGAGATGACTCTACTGACCACACTCTCTAATAGTAATGAAATAACTCTACTGACCCTGCCCTCTAATAGTAATGAGATGACTCTACTGACCCTGCCCTCTAATAGTAATGAAATGACTCTACTGACCCTGCCCTCTAATAGTAATGAGATGACTCTACTGACCCTGCCCTCTAATAGTAATGAGATGGCTCTACTGACCCCACTCTCTAATAGTAATGAAATAACTCTACTGACCCTGCCCTCTAATAGTAATGAGATGACTCTACTGACCCTGCCCTCTAATAGTAATGAAATGACTCTACTGACCCTGCCCTCTAATAGTAATGAGATGACTCTACTGACCCTGCCCTCTAATAGTAATGAAATGACTCTACTGACCCTGCCCTCTAATAGTAATGAGATGACTCTGCTGACCCCACCCTATAATGATCATGAGTTGACTCTTCAGAGCCTCTCCTTTAGCGGTAGTGAGATGACTCTACTGACTCAGCACCATCATACAGAATTCTGATGAATCTTCCTCCTGACACCACTGACAACTCTCCCTTGTGATGTCCGTCATTCAGAATCTCCTGAAAGTATTTCCAGACACAACGTGCAGCTGACCACAGCCTGGAGAGAGGTGACCGGCTGACCTGTGACCTTGTAGTCCATGAAGCTGTGCACAGCCATGTCTTGTGAGACCTCAGCGCGATATACAGATCTGCACATCTGGAATCCATTACAAAACATTGTGTTATGGTGAAGTAATTCCCGCAACGTGCGGACCAGGCGAGGTCCAAGAAGACTCTGAGACTAGATCTCTGTATTGTAAGGGAGAGTTGCAGTATCAGGACCTAAACTGGTCGGTTACCTGTGCAGAACCGGACCCATCCTATACCGCCCCATCCTATACCACCCCATCCTATACCGCCCCATCCTATACTGCCCCATCCTATACCTCCATACAGTGCCCAATACCTATAGGACAGTTCATGAAGCCTTGTGCAGCTGCATTTGTTTTGTGAAAATAAAATTCCCCTTTAAGAATGGAATACCCCCCCCCAATACCCCCACGCCCAATTCTTCCAATTCTCCTTCTATCACACTAGACTTTCCAGCTATCGTCCTGCCCATACATCTAGCCATACAGTGCACCAGGTAGTATACAATGTCCTCTAGTAGTGTGCAGCGCCCTTACTAGTATAAAGGTCTCCTTTGTAGTACACAGTACCCCCAGTAGTATACAGTTCTCCGTTGTAGTACACAGCACCCCCAGCAGTATACAGTTCTCCTTTGTAGTACACAGCACCCCCAGCAGTATACAGTTCTCCTTTGTAGTACACAGCACCCCAGGAGTATACAGTTCTCCTTTGTAGTACACAGCACCCTAGTGGTATACAGTTCTCCTTTGTAGTACACAGTACCCCAGTAGTGTACAGTTCTCCTTTGTAGTACACAGCACCCTAGTAGTATACAGTTCTCCTTTGTAGTACACAGCACCTCCAGTAGTATACAGTTCTCCGTTGTAGTACACAGCACCCCCAGCAGTATACAGTTCTCATTTGTAGTACACAGCACCCCCAGTAGTATACAGTTCTCCTTTGTAGTACACAGCACCCCCAGTAGTATACAGTTCTTTGTTGTAGTACACAGCACCACCAGTAGTATACAGTTCTCCTTTGTAGTACACAGCACCCCCAGCAGTATACAGTTCTCCTTTGTAGTACACAGCACCCCCAGCAGTATACAGTTCTCCTTTGTAGTACACAGCACCCCCAGCAGTATACAGTTCTCCTTTGTAGTACACAGCACCCCCAGTAGTATACAGTTCTCCTTTGTAGTACACAGCACCCCCATTAGTATACAGTTATCCTTTGTAGTACACAGCACCCCCAGTAGTACACAGTTCACCTTTGTAGTACAAAGCACCCCCATTAGTATACAGTTCTCCTTTGTAGTACACAGCACCCCCAGTAGTATACAGTTCTCCTTTGTAGTACACAGCACGCCCATTAGTATACAGTTATCCTTTGTAGTACAAAGCACCCCCAGTAGTATACAGTTCTCCTTTGTAGTACACAGCACCCCCAGTAGTATAGAGTTCTCCTTTGTAGTACACAGCACCCCCATTAGTATACAGCTCTCCTTTGTAGTACACAGTACCCCAGTAGTATATAGTTCTCCTTTGTAGTACACAGCACCCCAGTAGTATACAGTTCTCCTTTGTAGTACACAGCACCCCAGTAGTATACAGTTCTCCTTTGTAGTACACAGTATCCCAGTAGTATACAGTTTTCCTTTGTAGTACACAGTACCCCAGTAGTATACAGTTCTCCTTTGTAGTACACAGCACCTCAGTAGTATACAGTTCTCCTTTGTAGTACACAGCACCCCCAGTAATATACAGTTCTCCTTTGTAGTACACAGCACCCCAGTAGTATACAGTTCTCCTTTGTAGTACACAGCACACCTAGTAATATACAGTTCTCCTTTGTAGTACACAGCACCCCAGTAGTATACAGTTCTCCTTTGTAGTACACAGCACCCCCAGTAGTATGCAGTTCTCCTTTGTAGTACACAGCACCCCCATTAGTATACAGTTCTCCTTTGTAGTACACAGTACCCCAGTAGTATACAGTTCTCCTTTGTAGTACACAGCACCCCCAGTAATATACAGTTCTCCTTTGTAGTACACAGCACCCCCAGTAGTATACAGTTCTCCTTTAATAATAATAATAATAAATTTTATTTATATAGCGCCAACATATTCCGCAGGGCTGTACAATTTGTAGGGTTCAAATCCAGACAGAAAAATACATTACAAAGAAAATCATTTCACACAATGGGACTGAGGGCCCTGCTCGCAAGAGCTTACAATCTATGAGGTAGAGGGAGTGACACAAGAGGTAGCAGGGGCGGCATTGCTTATGCAGAGGTCAGACACTTTTGTAATAGAAGTGACTGTCATTGCATAAACATAAGACTTTATGAGCAGTCGACAGTCGTGTCCTGTAACATGTGGATGGAGCTTGAACAGATAAAATTATCCTGAGATGACATCATATCATGTGGGGTAATGTGGGAGCGGGGACAGAGGAGGGTTAAGGGTTTACGTTAGACATTGTGATTGGCCTGTCTGATAAGATGCGTCTTTAGTTTGCGTTTGAAACTGTAGAAATTGGGAGTTAATCTGATTTTCCGGGGTAGAGCATTCCAGAGAAGTGGTGCAGCTCGGGAGAAGTCTTGTATACGAGCGTGGGAGGTTCTGATAATAGAGGATGTAAGTGTTAGGTCATTGAGTGAGCGGAGAGCACGGGTTGGGCGGTAGACAGAGATGAGGGAGGAAATTTAGGGAGGTGCAGCATTATGGAGAGCCTTGTGGATGAGAGTGATAACTTTATATTTTATTCTATAATGAATAGGCAGCCAGTGTAGTGACTGGCACAGACCGGAGGCATCGCTGTAGCGTCTAGCCTGATAGATGAGCCTGGCCTTCTCCTTTGTAGTACACAGCACCCCCAGTAGTATACAGTTCTCCTTTGTAGTACACAGCACCCCAGTAGTATACAGTTCTCCTTTGTAGTACACAGCACCCCCAGTAGTATACAGTTCTCCTTTGTAGTACACAGTACCCCAGTAGTATACAGTTCTCCTTTACAGTACACAGCACCCCCAGTAGTATACAGTTCTCCTTTGTAGTACACAGCACCCCAGTAGTATACAGTTCTCCTTTGTAGTACACAGTACTCCAGTAGTATACAGTTCTCCTTTGTAGTACACAGCACCCCCAGTAATATACAGTTCTCCTTTGTAGGACACAGCACCCCCTTTAGTATACAGTTCTCCTTTGTAGTACACAGCACCCCCAGTAGTATACAGTTCTCCTTTGTAGTACACAGTACCCCAGTAGTATACAGTTCTCCTTTACAGTACACAGCACCCCCAGTAGTATACAGTTCTCCTTTGTAGTACACAGCACCCCAGTAGTATACAGTTCTCCTTTGTAGTACACAGTACCTCAGTAGTATACAGTTCTCCTTTGTAGTACACAGCACCCCAGTAGTATACTGTTCTCCTTTGTAGTACACAGCACCCCAGTAGTATACAGTTCTCCTTTGTAGTACACAGTACCTCAGTAGTATACAGTTCTCCTTTGTAGTACACAGCACCCCCAGTAGTATACAGTTCTCCTTTGTAGTACACAGCACCCCAGTAGTATACAGTTCTCCTTTGTAGTACACAGTACCCCAGTAGTATACAGTTCTCCTTTGTAGTACACAGCACCCCCAGTAGTATACAGTTCTCCTTTGTAGTACACAGTACCCCAGTAGTATACAGTTCTCCTTTGTAGTACACAGCACCCCAGTAGTATACAGTTCTCCTTTGTAGTACACAGTACCCCAGTAGTATACAGTTCTCCTTTGTAGTACACAGCACCCCCAGTAATATACAGTTCTCCTTTATAGTACACAGCACCCCCAGTAGTATACAGTTCTCGTTTGTAGTACACAGTACCACCAGTAGTATACAGTACTTCTTTGTAGTACAAAGTACCCCAGTAGTATACAGTTCTCCTTGGTAGCACACAGTGCTGCACTGCCCCCTATAGTACCATCCTGGCTATTATTTTGCAGAGCCCCCGGTAGTATACAGCCCTAAGAAGGTTAAAGGATACAGTTCAGAGTGGGGCCCCTGTGATGTTCCTGACCCTGCCTTCAGTTTAAAGACCCTGAGCCTTTGCCCATTTTGCCTCCCCTTAAAGCCGACCCCCTTGTATACCCTGGGCCATAATGACGGTGACTCTGCAATAAAAATACATTGGAAAAAGTGCTGACACCCCTAATAAGAAAAAATATACTGAGAAACATCTTAAGATCTCTCGCACCCCAGACAGGAAGACGTCACATATGACTTCGAGGGTTTGACAAACATTCAAAAATTCTCTTCAATGAAGTCTCTCGACACCTGCGAAAATCCCCGCGATCTGTTTAGGTTTTGACTTATTTTTAGTAATTTTTTTCACCGTGGGAAATGATTGAGAAAGAGAAGAAAGAAGAAAGTTGTTTACACTGAGAAAGGTCTTTACGAGTCTGATTCATCGGGTGTAATGGAAACAAGTGGCAGAGCCATGACGTCATGGGCCGTGTGGGCTGAGCCTATGGTAGAAGAGCCGGGGTGGGGGCTCTTATGTAATCTGGCCCTTAAGGTGGGGAGGGGGCAGTGGGATGATACAGTGTAGAATAAGCGGTCCTTGACCCGGGGCTGTGATATACTCCAAGGCATCGATTAAAGCTGGGTTGGGTCTGGTGACTGCCAGTTCTATGGTGCCATGACGAGCCTATGGAAGACAAATCCCCGCCATAGCTTGCTCTGCCTAGGTATCATATGAAGGTTTGTGCCAACGATTTGCTATAGATGATGCCCTATAGGCGCCTCCTAGTAGGTGATGAATGGTGCTATATAAGAACTGCTCCATTTGGCTTGTCTCTAATTACTGATTGTAAGGCGACTGGTCAAAGCAGAAGCCCCTCCCCCACCCCCACTGTCCTGTCTGTAACAGGAGGTAAAGAATTTTAAAGAGATTTTCTTCAAATATTTGACACAAAACTCTAAATTCCCTCGAGTAGCCAAATAATAGCTGCCAGTAGTCACAGGAACCAGGGACCTTTATAGTAACCCCCCATGTGTGGCCAAAAGAAATCTACATATTGTTACCTAGGGGGCAGTATTATAGTAGTTATATTCTTGTACATAGGAGTAGTATTATAGTAGTTATATTCTTGTACATTGGAGGTAGTATTATAGTAGTTATATTCTTGTACATAGGAGGTAGTATTATAGTAGTTATATTCTTGTACATAGGAGGTAGTATTATAGTAGTTATACTCTTGTACATAGGGGCAGTATTATAGTAGTTATATTCTTGTACATAGGAGGTAGTATTATAGTAGTTATATTCTTGTACATAGGAGCAGTATTATAGTAGTTATATTCTTGTACATGGGAGTAGTATTATAGTAGTTATATTCTTGTACATAGTAGTAGTATTATAGTAGTTATATTCTTGTACATAGGAGGTTGTATTATAGTAGTTATATTCTTGTACATAGGAGTAGTATTATAGTAGTTATATTCTTGTACATAGGAGCAGTATTATAGTAGTTATATTCTTGTACATAGGAGTAGTATTATAGTAGTTATATTCTTGTACATAGGAGTAGTATTATAGTAGTTATATTCTTGTACATAGGAGGTAGTATTATAGTAGTTATATTCTTGTACATAGGAGGTAGTATTATAGTAGTTATATTCTTGTACATAGGAGCAGTATTATAGTAGTTATATTCTTGTACATAGGAGGTAGTATTATAGTAGTTATATTCTTGTACATAGGAGCAGTATTATAGTAGTTATATTCTTGTACATAGGAGCAGTATTATAGTAGTTATATTCTTGTACATAGGAGTAGTATTATAGTAGTTATATTCTTGTACATAGGAGTAGTATTATAGTAGTTATATTCTTGTACATTGGAGGTAGTATTATAGTAGTTATATTCTTGTACATAGGAGTAGTATTATAGTAGTTATATTCTTGTACATTGGAGTAGTATTATAGTAGTTATATTCTTGTACATACGAGTAGTATTATAGTAGTTATATTCTTGTACATAGGAGCAGTATTATAGTAGTTATATTCTTGTATATAGGAGTAGTATTATAGTAGTTATATTCTTGTACATAGGAGCAGTATTATAGTAGTTATATTCTTGTACATAGGAGCAGTATTATAGTAGTTATATTCTTGTACATAGGAGTAGTATTATAGTAGTTATATTCTTGTACATAGGGGGCAGTATTATAGTAGTTATATTCTTGTACATAGGAGCAGTATTATAGAAGTTATATTCTTGTACATAGGAGTAGTATTATAGTAGTTATATTCTTGTACATTGGAGTAGTATTATAGTAGTTATATTCTTGTACATAGGAGTAGTATTATAGTAGTTATATTCTTGTACATAGGAGCAGTATTATAGTAGTTATATTCTTGTATATAGGAGTAGTATTATAGTAGTTATATTCTTGTACATAGGAGCAGTATTATAGTAGTTATATTCTTGTACATAGGAGCAGTATTATAGTAGTTATATTCTTGTACATAGGAGTAGTATTATAGTAGTTATATTCTTGTACATAGGGGGCAGTATTATAGTAGTTATATTCTTGTACATAGGAGCAGTATTATAGTAGTTATATTCTTGTACATAGGGGGCAGTATTATAGTAGTTATATTCTTGTACATAGGAGTAGTATTATAGTAGTTATATTCTTGTACATAGGAGTAGTATTATAGTAGTTATATTCTTGTATATAGGAGTAGTATTATAGTAGTTATATTCTTGTACATAGGAGCAGTATTATAGTAGTTATATTCTTGTACATTGGAGTAGTATTATAGTAGTTATATCTTTGTACATAAGAGTAGTATTATAGTAGTTATATTCTTGTACATTGGAGTAGTATTATAGTAGTTATATTCTTGTACATAGGAGCAGTATTATAGTAGTTATATTCTTGTACATAGGAGCAGTATTATAGTAGTTATATTCTTGTACATTGGAGTAGTATTATAGTAGTTATATTCTTGTACATAGGAGGTAGTATTATAGTAGTTATATTCTTGTACATAGGAGCAGTATTATAGTAGTTATATTCTTGTACATAGGAGCAGTATTATAGTAGTTATATTCTTGTACGTAGGAGCAGTATTATAGTAGTTATATTCTTGTACATAGGAGCAGTATTATAGTAGTTATATTCTTGGTCATAGGAGTAGTATTATAGTAGTTATATTCTTGTACATAGGAGTAGTATTATAGTAGTTATATTCTTGTACATAGGAGCAGTATTATAGTAGTTATATTCTTGTACATAGGAGTAGTATTATAGTAGTTATATTCTTGTACATTGGAGGTAGTATTATAGTAGTTATATTCTTGTACATAGGAGTAGTATTATAGTAGTTATATTCTTGTACATAGGAGTAGTATTATAGTAGTTATATTCTTGTACATTGGAGTAGTATTATAGTAGTTATATTCTTGTACATAGGAGTAGTATTATAGTAGTTATATTCTTGTACATAGGAGCAGTATTATAGTAGTTATATTCTTGTATATAGGAGTAGTATTATAGTAGTTATATTCTTGTACATAGGAGCAGTATTATAGTAGTTATATTCTTGTACATAGGAGCAGTATTATAGTAGTTATATTCTTGTACATAGGAGTAGTATTATAGTAGTTATATTCTTGTACATAGGGGGCAGTATTATAGTAGTTATATTCTTGTACATAGGAGCAGTATTATAGTAGTTATATTCTTGTACATAGGGGGCAGTATTATAGTAGTTATATTCTTGTACATAGGAGTAGTATTATAGTAGTTATATTCTTGTACATAGGAGTAGTATTATAGTAGTTATATTCTTGTATATAGGAGTAGTATTATAGTAGTTATATTCTTGTACATAGGAGCAGTATTATAGTAGTTATATTTTTGTACATTGGAGTAGTATTATAGTAGTTATATCTTTGTACATAAGAGTAGTATTATAGTAGTTATATTCTTGTACATTGGAGTAGTATTATAGTGGTTATATTCTTGTACATAGGGGCAGTATTATAGTAGTTATATTCTTGTACATAGGGGCAGTATTATAGTAGTTATATTCTTGTACATAGGGGCAGTATTATAGTAGTTATATTCTTGTACATAGGAGCAGTATTATAGTAGTTATATTCTTGTACATAGGAGTAGTATTATAGTAGTTATATTCTTGTACATAGGAGTAGTATTATAGTAGTTATATTCTTGTACATAGGGGCAGTATTATAGTAGTTATATTCTTGTACATAGGAGTAGTATTATTGTAGTTATATTCTTGTACATAGGAGCAGTATTATAGTAGTTATATTCTTGTACATAGGAGTAGTATTATAGTAGTTATATTCTTGTACATAGGAGTAGTATTATAGTAGTTATATTCTTGTACATAGGAGTAGTATTATAGTAGTTATATTCTTGTACATAAGAGCAGTATTATAGTAGTTATATTCTTGTACATAGGAGTAGTATTATAGTAGTTATATTCTTGTACATAAGAGTAGTATTATAGTAGTTATATTCTTGTACATAGGAGCAGTATTATAGTAGTTATATTCTTGTACATAGGAGCAGTATTATAGTAGTTGTATTCTTGTACATAGGAGGTAGTATTATAGTAGTTATATTCTTGTACATAGGAGCAGTATTATAGTAGTTATATTCTTGTACGTAGGAGCAGTATTATAGTAGTTATATTCTTGTACATAGGAGCAGTATTATAGTAGTTATATTCTTGTACATAGGAGTAGTATTATAGTAGTTATATTCTTGTACATAGGAGTAGTATTATAGTAGTTATATTCTTGTACATAGGAGCAGTATTATAGTAGTTATATTCTTGTACATAGGAGTAGTATTATAGTAGTTATATTCTTGTACATAGGAGTAGTATTATAGTAGTTATATTCTTGTACATTGGAGGTAGTATTATAGTAGTTATATTCTTGTACATAGGAGTAGTATTATAGTAGTTATATTCTTGTACATTGGAGTAGTATTATAGTAGTTATATTCTTGTACATAGGAGTAGTATTATAGTAGTTATATTCTTGTACATAGGAGCAGTATTATAGTAGTTATATTCTTGTATATAGGAGTAGTATTATAGTAGTTATATTCTTGTACATAGGAGCAGTATTATAGTAGTTATATTCTTGTACATAGGAGTAGTATTATAGTAGTTATATTCTTGTACATAGGAGTAGTATTATAGTGGTTATATTCTTGTACATAGGAGGTAGTATTATAGTAGTTATATTCTTGTACATAGGAGTAGTATTATAGTAGTTATATTCTTGTACATAGGGGGCAGTATTATAGTAGTTATATTCTTGTACATAGGAGCAGTATTATAGTAGTTATATTCTTGTACATAGGGGGCAGTATTATAGTAGTTATATTCTTGTACATAGGAGTAGTATTATAGTAGTTATATTCTTGTACATAGGAGTAGTATTATAGTAGTTATATTCTTGTATATAGGAGTAGTATTATAGTAGTTATATTCTTGTACATAGGAGCAGTATTATAGTAGTTATATTCTTGTACATTGGAGTAGTATTATAGTAGTTATATCTTTGTACATAAGAGTAGTATTATAGTAGTTATATTCTTGTACATTGGAGTAGTATTATAGTAGTTATATTCTTGTACATAGGGGCAGTATTATAGTAGTTATATTCTTGTACATAGGAGTAGTATTATAGTAGTTATATTCTTGTACATAGGGGGCAGTATTATAGTAGTTATATTCTTGTACATAGGAGTAGTATTATAGTAGTTATATTCTTGTACATAGGAGCAGTATTATAGTAGTTATATTCTTGTATATAGGAGTAGTATTATAGTAGTTATATTCTTGTACATAGGAGCAGTATTATAGTAGTTATATTCTTGTACATTGGAGTAGTATTATAGTAGTTATATTCTTGTACATAGGGGCAGTATTATAGTAGTTATATTCTTGTACATAGGAGTAGTATTATTGTAGTTATATTCTTGTACATAGGAGCAGTATTATAGTAGTTATATTCTTGTACATAGGAGTAGTATTATAGTAGTTATATTCTTGTACATAGGAGCAGTATTATAGTAGTTATATTCTTGTACATAGGAGTAGTATTATAGTAGTTATATTCTTGTACATAGGAGTAGTATTATAGTAGTTATATTCTTGTACATAGGGGCAGTATTATAGTAGTTATATTCTTGTACATAGGAGGTAGTATTATAGTAGTTATATTCTTGTACATAGGCGGTAGTATTATAGTAGTTATATTCTTGTACATAGGGGGCAGTATTATAGTAGTTATATTCTTGTACATAGGAGTAGTATTATAGTAGTTATATTCTTGTAAATAGGAGTAGTATTATAGTAGTTATATTCTTGTACATAGGAGGCAGTATTATAATAGTTATATTCTTGTACATAGGAGCAGTATTATAGTAGTTATATTCTTGTACATAGGCGGTAGTATTATAGTAGTTATATTCTTGTACATAGGGGGCAGTATTATAGTAGTTATATTCTTGTACATAGGAGTAGTATTATAGTAGTTATATTCTTGTACATAGGGGCAGTATTATAGTAGTTATATTCTTGTACATAGGAGCAGTATTATAGTAGTTATATTCTTGTACATAGGAGTAGTATTATAGTAGTTATATTCTTGTACATAGGAGTAGTATTATAGTAGTTATATTCTTGTACATTGGAGTAGTATTATAGTAGTTATATTCTTGTACATAGGAGCAGTATTATAGTAGTTATATTCTTGTACATTGGAGTAGTATTATAGTAGTTATATCTTTGTACATAAGAGTAGTATTATAGTAGTTATATTCTTGTACATTGGAGTAGTATTATAGTAGTTATATTCTTGTACATAGGGGCAGTATTATAGTAGTTATATTCTTGTACATAGAAGTAGTATTATAGTAGTTATATTCTTGTACATAGGGGGCAGTATTATAGTAGTTATATTCTTGTACATAGGAGTAGTATTATTGTAGTTATATTCTTGTACATAGGAGCAGTATTATAGTAGTTATATTCTTGTACATAGGAGTAGTATTATAGTAGTTATATTCTTGTACATAGGAGCAGTATTATAGTAGTTATATTCTTGTACATAGGAGTAGTATTATAGTAGTTATATTCTTGTACATAGGAGTAGTATTATAGTAGTTATATTCTTGTACATAGGGGCAGTATTATAGTAGTTATATTCTTGTACATAGGAGGTAGTATTATAGTAGTTATATTCTTGTATATAGGCGGTAGTATTATAGTAGTTATATTCTTGTACATAGGGGGCAGTATTATAGTAGTTATATTCTTGTACATAGGAGTAGTATTATAGTAGTTATATTCTTGTAAATAGGAGTAGTATTATAGTAGTTATATTCTTGTACATAGGAGGCAGTATTATAATAGTTATATTCTTGTACATAGGAGCAGTATTATAGTAGTTATATTCTTGTACATAGGCGGTAGTATTATAGTAGTTATATTCTTGTACATAGGGGGCAGTATTATAGTAGTTATATTCTTGTACATAGGAGTAGTATTATAGTAGTTATATTCTTGTACATAGGGGCAGTATTATAGTAGTTATATTCTTGTACATAGGAGCAGTATTATAGTAGTTATATTCTTGTACATAGGGGCAGTATTATAGTAGTTATATTCTTGTACATAGGGGCAGTATTATAGTAGTTATATTCTTGTACATAGGAGTAGTATTATAGTAGTTATATTCTTGTACATAGGAGTAGTATTATAGTAGTTATATTCTTGTACATAGGAGTAGTATTATAGTAGTTATATTCTTGTACATTGGAGTAGTATTATAGTAGTTATATTCTTGTACATAGGAGCAGTATTATAGTAGTTATATTCTTGTACATTGGAGTAGTATTATAGTAGTTATATCTTTGTACATAAGAGTAGTATTATAGTAGTTATATTCTTGTACATTGGAGTAGTATTATAGTAGTTATATTCTTGTACATAGGGGCAGTATTATAGTAGTTATATTCTTGTACATAGAAGTAGTATTATAGTAGTTATATTCTTGTACATAGGGGGCAGTATTATAGTAGTTATATTCTTGTACATAGGAGTAGTATTATAGTAGTTATATTCTTGTACATAGGAGTAGTATTATAGTAGTTATATTCTTGTACATAGGAGCAGTATTATAGTAGTTATATTCTTGTATATAGGAGTAGTATTATAGTAGTTATATTCTTGTACATAGGAGCAGTATTATAGTAGTTATATTCTTGTACATTGGAGTAGTATTATAGTAGTTATATTCTTGTACATAGGGTCAGTATTATAGTAGTTATATTCTTGTACATAGGAGTAGTATTATTGTAGTTATATTCTTGTACATAGGAGCAGTATTATAGTAGTTATATTCTTGTACATAGGAGTAGTATTATAGTAGTTATATTCTTGTACATAGGAGCAGTATTATAGTAGTTATATTCTTGTACATAGGAGTAGTATTATAGTAGTTATATTCTTGTACATAGGAGTAGTATTATAGTAGTTATATTCTTGTACATAGCGGCAGTATTATAGTAGTTATATTCTTGTACATAGGAGTAGTATTATAGTAGTTATATTCTTGTAAATAGGAGTAGTATTATAGTAGTTATATTCTTGTACATAGGAGGCAGTATTATAATAGTTATATTCTTGTACATAGGAGCAGTATTATAGTAGTTATATTCTTGTACATAGGCGGTAGTATTATAGTAGTTATATTCTTGTACATAGGGGGCAGTATTATAGTAGTTATATTCTTGTACATAGGAGTAGTATTATAGTAGTTATATTCTTGTACATAGGGGCAGTATTATAGTAGTTATATTCTTGTACATAGGAGCAGTATTATAGTAGTTATATTCTTGTACATAGGAGTAGTATTATAGTAGTTATATTCTTGTAAATAGGAGTAGTATTATAGTAGTTATATTCTTGTACATAGGAGGCAGTATTATAATAGTTATATTCTTGTACATAGGAGCAGTATTATAGTAGTTATATTCTTGTACATAGGCGGTAGTATTATAGTAGTTATATTCTTGTACATAGGGGGCAGTATTATAGTAGTTATATTCTTGTACATAGGAGTAGTATTATAGTAGTTATATTCTTGTACATAGGGGCAGTATTATAGTAGTTATATTCTTGTACATAGGAGCAGTATTATAGTAGTTATATTCTTTTACATAGTGGCAGTATTATAGTAGTTATATTCTTGTACATAGGGGCAGTATTATAGTAGTTATATTCTTGTACATAGGAGTAGTATTATAGTAGTTATATTCTTGTACATAGGAGTAGTATTATAGTAGTTATATTCTTGTACATAGGAGCAGTATTATACTAGTTATATTCTTGTACATAGGGGCAGTATTATAGTTGTTATATTCTTGTACATAGGGGCAGTATTATAGTAGTTATATTCTTGTACATAGGAGCAGTATTATTGTAGTTATATTCTTGTACATAGGAGTAGTATTATAGTAGTTATATTCTTGTACATAGGAGCAGTATTATAGTAGTTATATTCTTGTACATAGGAGTAGTATTATAGTAGTTATATTCTTGTACATTGGAGTAGTATTATAGTAGTTATATTCTTGTACATAGGAGCAGTATTACAGTAGTTATATTCTTGTACATAGGAGGTAGTATTATAGTAGTTATATTCTTGTACATTGGAGTAGTATTATAGTAGTTATATTCTTGTACATAGGAGCAGTATTACAGTAGTTATATTCTTGTACATAGGAGTAGTATTATAGTAGTTATATTCTTGTACATAGGAGTAGTATTATAGTAGTTATATTCTTGTACATAGGAGGTAGTATTATAGTAGTTATATTCTTGTACATAGGAGTAGTATTATAGTAGTTATATTCTTGTACATAGGAGGTAGTATTATAGTAGTTATATTCTTGTACATTGGAGTAGTATTATAGTAGTTATATTCTTGTACATAGGAGTAGTATTATAGTAGTTATATTCTTGTACATAGGAGGTAGTATTACAGTAGTTCTATTCTTGTACATAGGAGTAGTATTATAGTAGTTATATTCTTGTACATAGGAGCAGTATTATAGTAGTTATATTCTTGTACATAGGGGCAGTATTATAATAGTTATATTCTTGTACATAGGAGGTAGTATTATAGTAGTTCTATTCTTGTAAATAGGAGTAGTATTATAGTAGTTATATTCTTGTACATAGGAGCAGTATTATAGTAGTTATATTCTTGTACATAGGAGCAGTATTATAGTAGTTATATTCTTGTACATAGGAGCAGTATTATAGTAGTTATATTCTTGTACATAGGAGTAGTATTATAGTAGTTGTATACACAGTTGGTCCTCTATCTATAAAGCTAATAGACTCTACTGACTGACAATATTTCTCTACTTTAGGGTCATGGACCAGTCTTATGCTCATAAATCTCTAGGCTATTGATGTTCTTGGAGTCTTCTGGTAGTCATTATTATATATCAGCCTTTCAGATATTTCTGGGCTCTGATATGGAGACAATCTACATTCCTCATCTGACCTCAGGTCTCAGGGTTTGTGGTATGGGAAAGTGTTTGATGAAGGAATTGATGGATCCTCCTTTACCCTGATGTCTTGTACTTGGGCTCTTCTGATGTTACCAGTACTAGGTGGGTTTGGGGACATCTGGCAGTGACTATAGTCCTTTGTAGTTTTTGGCTGTTATGGGTTATCAGGTATGACAGCACCACGATGGGGGATTTCATTTGTCTTACTTTCTTTTCTTCTTCTGGGTTATATTGTCTCCTTCTGTGGTCCCAACAAATCACACACTCTGACTATTACTCACTGTCTATCTTTTCTTAGCTCTTTGTACTATAGCTCATTATGAACACTGACTCCTTGCTGCTGCTCTCTCCGTCCACCATGCTTTACACTGCGTGTCTGCTTGCTGTTTTTGACTTTTGTGTAGCCCCCCACTCAGGAGGACGTCAGTACATAGAGAGGAGATTCCCATGACAGCAAGGACAACGAAATCTGTAATGAGCAAAGGGGGGGCGGGGGGTTTACATTACAGAGGTCGCGTGCTCAGTGGGACAATCCAGGATTTTGGGTGCCCTATAAAATGGAGGAGATGAATATTAGTTTTATTTGTTTATATTATAATGTATAGGGGGCATTACATATACTTTCTGGGGGCCACAAGGGGTTATTATATTGTGTGGTGTCCACAAGGGTCATGATACTGTGTAGCGGCCACAAATTGGACATTTTACTGTTTGAGAGCCTCAGTGGATACATTATAGTGTGTAAGGGTCACAGTGGATACATTATAGTGTGTAAGGGTCACAATGGATACATTATAGTGTGTAAGGGTCACATTGTTGGATACATTATAGTGTGTAAGGGTCACAATGGATACATTATAGTGTGTAAGGGTCACATTGTTGGATACATTATAGTGTGTAAGGGTCACAATGGAAACATTATAGTGTGTAAGGGTCACAATGGATGCATTATAGTGTGTAAGGGTCACATTGGATACATTATAGTGTGTAAGGGTCACATTGGATACATTATAGTGTGTAAGGGTCACATTGGATACATTATAGTGTGTAAGGGTCACATTGGATACATTATACTGTGTAAGGGTCACATTGGATACATTATAGTGTGTAAGGGTCACATTGGATACATTATAGTGTGTAAGGGTCACAATGGATGCATTATAGTGTGTAAGGGTCACATTGGATACATTATAGTGTGTAAGGGTCACATTGGATACATTATAGTGTGTAAGGGTCACAATAGATATATTATAGTGTGTAAGGGTCACAGTGGATACATTATAGTGTGTAAGGGTCACAATAGATATATTATAGTGTGTAAGGATCACGTTGGATACATTATAGTGTGTAAGGGTCACATTGGATACATTATACTGTGTAAGGGTCACAGTGGATACATTATAGTGTGTAAGGGTCACATTGGATACATTATAGTGTGTAAGGGTCACAATAGATATATTATAGTGTGTAAGGGTCACAGTGGATACATTATAGTGTGTAAGGGTCACATTGGATACATTATAGTGTGTAAGGATCTCGTTGGATACATTATAGTGTGTAAGGATCACGTTGGATACATTATAGTGTGTAAGGGTCACAATGGATACATTATAGTGTGTAAGGGTCACAATGGATGCATTATAGTGTGTAAGGGTCACAATCTTTACATTGTAGTGTGTAAGGGTCACAATAGATACATTATAGTGTGTAAGGGTCACAATAGATACATTATAGTGTGTAAGGGTCACAATAGATACTTTATAGTGTGTAAGGGTCACAATAGATACATTTTGGTGTGTAAGGGTCACAAGGGTGCATTATAGTGTATGAGGGTCATACGTGGGCATGATACCATATGGCACACAATGGAGGCACTAAACAATGTGGCAGCCACTAAAGCGGTGTTATACACACTTGGGGGTGACAAGGGGGCATTGTAAGATATGGGGGCCACAAGGAAGGGTTACTCTACTGTCTTGTTTCCCAGTGAGATGTTATATTGTGTAGGGGCCACAAGAAGGACCTTATACTATCTGGGGTCCAGAAGGGGCCAGACCATTGGATGGGTGCTATGCGACCCCTAATTCTTCTTCGGACATGGACTCTTACTGATGGTTTCCCCAACACTTTACAGCTGGAAGTCCTAATGGGGGATTCAGTTTTGAACATTTAGGATCAGTCAGCAGAGACAGGCACGGAGTAGGAGTCTTGTGTCCCATTACTTAATTTTACCAGTATCTAAACAAGACTTTTTTTTGGCCAGAGAATCTCTGGCACTGGAGATTTATATATTGTCTCATCTTCAAAGGTTCGCTGTAGCGATCATGTACGGCTCGGCCTGTCCTCCCAGACATTGCTCCTTCTCTGATCCCTATTTCTCATCTCCATAAATGTTACGAATTCCTTACATGCCGTCCATGCCGCCATATCTGCAGGTAATGCCGCATTAAGTGATGGGACTCCCACCACATTCCTGTACAGAGGGCAGGTATATTATATCATAGCATTATATCATAGTGACTTAGAGCACCTTATGGTATACGTGTCTTATGGTCTATATGTTAGTATATGAGTACAAAATATCTTAGTGAAAGGCGTGTATACTTTTGCAACCAATTTAAGTAATTTAATGCATAAATACAAATTTTTTAAAAAAATCTCCTACTATTGCGTGTTTCCAGCTCCTGTGCAGGCCTAGGTGTCGCCATGTTTACAGACTACAATCGGACTTTGTGTAGTCTGGTCCTGCAGGGCTTCACTCCTTATCTTACTCTCGGCTTCTGCTTTGTGTAGTTTATCAGGAGAGGACAATGGGATCAGACTACATGGGGTTTGTTTGTAGTCTGTAACCATGGAGACACATAGCTTTGCATAGGTGCTGTAAACACAGATCTATAGGTGTTGTCCATTTATGACTATTTACAAATGTGTCCTTTGTAGGTATGGAGAACTTACTTGGTTACCTATGTATAACTAGAGAAAACATCATATAGATTGGAGGGAACCACATGGTAAGGAGCTTTAGGGGATATCTACAGGAGGAGTTGTGTGGCCATCTTCAGGCTGGAGTTCTTTAGGTCCACCAGAGGAGATGATCCCAGAAGACATTCCATTTGTAGAGAACATTATATATTATACCTGGTCCTGCCTGACCTCAGTTACTTAGCCCCTGACTTGTTGGACTATGCTCCTGTCCACCCTATGGTACCACATACCTGGTCCTGCTTGACCTCAGTTACTTAGCCCGTGACTTGTTGGACTATGCTCCTGTCCACCCTATGGTACCACATACCTGGTCCTGCCTAACCTCAGTTACTTAGCCCGTGACTTGTTGGACTATGCTCCTGTCCACCCTATGGTACCACATACCTGGTCCTGCCTGACCTCAGTTACTTAGCCCGTGACTTGTTGGACTATGCTCCTGTCCACCCCATGATACCACATACCTGACTTCACTTCCTCTTGGCCCCTGACTTGTTGGACTATGCTCCTGTCCGCCCCATGATACCACATACCTGACTTCACTTCATCTTGGCCCCTGTCTTTTTGGACTATGCTCCTGTCCGCACTATGGTACCACATACCTGACTTCACTTCATCTTGGCCCCTGACTTTTGGACTATGCTCCTGTCCACTACATGGTACCACATACCTGACTTCACTTCCTTTTGGCCCCTGACTTGTTGGACTATGCTCCTGTCTGTCCCTTGGTACCAGATACCTGCCTCACCCCAATACATCTGACCACACTCCAGTCTGTACCATGGGACTTCATGCCCAGTTTTGCCTAATCTCCATCACTTGATCTCCTTTGACCACACTCCTATATCCCCAGCTCATTCACCTTACAAGAATTCTTCCAGTGTTGGCCCTCGCAACCATAATTCCACCCATTCACATCCAACTTGCAGTCTCGGGAAAAGGAGGTGCCCTAGATAAACAGTATGTCTGAATTTCATTCCCTCCACTTTCCTTCAGAGCTGACTCCTTCCTTCACTTGTTAAGTCTTCTACAGTCATATGACTGCATCTTAAGTAGACTCCACATGGACCCGCATGGTGGCTGTTTACTAAACTCTTTGTCCAAAGAAAACTTTTTCCAGTCTGGACCTCAGAAGAGCCAAACCAATGTCTGAATCCGCCCCCACTCCCAGTTTCATCTTAAGACGTCCACATGTCTTAAGATTAGACTCCCCAGTCTCTTCTAAACACGAAGAATTAATTGATTAAAGACATCTAAGAGTCCATTTGTTTTGCTACCATGGACCCTGTCTGGACAATGGGAGTTTTCCTCCTAACTAAACACAGATGTCTCACCATACAAGCATCTACTAATGTTCTCTGTACCGTCTCGGCCCAAGGAGCTGCTACAAGTGACATCTACTTCTTGAGAAAGGACGGCTCTGTCTGCGTCTGTTCAGTGTCCCTCATAGTCATGTCATTTTCTTGCAGGTTTCCTGCCAATTCTGGCTAGATATGTATAAGGAGTAACGTCTGAGTCAGAGGAGTCAAGTGTCTTCGATCTCACGCGTCTTGATACAAGGTTTATTATCCTGCAGGCCAGATGTCATCTCTCCGACCCAAAGTCTTTCATAAGACACAATATAAAAGTATGTCTTCTGGGAAGACTCGTCGTGTTACAGGAGAACAAGTAATAGGAAACAAAAAGTGGCGATTAGCACATTTTCCGCTACCAACAAGTGAAAGGGAGAAGAAGTCTTGTGTTCTAGACCTGCTGCTTGTCACATCTGTGGTCTCCTCCAGAATGTAGTCACGTCACATCTCCGTGCAAAATGTTGTATACAGGATTTTATAGAAGTGGTCCGGGCCCCAGTGCTACCACAGTAGTTACACCCCTGGGTCTAAGATTACTCTGTGGCTGGCACAGGTAGATGCGGTGGTGGGCACTACTGGTTGGCACTGTTGTCACTTAGGCGTGTCCCAGTGCTGGTTGTGTTGCCCAAACAGTGTGACGCATTGTGGCCTATGGTGCCAGTGTCGCCAGGATATCTGAGCAGTCTGATGCAGACAGGTGTCTCGTGAACATGGCAGCACATCGCGAGTTAAGTGACTTTGAACATGGGATGATAATCGGTGCAAGACGCATGGGGCATAGCATTTTGGAGACTACCCGGGAATTTGGGTTTCCGAGGTCAACAGTGTCTCGGGTGAACCTGCAATATCGCGGAGACAACGTTGACAGACGCGTAAACCGGCACATCGGTTGACCACAAGTGTTCGAAGAACAGATGTCACATCACCTCCGCGGAGTCATACGGGGCTCTTGACGGTCTAGTGTGGGTCAAATCGCCACCAATTTGAATGTGGGGCACCAAGACCCCATTTCCATCAGGAGTGAACGCCGAGAACTGCACCGCATAGGCTTCAACAGTTGACGCCTGACCCGTGTCCCTTTGCTGACGCTGCAACACAGAGCTCGAAGACTGGCATGGGTCCGCAACCGTCATCATTGGACCATGGAACAGTGGCGGCATGTGGCATGGTCTGATGAATCACGGTTCCAGTTGTACAGAGCCGATGGGCGTGTGAGAGTGTGACGTATGCCCCATGAAGCCATGGATCCTGCATGCCAACAGGGACGTGTCCAGGCGGGAGATGGCTCCGTGATGGTCTGGGCCATGTTCACATGGTCGCAATTGGGCCCCATTGTCTGGGTGCAGGGATCAATGACCAGTGCTCAATAAGTGCAACTTATGGCAGACCATCTGCACCCTGTTCTGGTGTTGGAGTTTCCTGATGGGGACGCTGTGTACCAACAGGACAATGCAACATGTCATCGCTCATTGGTGGCACAGGACTGGTTTAATGAACACACCAGTGACCTCATGACCCTCGATTGGACTGCCCACTCACCTGACCTCAACCCCATAGAGCATTTTGGGGATACTCTGGACACCAGTGTCCGCTCTATGGACTCAGCGCCAACCAACTGTGGACTGCAGTGCAGACTGCATGGATCAATATCCCTCCAGAACTTCTCCAACACCTCATGGAGCCCAGGCCTCGTCGTCTTGCTGTAGTTATCAGGGCTCACGGAGGGGCGACCCTCTATTATCGGAGCATCCGGTACCTTCCCATGACTTTTGGCCACTCACTATATATCCACTGTGCTCCTTTATAAGGGTCTTCCCATGTCCGGCACTTATGACGTATCTATGGAGAATGGGATCCTAATATATTAGGAGAACAGAGGATCCCATTGGTCACCCCAGAGAAGCCATAAGTGAGGAGAGTTTTGACCCTTGGACCAGAAGGGGGGGGGGAGGGGGGGAACCACTTTAGGTAAATGTAACATTTGGGGGAATTTTCTGTTTCCTTTAACGTACAATGTTCCACAGAATAGAGAAATCTTATCTTAAGTGCTCGAATTCTGGTTAATGTCCCGGCGGCAGGAAGAGAGGAGGGCGATGACTACACAAATCTAGAACTTAGTCAGCGCTCGACCCCTCATAAAGCTGGTAAGACTGAAGTAATGTAACTCTGTGACTCTCTGGGGTGAAGCGATCTGTCTTGTCTCTCACGTTGATGATAGGAAAGTGTAATGAAATGTAATGAGTCACGGAACGTCCTCGGCTTTGTCATCTGCTAAAAACTTTCCATATAGACCGGCGACCTCATCATCGACACGACCGCCCTCCAGAGATGTCGCTATAGTCATCTCTGCATCTTATCATCTCTAGTAACCCAACTCATTAGACTGGAAACAACATCAAAAAATGGACAAACTGGGGTCATGAGACTCCCCTCGGTTACTGTTCCGTTTATTTGGGGACCCCGGTTCTTGAGGCACGGCCTTAGCCAATAGCTGCAGAGCAGGAAGTCAGAGGAGGGGACATCGTTGTAGTTTCCTGGACATCCCAGTAACATGCAGACATTTTGTCTTAAAGACTCCGAGAAGCTTTGAAACTTACATTTTAAGGTCAAGAGTGAAAACCAGTAGGGTAGAGCGATCGGGATCGGGAAAGATCCTGACATGTCAAGATCAGCTCAACCCTAATTACCAGTCCTGGCAAGTTACGTGTCCTGTAACCCCACCAGTATCACATTATTATAGATGATGGAAGTGTTAGGGGTGCATGTATTCATCAATTTTACATAATTTCTTAAGACATTCATCTTTAGATCTTCCCCCTCTTCATAGTCTCTGGAGTCTAGAACATGAGAAGGGCAGTGATATCACCAGACAGCCCCACCCCTTCACAGTGACATCACCAGATGTTTCCAGATGACCCCACCTCTTCACAGTGACATCAGCAAATCTTCCCAGATAACCCAACCCCTTCTCAGTGATATCACTAGATCTTCCCAGATAACCCCACCCCTTCACAATGATATCACCGAATCTTCCCAGATGACCCCACTCCTTCACAGTGACATCACCAGATGTTCCCAGATAACCCCACCCCTTTTCAGTGATATCACCAGATCTTTCCAGATAGCCCCACGCCTTCACAGTGACATCACCAACCTTTCCCTGATAACTCCACCCCTTCACAGTGACATCACCAGATCTTCCCAGACAACCCCACCCTTCGCAGTGATATCACAAGCCCTTCCTATGTAACCAAAACCCCTCGCAGTGATATCACAAGCCACTCCCAGTCGGCCTCACCTCCTCACATTGATATCTGCTCCCCAAAAGTGATATCCCCAGCCCTTCTCAGATAACGCCGCCCCCTCACGTTGCTATCACCAGCTCTTCCCAAACAATCCAGCTACTCACTGTGATGTCACCAGCCATTTCCAGATGGCTCCACCCCCTCCCAGTGACATCACTAGTCCTTCCCAGATAACTCAACTACACATTATGATGTCACCAACTCTTCTCAGATAACTCCTCCCCTTACAAGTCTTTCCCCATAGCTTACTATCTATCTTTTGTACCTTATTTAACCCTTCTCAGTTTAGTTATATTTGGCTATGCTTTACCCTGCAGCCCTGATCTGTCTATCCTGGCCAGATAACATTGGTTTGTTGTAGCCTCCCAGGATACACACCCCACCAGACACCCTCTGGCCCTTGAATGTTCTGCCTATAAGTGTAGAGAGCTGGTTGCATTCATTTCACAGCAGGCTGTAAAGTGAGATGCTGTACCAAGGTATAGAGGAGTCTGTTTAGCCACTCGAGGTCGGCATTTATTCATATATCCGTATACACTGATTCTGTATCTGTAGGTGCTTTATTTATTAGTGGTCAGACCGCCGGAGAGATCTCCAAGGGATTATATAAGGAATGTGTTTATAATGGAGGAGACAATGTTATTAAGAGCTGTAGTAGAAGGAGGGGTGCACCATACCATGGAGACAAGAAAGGGTCGGGGTCTTCACATACAACATGGCCTTCAAAGTAAGGAGATGCCCAGGTTATACCAGCACGGTCCATATACTACATACAAGAAGATATATATATATATAGTTATATACCAGGGGTGGGGGGGGGATCCTCCTTTATGACTACATTAGACGTCTCTTCTCCTTCCTCCAGCCTTGAGTTTCTCCAGGCCCGGAGCTGTACGTCTCCTCTAATAGACTGAATATCCTTTAAGTAGAATTCGGATATAACTTCTCCTCTTTGAAATTTCCGTCATTTGGTTTCTTATAAGGTTTATTATAGGATACAGTCGGCGGTGTAGGCCTCATTTCCTAGAAGTGATCGGTGTGATCTGCCGCGCTCCATCCTTCAACCTCCTTCAAGACACTGCTCTACAGATGGAAGGATATGGAATGTTTTAGGATTTCAAACAACTTTGTTTCTTTATGTTAATGGAGCAGGACGTCTTGATTAAATTAAAGAGAGAGAAAATACTTTGCCTCATTCATCTGTAGTCACATCCAAAGCTGCATCTACATTCTGCTGGGTTCTTGTTAACCTCCATTTCAATTCCTACTCCATGCAGTTTCATTGTGTCTAAAGGAGTGATCCATAACTTGTTACACAACTCTCAGCATGCCCTTACAGACACCGATTAGGTTACCTACAAAGTTGCATGAAGGCGACGTTTAGTATAAATGACATTATTATGTATGCTTTATGAAGATCCAGTATGCAGAATATATCAGTACGGTAACTGCTATGTTTAAGGTGCACTAAATATATATTTTTAAATATTTTTATAAATTCTTTTGTAAAAGTTGCATGAAGGTGACTTTTAGTGTAAATTACATAATTGAGGGCGGGTTCACACCTGCGCCCGGTTTCCGCTTTGTGGGTTTCCGTCTTCTGCCCGAGAAACTGGACAGGAGACGGAAAACCAGCAGGCAGTATCCATCCTTCAGCGTCTTCTAGTCTTCGTAGCGAAATGTTTTTTGTTTTTTTTAACTGGACACAAAGTCCTGCATGTCCGACTTCGTGTCCGGTTAAAAAAAATGGTTTCACCGTGGAGAGGCACAAAACGTTCACAGGCGGACACTTTGAACACCCATTCAAGTGAATGGGTTTGAAAAATGACTGCCGGTTTCCATCTCCTGTCCAGTTTTTCGGGCATAAGACGGAAACCTGCAAAAGCAGAGCCCGGGCGCAGGTGTGAACCCGCCTTTACTTGTTTTTTGTAGGCAGAGTATGTACAATTTGTTAATACAGTAATTGATATGTTGGAAGGGTGCACTATATATATTTTTTTAACATTTCTGCTTGAAATATTTACCTTTGTCAAAGTTGTATGATGGCGGTGTTTGGAGTAAATTACATTATTGAGTGGTATTTTTATAGGCAAAATATAGCATATTTCCAAAAGATACCGTATGTAGTATTTGTTAATACAATAAATGTTATTTTGGGACACGTACTGTATATTTTTACAATTCCTGCTTAAATAACTGTTTGTGTCAAAGTTGCATGAAGGTGGTTGTATTCAGTTGTATTTTTGTAGACATAATTTGATGTGCTTTCTTAATATACACTATGTAGAATTTTTGGGGTGCACTATATATATATATATATATATATATATTAGATTTTTATAAATTCTATTTAAAATAAATACTTTTGTCTAAGTTGCATGAAGGCGACGTTTAGTGTAAATTACATTATTGTATTTTTGTAGCAAATTATGTTGCTTTTTTTTTTAATGAAGATACAGTATGTACAATTTGTTAGTACGGTAACTACTATTTTTTTTGGGGGGGGCGCAGTATCAATTTCGATGACATTTCAGCATTTTTATAAACACGAGCCAGTATAGATGTCACTATGTGATATATATGAACAGTGCTCACTTACTTGTGGAGTCTTCACAGTGTATTTTGTGCATAAATCCCTGTCTGTATACAAGTTTTCTTGAACATTAAGTTCCGTGCTCTGTGAGCTAAAAAGCTGCAGAAATCTCTCTGCTAGTTTGCTACAATGTATCAGGCTATTGAGCTCACAGAGATTTGTCTATATTGGATAGAGCTGTAGACAATGCTCTGTGAGCAGCAACAGTTGCACAAATCTGTGCTGGTTTGCTACATTGTATCAGTGTGTAGTGCAGACTGTTGAGCTCGCAGAGCATTGTCTAGACTGGATACAATTGTTATCACTTTTCAGATGAGAGCAGGACTCACTATGTACAAGGTGTTCAGCCTGTGAAATCAACTGTATAAGCCTAGACAATGCTCTGTGAGCTCAACACATCATCATCAGCAACTGCACAAATCTCTGCTAGTTTGTTACAATGTATCAAGCTGTTTAGCTCACAGAGCATTGTCTAGGCTGGATACAATTGTAACAACTCCTGAGCTAAGAACAGGACTTGCTATATACAGGGTTACTGCCCCTAAGAGGGATTCCAGTCACTGACAGCAAACAGAGGTCTGGCCAATGGGACATAAAGACATAAGGAAGCCGCAGAACTTTCCATTTACACAAAGACTAAGATTTATTTATCCAAAACTGGAAATCCCTTTAAAAGAAACAAAGTTTCTGGAGAAATGATGGAAGACATTTGGTTTGTGTTTAATGGAATTATTACTCAATGCTGGGTAGGGGGCGGGGGGCACAGGGCTGTAATGAATTATAACACCCCTAACCCTTTCTATACAACATGTGGGAAATGTTCCTAATTAGCGAGGCACAATAAGTCAGAGTCACATGACGCAGTGACGGGAATAAGGTCGGAGCAGTGAGCGTGAGGCTGGGGTTCTGTCTCTGCTACTAATAGAAGTCATGCTACTCCTTGGTTAGGGCGGGTGGGGGGCTGCGAGAACAGGGAAATCCCACCTCACTGCTGCCCCCATGTCTGTACAGAGCATTGCATCTAAAGAGAGTTCTGACCACGGGGAATTTCCTAATGGACAAGCCTCTTCTCTGTGGCAGCTCTTGAAATAGTGAGATGATTGTGGGTAGGGGGTGTAGTGGACTTTGAGGGATCACCAAAGGTTCCTCTGTCATATATCTTCTAAGTGTCACAAGGTAGGTATTACAGATTTTGCATTGGGGACCATGAGCTTCATGTTGCCGCGCCGGGACCGCCAGTGATGAGCAGTGATCACCAGGTAACTCTGCACGAGGATCCATACTAGTGTAGCTAGTGCCAGCTGAAGTCAATGGCCCACCACCACATTATACATGGTAGCACCTAGTCTTCTGGTCTTGCGTTTCTTGCTCCAACCACCTAAACATTTAAGGAACTTCATATAATGGGTAACCTAAGATTTATTAACATGGGCCTATATTGCCTCTGGAACCTGGAACCACCTGCCCCATCACCACCACAAAGAGTTGAAGTGAACCTGCATGTGGTGACCTTCAACATCAAGTCTATGGAAGTTATTGAGAAAGCCAACCAAATCAATGACACCCATGGACTTCCCCATCCCCTGTTTTCATAGGTCCTCAAATAGTCATCATGATGAGTGTTGATGGCCCCTAGGTCTTCACAGTGATGACGCTCCATATGTAACACCCTAAAACTAGCAATGGATTACCATTTTTTTGTGGTTATCTATGTCCGGTATTGTTAACGGGGTCACTGTTTATGTGGTTGCTCAGACCTCACCCAATAGTGGTCACTTCTCACATCTCATTTGGGTTGATGGGTTTCTGAGTAGTCATCACAGTGGGTGGTGGAAACCCCTAGGTCTTCAAGATGGTGGAAACCAATAGAGATCGTGATGGAAACCCCTACAGTAGGTCTTCAAGATGGTGGAAACCAATAGAGATGGTGATGGCAACCCATATAGTAGGTCTTCAAGATGGTGGGAACCAATAGAGATGGTGATGGAAACCCCTACAGTAGGTCCTCAAGATGGTGGAAACCAATAGAGATGGTGATGGAAACCCCTACAGTAGGTCTTCAAGATGGTGGGAACCAATAGAGATGGTGATGGCAACCCCTATAGTAGGTCTTCAAGATGGTGGGAACCAATAGAGATCGTGATGGAAACCCCTACAGTAGGTCTTCAAGATGGTGGGAACCAATAGAGATGGTGATGGAAACCCCTACAGTAGGTCCTCAAGATGGTGGAAACCAATAGAGATGGTGATGGAAACCCCTACAGTAGGTCTTCAAGATGGTGGAAACCAATAGAGATGGTGATGGAAACCCCTACAGTAGGTCTTCAGGATGGTGGAAACCTATAGAGATGGTGATGGAAACCTCTATAGTAGGTGTTCAAGATGGTGGAAACCAATAGAGATGATGATGGAAACCCCTACAGTACGTCTTCAAGATGGTGGAAACCAATAGAGATGGTGATGGAAACCCCTACAGTAGGTCTTCAAGATGGTGGACTCTCCAAGGCACAATCCCATTTACTATAATTTGACCATATACAGGACAATAATGATAGAATTGGCCATACATATTTCAAACACATTGGCCATATGGGTGGCTTCTCTCTTACGAGAACAGGGAGTCGTCACAATCCAACATGGCGGACCCTTCTTTCTCATAACTTCCGCCTTCCTTTAACTAGATCTTTGGCCACCAAAATATCCATAAATCTAATGAGTATGACCAAGAATAAATTGAGAGATGTCTTGAAGGTTACGGGATTATCTGAAGGTCTTGGAAACTTTCACTTTGGAACAGAAGCTGTGAAGCCCTTGTTACAGCAGTGTAATCTCTTAAACCCGCTTCTGACATAGACTTCTTGGCATTTCCTTGTGACGCCGAGGAGGCCCCAAGACTCTTTTCATTGCATTACAGATGTGATTCGTAACACGTGTGTAGAGGACACACATGACTCACTGGACCCGGCAGAGAAGTGGAGAAGTGTTTGACGCGTTTCATGTCCTGCCAGCAATGTTAACACACTGATTAGATTATGCCGGGGACCAGATTCTGTCTATAGAATTTGTAATCCCAAATTAAGGACAGATCTCTATCTTCTCCACCAGAAGAGCGGGGGCTGGGGCGCAGACATTTATCTTGTAGAGTGGTTTTTTGGATCATCAGCAAAAGAAGAAGAAATATTGATGTGTAGAGGAGAATCTTCGTGACCTGGTGAACTTAAAGGGGACCTGCCAGGTCTTATTCTGACCACAAACAGACCTCGGCAGTCTCTGATCTCAAAAAACAAAGTTATAAAGTTAAAATTCCCATGTAAATTTACTAGAACTAGTTCCCGCCAGCGCACTGCCTAACTCTCCTGAAATCCCGCGCAGGCGCAGTTAGCGGCGCCTCTGCCCAAACCTCTGCAAATGAATAAGGTCCTCTGGCCAGGCACCCACTGGTTGGGTGGGAAGATACTCGGACGCATGCGTAGGACCCTAAACAAGAGAGTAACATGGAGGTATCAACAACTAAGTAGGGTTTGAAGGGTTCTGTACTGCAACTTGGGACAGGAAGAACAAGGTCGGATTAGGACTACGGTTGAGTAGGGTTGAGCGATCGGGGAAGATCGGATCCCGATCAGCGATCGAGCAAATTTCACGATCGGGATCGGCTGGAAAATGATCGAAAATCAGATTTTAAAAACGATCCTGAAATCTCAACCCTCCTTATAACTAATAATATAATTCTACTTCTTGCTTGGCCTCTTTTTCAGCTCTACTTCCATTCACCAAACCTCACCCGGTACCGATACCGTGATATACAATTGGTAAGACCAATCCTTATTCTGCCATGTTGTCTCCAGTGTTTACACTGCTGAGCAGCTCCTTGTGGGCGGGACTACAGAGTGATTGACAGCTCTTGTGTAAATGGCCAAATCTGGGCAATGAAGGAGATTCTAATGTCCACCTAGACCTGGAGCAAAATCCGGTGGGCAAAACCGCATCATGTGGACATACCCAAATGGTGCCAAGTAACACATAGTGGCGGTATGCCCCTTTAAATAATTTCAAGGACTATCGCATGAGTAATCATCCTTGAAAGACGCCCAATTTGCGAGTTCCCATGCACACCCCATCTTGGCTCGGCTGTGCAGCGCTCAGTAACAGCTGTCAGCTGGTCCCTGCTCCCCGCTGGCCATACATGTGCGGCTCCGAGACTTCTCCTGTCACTGGCTCATTCCACAAGTTCCTTCGAGAGCTAAACTTTTTAATGCACATGACATACACATCTCCACTACACCCCCTGCCCCGCTATAGAGACCCCACAAATGTGCAACCGTCCAGGAACGAGAAGGTGTTTATAGAAGGAAAGAAAGAAGGAGCCGCAGGGAAGTATCTGAGATAGCGCCGCCATGTCATCATCCTGCAGAAATAGGGATTGTATATACAAGGTCTTCCTGGTCACATGGTTGTTAACCAGTTCACGACTGGGCCATGTCCCCTGATTCAGGACACAGTTTTAGGTTTCTTTTAGGGCAGGCGGTTTTCAAGGCTGTAATATGTTTAATATAATACATTTTTGTTACTTTTTGTAATATCTGCAAAGATGTTAAAAGAATAAAGTCTACTTTCCAGTCTAGACAATGCTCTGTGAGCCAAACATCTCTCTCCTAGTTTGATACAATGTAGCAGTCTGCAGTCCAGGCTGTTTAGCTCACAGAGCATTGGCTAGATAGGATACAATTGTATTCATACACTGCAAGCCTTGTACAGAGCTAGTCCTTCTCTCAGCTAGGAAGTGGAGATAATACTGTGTGCAGGGGCCACTATGGGCTATAATACTGTGTACAGGGGCCACTATGGGACATAATACTGTGTACAGGGGCCACTATGGGACATAATACTGTGTACAGGGGCCACTATGGGACATAATACTGTGTGCAGGGACCACTATGGGGGATAATACAGTGTGCAGGGGCCACTATGGGGGATAATACTGTGTGCAGGGGACACTATGGGGCATAATACTGTGTGCAGGGGCCACTATGGGACATAATACTGTGTGCAGGGGCCACTATGGGACATAATACTGTGTGCAGGGGCCACTATGGGGGATAATACTGTGTGCAGGGGCCACTATGGGGGATAATACTGTGTGCAGGGGACACTATGGGGCATAATACTGTGTGCAGGGGCCACTATGGAACATAATACTGTGTGCAGGGGCCACTATGGGACATAATACTGTGTGCAGGGGCCACTATGGGGCATAATACTGTGTGCAGGGGCCACTATGGGACATAATACTGTGTGCAGGGGCCACTATGGGACATAATACTGTGTGCAGGGGCCACTATGGGCTATAATACTGTGTACAGGGGCCACTATGGGACATAATACTGTGTGCAGGGACCACTATGGGGGATAATACTGTGTGCAGGGGCCACTATGGGGGATAATACTGTGTGCAGGGGCCACTATGGGGCATAATACTGTGTGCAGGGGCCACTATGGGACATAATACTGTGTGCAGGGGCCACTATGGGACATAATACTGTGTGCAGGGGCCACTATGGGCTATAATACTGTGTACAGGGGCCACTATGGGACATAATACTGTGTGCAGGGACCACTATGGGGGATAATACTGTGTGCAGGGGCCACTATGGGGGATAATACTGTGTGCAGGGGCCACTATGGGACATAATACTGTGTGCAGGGGCCACTAATAGACATAATACTGTGTGGAGGGGCCACTATGGGACATAATACTGTGTGCAGGGGCCACTATGGGGCATAATACTGTGTGCAGGGGCCACTATGGGGCATAATACTGTGTGCAGGGGCCACTATGGGACATAATACTGTGTGCAGGGGCCACTATGGGACATAATACTGTGTGCAGGGGCCACTAATAGACATAATACTGTGTGCAGGGGCCACTATGGGACATAATACTGTGTGCAGGGGCCACTATGGGGCATAATACTGTGTGCAGGGGCCACTATGGGGCATAATACTGTGTGCAGGGGCCACTATGGGACATAATACTGTGTGCAGGGGCCACTATGGGGGATAATACTGTGTGCAGGGGCCACTATGGGACATAATACTGTGCGCAGGGGCCACTATGGGACATAATACTGTGCGCAGGGGCCACTATGGGACATAATACTGTGTGCAGGGGCCACTATGGGGCATAATACTGTGTGCAGGGGCCACTATGGGACATAATACTGTGTGCAGGGGCCACTATGGGGGATAATACTGTGTGCAGGGGCCACTATGGGCTATAATACTGTGTGCAGGGGCCACTAAGGGACATAATACTGTGTGCAGGGGCCACTATGGGGGATAATACTGTGTGCAGGGGACACTATGGGGCATAATACTGTGTGCAGGGGCCACTATGGGACATAATACTGTGTGCAGGGGCCACTATGGGACATAATACTGTGTGCAGGGGCCACTATGGGGATAATACTGTGTGCAGGGGCCACGATGGGGCATAATACTGTGTGCAGGGGCCACTATGGGACATAATACTGTGTGCAGGGGCCACTATGGGACATAATACTGTGTGCAGGGGCCACTATGGGCTATAATACTGTGTACAGGGGCCACTATGGGACATAATACTGTGTGCAGGGACCACTATGGGGGATAATACTGTGTGCAGGGGCCACTATGGGGGATAATACTGTGTGCAGAAGACACTATGGGGTATAATACTGTGTGCAGGGGCCACTATGGGACATAATACTGTGCGCAGGGGCCACTATGGGACATAATACTGTGTGCAGGGGCCACTATGGGACATAATACTGTGTGCAGGGGCCACTATGGGGTATAATACTGTGTGCAGGGGCCACTATGGGGTATAATACTGTGTGCAGGGGCCACTATGGGGCATAATACTGTGTGCAGGGGCCACTATGGGGTATAATACTGTGTGCAGGGGCCACTATGGGACATAATACTGTGTGCAGGGGCCACTATGGGACATAATACTGTGTGCAGGGGCCACTATGGGGGATAATACTGTGTGCAGGGGCCACTATGGGCTATAATACTGTGTGCAGGGGCCACTATGGGGTATAATACTGTGTGCAGGGACCACTATGGGGGATAATACTGTGTGCAGGGGCCACTATGGGGGATAATACTGTGTGCAGGGGACACTATGGGGCATAATACTGTGTGCAGGGGCCACTATGGGACATAATACTGTGTGCAGGGGCCACTATGGGACATAATACTGTGTGCAGGGGCCACTATGGGGATAATACTGTATGCAGGGGCCACTATGGGGCATAATACTGTGTGCAGGGGCCACTATGGGACATAATACTGTGTGCAGGGGCCACTATGGGACATAATACTGTGTGCAGGGGACACTATGGGGAATAATACTGTGTGCAGAGGCCACTATGGGACATAATACTGTGTGCAGGGGCCACTATGGGACATAATACTGTGTGCAGGGGCCACTATGGGGCATAATACTGTGTGCAGGGGCCACTAATAGACATAATACTGTGTGCAGGGGCCACTATGGGACATAATACTGTGTGCAGGGGCCACTATGGGGGATAATACTGTGTGCAGGGACCACTATGGGACATAATACTGTGTGCAGGGGCCACTATGGGGTATAATACTGTGTGCAGGGGCCACTATGGGACATAATACTGTGTGCAGGGGCCACTATGGGACATAATACTGTGTGCAGGGGCCACTATGGGGTATAATACTGTATGCAGGGGTCACTATGGGACATAATACTGTGTGCAGGGGCCACTATGGGGTATAATACTGTGTGCAGGGGCCACTATGGGACATAATACTGTGTGCAGGGGCCACTATGGGACATAATACTGTGTGCAGGGGCCACTATGGGGTATAATACTGTGTGCAGGGGTCACTATGGGACATAATACTGTGTGCAGGGGCCACTATGGGACATAATACTGTGTGCAGGGGCCACTATGGGGTATAATACTGTATGCAGGGGTCACTATGGGGTATAATACTGCGTGCAGGGGCCACTATGGGGTATAATACTGTATGCAGGGGTCACTATGGGACATAATACTGTGTGCAGGGGCCACTATGGGGTATAATACTGTGTGCAGGGGCCACTATGGGACATAATACTGTGTGCAGGGGCCACTATGGGGTATAATACTGTGTGCAGGGGCCACTATGAGACATAATACTGTGTGCAGGGGCCACTATGGGACATAATACTGTGTGCAGGGGCCACTATGGGACATAATACTGTATGCAGGGGCCACTATGGGACATAATACTGTGTGCAGGGGCCACTATGGGACATAATACTGTATGCAGGGGCCACTATGGGACATAATACTGTGTGCAGGGGCCACTGTGGGACATAATACTGTGTGCAGGGGCCACTATGGGACATAATACTGTGTGCAGGGGCCACTATGGGGGATAATACTGTGTGCAGGGGCCACTATGGGGTATAATACTGTATGCAGGGGTCACTATGGGACATAATACTGTGTGCAGGGGCCACTATGGGGTATAATACTGTGTGCAGGGGCCACTATGGGACATAATACTGTGTGCAGGGGCCACTATGGGGTATAATACTGTGTGCAGGGGCCACTATGAGACATAATACTGTGTGCAGGGGCCACTATGGGACATAATACTGTGTGCAGGGGCCACTATGGGATATAATACTGTATGCAGGGGCCACTATGGGACATAATACTGTGTGCAGGGGCCACTATGGGACATAATACTGTATGCAGGGGCCACTATGGGACATAATACTGTGTGCAGGGGCCACTGTGGGACATAATACTGTGTGCAGGGGCCACTATGGGACATAATACTGTGTGCAGGGGCCACTATGGGGGATAATACTGTGTGCAGGGGCCACTATGGGGATAATACTGTGTGCAGGGGCCACTATGGTGCATAATACTGTGTGCAGGGGCCACTATGGGACATAATACTGTGTGCAGGGGCCTCTATGGGACATAATACTGTGTGCAGGGGACTCTATGGGGCATAATACTGTGTGCAGGGGCCACTATGGGACATAATACTGTGTGCAGGGGCCACTATGGGACATAATACTGTGTGCAGGGTCCACTATGGGCTATAATACTGTGTACAGGGGCCACTACGGGACATAATACTGTGTGCAGGGGCCACTATGGGGGATAATACTGTGTGCAGGGGACACTATGGGGTATAATACTGTGTGCAGGGGCAACTAATAGACATAATACTGTGTGCAGGGGCCACTATGGGACATAATACTGTGTGCAGGGGCCACTATGGGGCATAATACTGTGTGCAGGGGCCACTATGGGACATAATACTGTGTGCAGGGGCCACTATGGGACATAATACTGTGAGCAGGGGCCACTATGGGGTATAATACTTTGTGCAGGGGCCACTATGGGACATAATACTGTGTGCAGGGGCCACTATGGGGTATAATACTGTGTGCAGGGACCACTATGGGGGATAATACTGTGTGCAGGGGCCACTATGGGGGATAATACTGTGTGCAGGGGCCACTATGGGGGATAATACTGTGTGTAGGGGCCACTATGGGACATAATACTGTGTGCAGGGGCCACTATGGGACATAATACTGTGTGCAGGGGCCACTATGGGACATAATACTGTGTGCAGGGGCCACTATGGGGTATAATACTGTGTGCAGGGGCCACTATGGGGTATAATACTGTATGCAGGGGCCACTATGGGGTATAATACTGTGTGCAGGGGCCACTATGGGGTATAATACTGTGTGCAGGGGCCACTATGGGACATAATACTGTGTGCAGGGGCCACTATGGGGTATAATACTGTGTGCAGGGGCCACTATGGGGTATAATACTGTGTGCAGGGGCCACTATGGGGTATAATACTGTGTGCAGGGGTCACTATGGGACATAATACTGTGTGCAGGGGCCACTATGGGGTATAATACTGTGTGCAGGGGCCACTATGGGACATAATAATGTGTGCAGGGGCCACTATGGGGTATTATACTGTGTGCAGGGGCCACTATGGGGCATAATACTATGTGCAGGGGCCACTATGGGGCATAATACTGTGTGCAGGGGCCACTATGGGACATAATACTGTGTGCAGGGGCCACTATCGGACATAATACTGTGTGCAGGGGCCACTATGGGGCATAATACTGTGTGCAGGGGCCACTATGGGACATAATACTGTGTGCAGGGGCCACTATCGGACATAATACTGTGTGCAGGGGCCACTATGGGGTATAATACTGTGTGCAGGGGCCACTATGGGACATAATACTGTGTGCAGGGGACACTATGGGGTATAATACTGTGTGCAGGGGCAACTAATAGACATAATACTGTGTGCAGGGGCCACTATGGGACATAATACTGTGTGCAGGGGCCACTATGGGGCATAATACTGTGTGCAGGGGCCAGTATGGGACATAATACTGTGTGCAGGGGCCACTATCGGACATAATACTGTGTGCAGGGGCCACTATGGGACATAATACTGTATGAAGGGGCCACTATGGGACATAATACTGTGTGCAGGGGTCACTATGGGGGATAATACTGTGTGCAGGGGCCACTATGGAGCATAATACTGTGAGCAGGGGCCACTATGGGACATAATACTGTGAGCAGGGGCCACTATGGGGTATAATACTTTGTGCAGGGGCCACTATGGGACATAATACTGTGTGCAGGGGCCACTATGGGGTATAATACTGTGTGCAGGGACCACTATGGGGGATAATACTGTGTGCAGGGGCCACTATGGGGGATAATACTGTGTGCAGGGGCCACTATGGGGGATAATACTGTGTGTAGGGGCCACTATGGGACATAATACTGTGTGCAGGGGCCACTATGGGACATAATACTGTGTGCAGGGGCCACTATGGGACATAATACTGTGTGCAGGGGCCACTATGGGGTATAATACTTTGTGCAGGGGC
Source organism: Leptodactylus fuscus (assembly GCF_031893055.1). Classification (NCBI taxonomy): domain Eukaryota; kingdom Metazoa; phylum Chordata; class Amphibia; order Anura; family Leptodactylidae; genus Leptodactylus; species Leptodactylus fuscus. Next base: position 271,452,705 of record NC_134266.1, on the reverse strand, counting down.
CACTATGGGGTATAATACTGTATGCGGGGGCCACTATGGGGTATAATACTGTGTGCAGGGGCCACTATGGGGTATAATACTGTGTGCAGGGGCCACTATGGGACATAATACTGTGTGCAGGGGCCACTATGGGGTATAATACTGTGTGCAGGGGCCACTATGGGGTATAATACTGTGTGCAGGGGCCACTATGGGGGATAATACTGTGTGCAGGGGCCACTATGGAGCATAATACTGTGAGCAGGGGCCACTATGGGACATAATACTGTGAGCAGGGGCCACTATGGGGTATAATACTTTGTGCAGGGGCCACTATGGGACATAATACTGTGTGCAGGGGCCACTATGGGGTATAATACTGTGTGCAGGGACCACTATGGGGGATAATACTGTGTGCAGGGGCCACTATGGGGGATAATACTGTGTGCAGGGGCCACTATGGGGGATAATACTGTGTGTAGGGGCCACTATGGGACATAATACTGTGTGCAGGGGCCACTATGGGACATAATACTGTGTGCAGGGGCCACTATGGGACATAATACTGTGTGCAGGGGCCACTATGGGGTATAATACTTTGTGCAGGGGCCACTATGGGGTATAATACTGTATGCGGGGGCCACTATGGGGTATAATACTGTGTGCAGGGGCCACTATGGGGTATAATACTGTGTGCAGGGGCCACTATGGGACATAATACTGTGTGCAGGGGCCACTATGGGGTATAATACTGTGTGCAGGGGCCACTATGGGGTATAATACTGTGTGCAGGGGCCACTATGGGGTATAATACTGTGTGCAGGGGTCACTATGGGACATAATACTGTGTGCAGGGGCCACTATGGGGTATAATACTGTGTGCAGGGGCCACTATGGGACATAATAATGTGTGCAGGGGCCACTATGGGGTATTATACTGTGTGCAGGGGCCACTATGGGGCATAATACTATGTGCAGGGGCCACTATGGGGCATAATACTGTGTGCAGGGGCCACTATGGGACATAATACTGTGTGCAGGGGTCACTATGGGGGATAATACTGTGTGCAGGGGCCACTATGGAGCATAATACTGTGAGCAGGGGCCACTATGGGACATAATACTGTGAGCAGGGGCCACTATGGGGTATAATACTTTGTGCAGGGGCCACTATGGGACATAATACTGTGTGCAGGGGCCACTATGGGGTATAATACTGTGTGCAGGGGCCACTATGGGACATAATACTGTGTGCAGGGGCCACTATGGGGGATAATACTGCGTGCAGGGGCCACTATGGGGGATAATACTGTGTGTAGGGGCCACTATGGGACATAATACTGTGTGCAGGGGCCACTATGGGACATAATACTGTGTGCAGGGGCCACTATGGGACATAATACTGTGTGCAGGGGCCACTATGGGGTATAATACTGTGTGCAGGGGCCACTATGGGGTATAATACTGTATGCAGGGGCCACTATGGGGTATAATACTGTGTGCAGGGGCCACTATGGGGTATAATACTGTGTGCAGGGGCCACTATGGGACATAATACTGTATGCAGGGGCCACTATGGGGTATAATACTGTGTGCAGGGGCCACTATGGGGTATAATACTGTGTGCTGGGGCCACTATGGGGTATAATACTGTGTGCAGGGGTCACTATGGGACATAATACTGTGTGCAGGGGCCACTATGGGGTATAATACTGTGTGCAGGGGCCACTATGGGACATAATAATGTGTGCAGGGGCCACTATGGGGTATTATACTGTGTGCAGGGGCCACTATGGGGCATAATACTGTGTGCAGGGGCCACTATGAGACATAATACTGTGTGCAGGGGCCACTGTGAGACATAATACTGTGTGCAGGGGCCACTATGGGACATAATACTGTATGCAGGGGCCACTATGGGACATAATACTGTATGCAGGGGCCACTATGGGACATAATACTGTGTGCAGGGGCCACTATGGGGCATGATACTGTGTGCAGGGGCCACTATGGGACATAATACTGTGTGCAGGGGCCACTATGGGACATAATACTGTATGCAGGGGCCACTATGGGACATAATACTGTGTGCAGGGGCCACTATGGGGTATAATACTGTGTGCAGGGGCCACTATGGGGTATAATACTGTGTGCAGGGGCCACTATGGGACATAATAATGTGTGCAGGGGCCACTATGGAGCATAATACTGTGAGCAGGGGCCACTATGGGACATAATACTGTGAGCAGGGGCCACTATGGGGTATAATACTGTGTGCAGGGGCCACTATGGGGTATAATACTGTGTGCAGGGGCCACTATGGGACATAATACTGTGTGAAGGGGCCACTATGGGGGATAATACTGTGTGCAGGGGCCACTATGGGGGATAATACTGTGTATAGGGGCCACTATGGGACATAATACTGTGTGCAGGGGCCACTATGGGACATAATACTGTGTGCAGGGGCCACTATGGGACATAATACTGTGTGCAGGGGCCACTATGGGGTATAATACTGTGTGCAGGGGCCACTATGGGGTATAATACTGTATGCAGGGGCCACTATGGGGTATAATACTGTGTGCAGGGGCCACTATGGGGTATAATACTGTGTGCAGGGGCCACTATGGGGTATAATACTGTGTGCAGGGGCCACTATGGGACATAATACTGTGTGCAGGGGCCACTATGGGACATAATACTGTGTGCAGGGGCCACTATGGGGTATAATACTGTGTGCAGGGGCCACTATGGGGTATAATACTGTGTGCAGGGGCCACTATGGGGTATAATACTGTGTGCAGGGGTCACTATGGGACATAATACTGTGTGCAGGGGCCACTATGGGGTATAATACTGTGTGCAGGGGCCACTATGGGGTATAATACTGTGTGCAGGGGTCACTATGGGACATAATACTGTGTGCAGGGGCCACTATGGGGTATAATACTGTGTGCAGGGGCCACTATGGGACATAATAATGTGTGCAGGGGCCACTATGGGGTATTATACTGTGTGCAGGGGCCACTATGGGGCATAATACTGTGTGCAGGGGCCACTATGAGACATAATACTGTGTGCAGGGGCCACTGTGAGACATAATACTGTGTGCAGGGGCCACTATGGGACATAATACTGTATGCAGGGGCCACTATGGGACATAATACTGTATGCAGGGGCCACTATGGGACATAATACTGTGTGCAGGGGCCACTATGGGGCATGATACTGTGTGCAGGGGCCACTATGGGACATAATACTGTGTGCAGGGGCCACTATGGGACATTATACTGTATGCAGGGGCCACTATGGGACATAATACTGTGTGCAGGGGCCACTATGGGACATAATACTGTATGCAGGGGCCACTATGGGACATAATACTGTATGCAGGGGCCACTATGGGACATAATACTGTATGCAGGGGTCACTATGGGGCATAATACTGTGTGCAGGGGCCACTAATAGACATAATACTGTGTGCAGGGGTCACTATGGGACATAATACTGTATGCAGGGGCCACTATGGGACATAATACTGTATGCAGGGGTCACTATGGGGCATAATACTGTGTGCAGGGGCCACTAATAGACATAATACTGTGTGCAGGGGTCACTATGGGACATAATACTGTATGCAGGGGTCACTATGGGGCATAATACTGTGTGCAGGGGCCACTATGGGGTATAATACTGTATGCAGGGGCCACTATGGGGTATAATACTGTGTGCAGGGGCCACTATGGGGTATAATACTGTGTGCAGGGGCCACTATGGGACATAATACTGTGTGCAGGGGCCACTATGGGGTATAATACTGTGTGCAGGGGCCACTATGGGGTATAATACTGTGTGCAGGGGCCACTATGGGGTATAATACTGTGTGCAGGGGCCACTATGGGACATAATACTGTGTGCAGGGGCCACTATGGGGTATAATACTGTGTGCAGGGGCCACTATGGGACATAATACTGTGTGCAGGGGCCACTATGGGGTATAATACTGTGTGCAGGGGCCACTATGGGACATAATACTGTGTGCAGGGGCCACTATGGGACATAATAATGTGTGCAGGGGCCACTATGGGGTATTATACTGTGTGCAGGGGCCACTATGGGGCATAATACTGTGTGCAGGGGCCACTATGAGACATAATACTGTGTGCAGGGGCCACTGTGAGACATAATACTGTGTGCAGGGGCCACTATGGGACATAATACTGTATGCAGGGGCCACTATGGGACATAATACTGTATGCAGGGGCCACTATGGGACATAATACTGTGTGCAGGGGCCACTATGGGGCATGATACTGTATGCAGGGGCCACTATGGGACATAATACTGTGTGCAGGGGCCACTATGGGACATAATACTGTATGCAGGGGCCACTATGGGACATAATACTGTATGCAGGGGCCACTATGGGACATAATACTGTATGCAGGGGTCACTATGGGGCATAATACTGTGTGCAGGGGCCACTATGGGGCATAATACTGTGTGCAGGGGCCACTAATAGACATAATACTGTGTGCAGGGGTCACTATGGGGCATAATACTGTGTGCAGGGATCACTATGGGACATAATACTGTGTGCAGGGGCCACTATGGGGCATAATACTGTGTGCAGGGGCCACTATGGGACATAATACTGTGTGCAGGGGCCACTATTGGTGAATAATACTGTGTGCAGGGGCCACTATGGGGCATAATACTGTGTGCAGGGGCCACTATTGGTGAATAATACTGTGTGCTGGGGCCACTATGGGGCATAATACTGTGTGCAGGGGCCACTATTGGTGAATAATACTGTGTGCTGGGGCCACTATGGGGCATTATACTGAGGACCTCCCCCATCTATACTGTACATGACCAGAAAAGTAGGACCAACTTCATATAAACTCTATTTGCCACAGTATGACTTAAGAAGTAAAAGATCCGCGCTTACCCTCAGGATAGTTGAATAATCGCCTTTATTTAAAAATCACAAAGAGGGATCTTCATCACTACGCGTTACGGGACACCCTGGTCCCTTTTTCGAGTGCTTGGTAGAGGGGGGGGGCCCTAGAAACATTTTATCTGAAGGGCCCAAGAAACCTCATTCCAACACTGTCAGACATAATAGATGTAATACATGTGATCATCCCATAACTATGGCGGTAAGAGATCGCTCCAAAGTCAACTCCAATGGCCTTGGACTTATGTGCCCCATCACTGTGTCAGAGCTTGGCCCCCCAGAGGATCCTCTGCTAGTCTAGGGCCCGTCCATCTCTGTCTATTCTCATGTCCACCACATCATGGCCGGCCTTGAGAAGAAGGCTGTTTCCCATCTGTATGTCACGTCTTAATCCCTTGGTTTTTTAGTATTTCGGCTCAGTTCATCGGCAGGTCAGCCTGAACCTCAGCAAGTCGCCTATACGTTCTCCTCTCCTCCCTCCTTATCCTGTTATTTTCGCCCAGTTATTCCTTAGCATTGTTTTCATGGGCACCGAGCAGAGGGCGCCCGGGGTCGCGCAGGGAAAAATCTCACACCACGTAACAGGAAAAAACAACGTCTTCGTTCCAGCATTTCCTACTTTCCAGGCACAACCATTATTGGAGACTCTGAACCTGAGCAGAAGGTGATCCAGGACAGTGAGGACTCCGCAGATCATGTACTTATATATATGTCTGCAGAGAGGTGGCGAATGGCGTTCTAACGCCAAGTCATGTGATATAGGACAGGCTACCGGCTCAGAATCAAGTGCAACACCTTGCATTATGGGAACCGATAGGCTGCACCAAGAAGGTCACGTTGTAAGGTTACGTAAATGGAGGTGTCACTAAGATCTGCAAATTATCACATTTTCCAGCACCTTGCTCCAATCTGTGGCAAGTGGGAGGGGCATAAAAGCTTAATAATCACATGAAACCTCAAAAATAAGATCCTATGGTGTGAAATGTTTGTGCGATGTCTCCTGTTCACCAACATGATAGTTGTCACCACTTGTTAGAAAAACTGAGAGAAGAACATCTAGTCTGAAATGTGTTCAGCATTGTGTCTCCTGGTAGGCGGGGCGTGAAGAGAAATGTTTCTTTGGATTGCAAGTGAAATTGGACGTTTCGAGCCAAATGGCTAGCTACAGGTGGTCCATTAACCTCCCACCACTGATCTGAAAGACTATTTTGGTGTATGGCAATGGAGGCTGAAATGGATATTTGTCCTCTTCAGTGATGGGTCCAAGAATGGAGGTCTATCCTCTTCAGTGATGGGTCCAAGAATGGAGGTCTATCCTCTTCAGTGATGGGACCTGGAATGGAGGACTATCCTCTTCAGTGATGGGACCTGGAATGGAGGTCTATCCTCTTCAGTGATGGGTCCAAGAATGGAGGTCTATCCTCTTCAGTGATGGGTCCAAGAATGGAGGACTATCCTGTTCAGTGATAGGACCTGGAATGGAGGTCTATCCTCTTCAGTGATGGGTCCAAGAATGGAGGTCTATCCTCTTCAGTGATGGGACCTGGAATGGAGGTCTATCCTCTTTAGTGATGGGTCCTGGAATGGAGGTCTATCCTCTTCAGTGATGGGACCTGGAATGGAGGTCTATCCTCTTCAGTGATGGGACCTGGAATGGAGGTCTATCCTCTTTAGTGATGGGTCCTGGAATGGAGGTCTATCCTCTTCAGTGATGGGACCTGGAATGGAGGTCTATCCTCTTCAGTGATGGGTCCAAGAATGGAGGTCTAACCTCTTCAGTGATGGGTCCAAGAATGGAGGACTATCCTGTTCAGTGATGGGACCTGGAATGGAGGTCTATCCTCTTCAGTGATGGGTCCAAGAATGGAGGTCTATCCTCTTCAGTGATGGGACCTGCAATGGAGGTCTATTCTCTTCAGTAAGGGGTCTGGGAATGGAGGTCTATCCTCTATGGGAATAGGTCCTGGAATGGAGGTCTATCCTCTTCAGTGATGGGTCCTGCTTTTGACTTGGACACAATGACAGCTAGAGATTGGTCTGTAGACCACGTGGGCTACAACATTCCTCCTATTCTTGGAATTATGTTGTGTACTGTAGCCAGAGACTTTAAGTCTTTATTACAGGTACACTAACAGCTCAGTCTTACATTGATTTGGTCATTGACCATTGGTACAGCCATATCTCCAAAGTGTCCTAGGAGCCATTCTTCATAAAGACAACACCCACCATATGTTGCTTGTGCTACTGTGACCAACCTGTGTGTCCTAAACCATCGACCACATCCTGCGACTTGTCCGGACTTGTCTCCCTTTGAGCACATTGGTCGCCAATTGTAAAGTGGCCAATCCTGATGATTTCCAAACCCAAGTGCGTTCTGTGCCGGAACATTCCATGTCAATGTTCTGGAGTGTGGTATTATTTTATACTTATACGATGCCTACATATTCCACAGCGCTGTACAGAGACCACTCCCTGTCTCCAGTGGGCTCACAATCTAATGACTGATAGAGAACATGGAGGAACCTTGACTCTCGACACTACTTCATGTGTGTTTATAGGTTCTCACCATGGTCACGAGGGATCTTTTATGTTCTTTTTTTTTGCATTTTTTGTTATTTTTGGTCTTTGTATCTACAGATAAAGCTAGTGCGATCCCATAATCTGACTCTTGTGACATCTGCTTGTAAAGTATTATTGGCCTGCGCCAGATGACCCCGCATTGCCGTAAAGCATCAACATCTGTTGGCTAAAACCAGTAAATCAACGTGTTTCAATGTGGATCATATTACCTACATGTTACAACTAGATGTACAGTACCACTCCATTGAATAGGAACCATTGGGGATGAATGTATAGACCCGGTCCGGCTTGTATCCTATAGTTTCCCCTTTTATGCTGGACCAGATGCAATACCCGGGCGATGACAGCGGACCACTTACCTCTCTAAGAGCTGGACTTTTGGTGATCAGGGTGTCTGGGATGAGAAGCCTCTTCAAAGGGACTGTATCACCAAAATTACCTACTTTATAAACCAGATTTTTATGTTAATTTTGTTTTTCATTTTTCCTAGTCATTATCTATATACAGATAGTAACATCGAAGCTAGAAACCTTATTGGTCAGGCACCTTCCAGTTGTGGGGGGTTAGCTTGGAACAGATAACAGAATTTCACATCTTAATAAAGGGTCGGCGCACAATCACTTGGGGCAGATACTGAAGCACAACACACAATCTAAGAGAGCAGGCAGAGACATGGTCAATGGACAAGCCGAGGTCCAGGCAGGTGGAGTTTGTTTATCATTGTAGACAGGTCAAAGCTCAATAGGTAGACAGAGGGTCCAGAATATGTTGCCTGCGTGCAGGGATTGGAGCTAAGTGCCCACGACCTAGGAGGGCAGGCAGAGCCAGAGGCCATGCTGAGGTCAGGGCAGGCAGAGCCAGAGGACATGCCGAGGTCAGGGCAAGCAGAATTAGAGGACATGCCGAGGTCAGGGCAGGCAGAGCCAGAGGACATGCTGAGGTCAGGGCAGGCAGAGCCAGAAGCCATGCCGAGGTCAGGGCAGGCAGAGCCAGAGGCCATGCCGAGGTCAGGGCAGGCAGAGCCAGAGGACATGCCGAGGTCAGGGCAGGCAGAGCCAGAGGACATTCTGAGGTCAACGCAGGCAGAGCCAGAAGCCATGCTGAGGTCAGGGCAGGCAGAGCCAGAGGACATGCTGAGGTCAGGGCAGGCAGAACCTCTTCATCACGGTAAACAGTGCAAAAGTCAAGGCAGGGTCAACGAACTAAGATCTGAATAGGTAGAAAAGATGCAGAGTCCAGAGACAATCACAGTAACAGCAGAAAACACAATAGGAGACCAGGAACCTTATTGCTCAGGCACTTTCAATAGAGAAAGGTGCCATGGGTGCAGAGGATTTGAACCAGGTATAGGGTATCATGCAACAGTGGGGAACATTGTCAAAACAAGCCAAATATTAGACAATGGACTGGAGAATCTGAAAGACTAATCAAAGGTCACAAGGGCGTCCAAATATATGCAACGGCGTGCACAAGGCGGCACAATCTTGTGGAAATCATTCCCTCATAGTTAACTAAGGGTCATTTGGAATTAGTAACCATTGGCAGGGACTCTTCCCAACCCGCACGCTCCCAAACCAAGACTCCTTGGGGAGGAATGTTGTATAAAAACATTTCTTTCCCTTGTTGTCAGGGCTCCTTGCGGATGATTCGGGACATCTGCTGCAACGTTATTTGCATAATCAGAATGTCCTGTTTTATGACGAGTCTGAAGAATCACGTACTCCATTTTTATTTCCACTTGACTATATTTAGCCGCGACTGTTTCCCATGAATCACGGAGCCATTGGAGTGACTTTTTCTCTCCGCGTTGTGATGTCACGGTCACCGGAGATTTCACATTCACACAATGTGGCTCATGTTTGTCTGGGGCACGCAACCAAAATAAACCGGCTCTGTAATCAAAGGTCGCGGCTCTGTTCTCTAAGGCTAAAATTAAATCTTGTCTAATGCCGTCTTCATCCAAAAACAGATACTTTTTCGGAAATTTTTGGGATGCTGAAGCCCGCGGTTTCCAAAAAATTTTAAGAAAAACTTCTCTCTGGATCGCCATAACAGCCATGGCCACCTTGACCCACTATCGGTATGACGGTTACGTCCGTCATAGGGCAGCCCACCGAAAAGAAAGGGCCAGGCTTCCGCCACCTCTGGGATCTGGAGATAGTTGTCTGGGGTCTGCTCTAGTCCCGGGTCTGGTGTGTGAATCAATTCTGGAATTTAATGGGGTGTCGGAACTATCGTTGGAGTCTGGTCTGACTGGTGAATTAATTTTGGAGTCTAGCATAGGAATTGGTTTCGGGGCCTGATGTGACATGGGAATTCATTTTGAGGACTGGTCTGGCATTGAAATTAATGTTGGGGGTCTGGTCTGGCATTGGAATTCATTTAGGGTCTATCCTAACACTGGAATAAATTTTGGGGCCTGGCCGTACATTGAAATTTATGTTGGGTCTGGCCTGTCATCAGAATTTATTAAGTCTGGCATCAAAATTAATTTTGGGGTCTGGTTTGGCGTTGGAATTTATTTTAGGGTCTGCTCTGGCATCGGAATCAAATTTGGGGTCTGGTCTCATATGACAATTAATGTTGGAATCTGGTTTTGGCATTCATTTTGGGGCTGGACCACTTACCTTCCCTACCTCCCTATTGAACTGTAGCTTCTCTTGGCCATTATTCCAATGCTATCACTTTCCATTCCTTCTAGTCCTTTCCCCCTTCTCCCCCCTCACAGTGGGAGGCCCAGTCACAATTAGCCTACGGGGGCCCCATAATCACTCATGACGACCTTGCCCCTTCTGTCTTCCCATGAGAATGAACAGAATGACTACCAACCATTTAGTGCTTCCATGTCTGTCAAGGAGGAACCATTTTTAGGTTCTCACTGCCTTTGAGGTCTTCCACCTTGTTCTTCACGTGCCCATAGCAGATAGGAACATCCCCTCTATGGTGTGTATGGCATTGACTTATGGCTTTCATTATGAGGTATAATTCACATCCACATAAATCTCGGTCTTCTGAAGACAACCAGATGGGTTTATATAAAGTTGAGGGGTCTACACCAGCGAAGGGTCTACAGCAAAAAAAATTGCACACAAAGACCGACTTCCATAGATTTATAGGCTGCAAGATTAATGTGATGTAACCAGAGAGCCGGGATGTATAGATGTGCTCCACTACCTGGCCCGAATCCAGCAAGCCGACATCTTCACATTATACTGTCAAGCTTGTATACATTAGGAGGAGGCCAACGCTCTGGTTTCTTCCAGAGAAGGTCCGGCTCCATCTTAGAACTTCTCTGAAGCCTCATACATTATCTTGGAGTTTGCTTGCATTACCTCTTATCTTCTGGTTTGCGAATACACGAGGGATCTGTGCTATAAATATCATTTAGGAGGTCTGTGATGGTCCGATGGAGGCCACAAGACCATGGAGGAATGGAAATATCACCACCATAAATTAGGAGACGGCTCCCTCTTACTAAGTGAAGGGGTTGTCCAGGATTAGAACAATATGGCTGCTTTCTTCTTAGGACAGTGCCCACTGGTTTTGCAACTGAACTCCATTTTCTTCTATGAAGCTGAACTGCAATACCACATCCAGCCTATGAAGAGTGGTGGCGCTGTTTTGAGAAGACAAGCCCTGAAGGATATTTTCAGGAATTGAGAATACCATAAAAAATCTAATATCTACCTCCTCTTCAAGCCTTGTACGTCATATCTAGTTTCCTCCAGGGCAAAGATTTGGCTTACTGTTGTAGTCTATTATCTGAAGAAGAATGGTTACACCTATATCACTACCTTCCTGGTTTTGGTAGGTCTCCCATCAGTATTGCAAGTTAAACGGGAGGTCCGCCATACTTCTTGATCCCTTCTCCCTGTATCTTGGTCTCCAGGGATGCATGTTGATATGGACAGGGAAACGTGGTCAATCCAGTCATTGCTGGAGACCGTAATCCCCCCACAGGATCGACGTGACCTTACAACATAGACAATTGGGCATTACAAGAGTAGTTCATTTTTGTGTTGTTGCCGCATGATCTTCATGGTATAAATCAGTATTTGGGGGCACTGGGAAAACTATTTCTAATTTAGGGTATCCAAAACTTGGTTCTCATTGAAGAGATGAAACTGAGGTATGGAGACTTACCTACAGGCAATGCCCCATGGGAAAAAGTATGCAAAATAGCTGCCCTCTAGAAAGAAGTCTGGTTAGTCTTATTAGTTTTCCTCCTTCTGGAGGAGAGCTCAGTTACATAAGATATCCAAACCTGGTTCTCATGGTTTTCATTCACCCTACTGGAGGAGAGCTCAGTTACATAGGATATCCAAACCTGGTTCTCATTCGTCCTTCTGGAGGAGAGCTCAGTTACATAGGATATCCAAACCTGGTTCTCATGGTTTTCATTCACCCTACTGGAGGAGAGCTCAGTTACATAGGATATCCAAACCTGGTTCTCATTCACCCTACTGGAGGAGAGCTCAGTTACATAGGATATCCAAACCTGGTTCTCATGGTTCTCATTCGCCCTACTGGAGGAGAGCTCAGTTACATAGGATATCCAAACCTGGTTCTCATGGTTCTCATTCGTCCTAGTGGAGGAAAGATCACTTACATAGGATATCCAAACCTTGTTCTCATGGTTCTCATTGGCCCTACTGGAGGAGAGCTCAGTTACATAGGATATCCAAACCTGGTTCTCATGGTTCTCATTGGCCCTACTGGAGGAGATCTCAGTTACATAGGATATCCAACCCTGGTTCTCATGGTTCTCATTTGTCCTACTAGAGGAGAGCTCAGTTACATAGGATATCCAAACCTGGTTCTCATGGTTCTCATTTGTCCTACTAGAGGAGAGCTCAGTTACATAGGATATCCAAACCTTGTTTTCATGGTTCTCATTTGTCCTACTAGAGGAGAGCTCAGTTACATAGGATATCCAAACCTGGTTCTCATGGTTCTCATTTGTCCTACTGGAGGAGAGCTCAGTTACATAGGATATCCAAACACAATCCCAAGAAATTATACAATTTTCAGTTTTATCTTTTACAATGTAATGAAAAAAAAAAAAACACACACACAAAAAGACCAACTCTATATTATAAAGGATTTCCTTTATATTGTAACCTGCCATAGGAAGTACAAAATAAAGAATTATCTACCAAAAAATCTTTGCTTCTGCAGCAATGCAAAAAGTTCATTGTTACTGTCCAGAGATGATCACCAACAATGGTGCCGATAAGACATTCAAAAATTCCTTGATCAGAATTGTTTTTGAGCGGTCTCAAGTCATTTGATTTACAATCCTGAAGATGTAATCCAAGGCCAAGTGGCTGCCGTAAGGCCCTTTTTAGAAGTTTTTGACTGTGGCTCGGTACAACAGAACCATCCTGTTAAGCTTTAAATTGCTGGTTAACTTTTTGTTTGCAATAAAAACCCAAAAATCCAACACCGATGGCAAAGACCAGTAAGACCAGGACTATGGTTATAATGATGACTATATTGATTTCCTCCATGTCCTTCTCTTCACAGTTGTCAGAATCGTTCTGACCTTGAAGTATCTCTACCCGTTCACCATTAGAGTTCTGACACATGGTGGCATCTAGATCTACGATGTTCGCCATGTTCCTTCTGACCATATGGGTGATCCAAGAATTTCCGCAACAGCTTAGAGGGTTTCCGTATACAGAAAGAGTTTTTAAAGTGTTTTCCAAGATGGGGATATTACTATCCTTCAGTTTGCTGAAGCTGTTGTTACTTAAGTCAAGTATCTCCAAACGACAATTTTTGTTCCAAGGAGGAAGCCACGACAATTGGTTTCCAGAAAGGTTTAGATACCTGAGTTGGACTAAACAAGGCAAGTCAACATTCAACTGAAGGAGAGAATTATCTTCAATGTGTAGAACCTCAAGAGAACTTTCCAATCCCTTCATGGCATTTGGTTTAATGGTAAGGCCAAGGTTCATCGAGACATCAAGAAACGTCAAGGGCGTGCCATAGAACGCATATGGTGGTAGGGTTTCCAACATATTTTGTCGGAGGTTTAAATATAGTAGAGTCGGAATCTTATAAAAGAATAAACAGGCGTGGTTCCCCAGTTTTTGTCTTGCTGCTTCCAAGTTCATGCCACACAAGTCAACATTGTTGTTCTGGAGGTTGATGAAGGCGATGCTTGGAAGATGTTGGAAGGTCCTAGACTCAACCACCTGGAGTTGGTTATTTTGTAAGTGAAGAACTTCTAAAGACGGTAGTGAGCCTGGTCCCAGGGACATGTTCTGTATTAAATTTTCACTCAAGTCAAATACCTCCAACCATTTCAGTTTAACCATGTCTCCAAACTGAAAAGACTGAAGGCAATTTCTGCTCAGGTTGACGAATTTCAGCATCGGCATGGTGGTGAAGATGTCTTCCGTGATGGACTGGATGTTATTGTAACTCAAGTCTAGATGGGTGAGTTTCAGTAAGTTGACCATACTGGCATTTCTCCCACCGTCCTCTTCCAACCAACTATATTCCTTCTGAGATGTCTCGTCTCCGAACCGGATGAGGTTCATGGAGAGGTTCAGGTATATAATATTGTTGACATTTGGGAAAACCGGAAATCGTACTAGTTTGTTGTCACTGAGGTCAACGTTTCTTAGTTGATATTCTTCATTGGATTCTGAGGTGTAGAACGATTGTAGGCTGTTCTTGCTGAGATTAAGACTTTCGAGTTGTCGGAGGTTAAATTGTGAGATGCAGGTGATGGAATTCATGGCAAGGTTAATTTTTTTGAGATGCAGAAGGTCTTCAAAAGAGCCTTCCTCAATGTCCATGATGATATTGTTGTGAAGGTCAAGTTCTTCTAGAGATGGGCTACCCGAAAACATTTCTGGAGAAATCATTGTGATGCTGTTTTCTGCCAGAGAAAGGTCACGGAGATGAGGAGCTTTGTCTAGGAAGTATCCGATCATATCTGTGTACAAGCTATTCCTTGACAGATCCAACGTTCGGACATTGGGTAAGAGTCCTATACCTGGTAACCTGTAGCTCACAAATTTGTCCAAGTAGTTGTCAGAAAGATTGATTTCTTTCAGATGAACCATCTCCTCAAACGTGTCCGGTTGGATATATCGTATTTTGTTGCTGCTTAGATCAAGGATCTCTATGAAGGAGTAAAAAGTCAATGGGGTCCTGGTGAGGTTTCGAAGGTCATTCTTGGACATGTAGAGTACATTGATGTTTGGGGGAAGTCCCAGTGGAATGTCTTGCAAAGATTTGTTATGACAGTGCGCCACCATATTTACCTGAGGAGGAGAGAAGACGTAGAAAAATATTAGTAGGTGAAACATGGCATGAGATACAGAATCATAGTATAGAAGTTAGGATAGGACATGGAAATTTTTGGCCAAGGTCCATGACTTCGATGTTCAATGGAAATTTTGTGCGCCAATCCTATCTAAAAACCTTTCACCCCATTACAATATGGCACGAATCAGATGTCACAATGAAGTTCTAGTGGAGCTTGTGGGACATCTGATGATGTTTGATACTAAGGCACCACACGTACGGTACAGTATAGTTCGGTAAGTCTTGGTCTATCTCTAATGCCATGTGGGGAACATAAAAGCTTAGGCCCATTCACACCAAAATCAAATTTTCTGAAAAAAATTCTCAATGACAGTAAAAGAGTAAGAAGTGAGAATGTCCATGAGAATGTCATGTATGGAACGGAGTATCCATAAGGCCATATGTTTCCCAGAAATGTGATATGTCAACTATTCCAATAGGTCATGGATGGTGCAGACTGTTGGAGGAAGCTTGGAAGCTCTCCTCTTTGGTCCCTACTATCACATCCACTAACTCACTGAGTTAGTGGCCAAAAGGAGTAACCCCTTTTAGTGCTGCCCACTTCATTTCCCATTATTGGTAGGTGGAACGTCCCATGGATTGGGTTTCTAAATGGTGGTTATATGCTGCCATTCCATTCAAAGTCTATAGAGCTGGTGGCTTGAGACCCCCATCCTAGTGACCAGTGGGGCGTCCACTATGATACATTTGTCACCATCTACTGTGTGTACTCTGGCAGCTCGTGGTTATCAATGCCTACCTTTTCTACTGGCCCTGACCAGGCAGTTACCATCAAACCCTGACAAGCTGCATCCTTCTTCTTCCTCCTATGCTGTGAGTACCCAAAGGGCACCCCAGACTTGTGTCCCCGTTGAATCTCCTTTTTCCCCCCGTTATAAAAGGAACTTCCTCCCACCTGAGCAATATAAGTTCTTAGCCTTCTGGTGTGCTGAAAATGTGTGCTTGACTTGTGTTTTGTCTGACTAGCTGTAGTTGACCCTGTCTTGTCCGTCACTCCGTTCCTGCTTCCTGATCCTTGTTTTACCTGTGTCTGACCCCGGCTTGTTCCTGACCTCCCAACCTGTTGCCTGGATTGCTGACTCTGAATGTTTCCTGATAGCCCTGACCTCGCCCCATACCCAAACACTCTTCTGCCCGATCCCTCGGTGTAATGTATTGGTGTCTCTCAACACTTCTTGGGTTATCCCAGAGGTCACCAACTCTAGGACTATTCCTGAAGGTAGTGACCTGGTGATGGCCTACAGCGAAGTCTGAACCCCAAGGATGAAAACCAGGGATCACCTGGAAAACATCATCATGAGTAGCCCAAAGTCGAACCAGTTAGGTGACACAATGGGATCCAGACCCCTGTGCATGCAGGATAACCCTTTTAATATGGTGGCAAATCTGGAAATCTTCCTTGTTTATACCACTACTATAGGCCAACCTACTCTCTATATGGGATAACTTGCAGATCGGTGGTGGTCCAATTGGTCAGACCCACCCCATCAACATCCCTGTTCTCCTTATTAGTGGAGGTCTGAGAAGTTGGACCCTCATCAATTGCAATGGCGGTCCATTGTTTAGATGGAAATACCCCTTTAAGGTTCATAAACCTTTACCTTTAACCTCCTATCACTAATCTAGTCCATCCAACGTCATCAGTGGCTTTCCCCACATTTTTCGCACCTTCTCTTTGGTTTCTTAAGCAACCCGAACAAATCAGTAGACGCGGCGTCCAAACCCTTGGCCCTTCCCCGCCGTCGTTTCCTACAGAAGTTCTTTGCAACTTCGTTCTCTGCTTTGTGTTTTCCTTAAATGTGGTTATTAACAAATTGCAACCAGCGCGGCTCAGGTTCCAGATAGAGAGCGCGGCCCGGCTAATCTATCACAGCCCCGATCTTCAATACATTGTATGTTTGGCAAATCCTCCAAAGGATGGAAGAAAAATCCCCGTGACCAAAGCGGTGGGAGTCCGTGCTAATGGCTGGAGAGACATCTGCTTCACATGAGGCCCCGCGAACATTGCAGAGGCAGATGGAGTTGCATAATACAATCATGTGTCTCGCGCTGGGGTTACATATGTTCCCATCAGGATGCTCGGTATACAGGCTGACTATTGCATGTGTGTGGATGGGATTTAAAGGGGTAGTCACAAAGTGAGTGAAAATTCTGGGGGTGCTAGTGGTGCCCCAGCCTCTTACTACCCCGATGTTGGCATTGCTATAATTTGCAGTATACCCCCAGGATATAGTCACCACTGCCGTCAGTGATGCAGTACATTGGCCACGTATGGATGTGGCTGCTCACATATGGCGGGGTGCCCATACAGGGGCAGATTTGGCTTTAACACAACCCTCACAATGACCTGGGGCCCCCTGGAGATCAAGGGTTAGGTTGTGTTGTGGTCTTCTTTATCAAAAACAATTTACTATCTGAAACCCAGACAGCGCCACCTACTGGAGCCACACCAGGCCAGGGGAAACCTATTTTTAACCACTCCATTCTGGCCTCTACCAAACGAAATCCCCATTTTCTAAATCTGGACAATCCCTTTAAGTTCTTAATTTTTCTGAAATTATAGAAAAAGGGGCATGGGTTAGTTAAAGGGACAATGCTTTTAGGTTACAATGTCCCCCAGATGATAAGTTGACCGCCATGTGTCCCTCAACAGGGACCTCCAGCGATCTTCTATGATCTGGTAATAGGTGTTTAATTTTCCTGCAGCACCACCAGAGGGCAATTGAAGTATTACAGGGGTCCCCATTGAAATCATGCATGTGCCGGGTCCTCCAGAAGGATCTGCCGCAATGGTGTTCATCTTGCTGTGGAGTTCTGCGTCATTGGTATTTTATGGGGTTCACAGGGAGAAGCCTCGACCCTACAAGATCACAGCAAGACATAAAGCGCATTCCTGTGGGCCGTGTTTATCTTCGGACCCTTTGATGTCCCCGGGTGGGGGTTGTACTCAGCAGATGTTGGGAGTTATCTCTCCGCAGTTGAGGAATGGTAAATATTTCCATTGAGGACGGACTTTACATTCCAAGAGTCGAACTTCCTAAGACGTCTCCGGAGAGCCGCGCTTATCTCTGGGAATGCGATAGTTAAAACTGAGCGGACCCCGGCAGATAAAGTCAGGGACCGGCCTCCAGCTCTACAGGCCCACTATTAAAGGGGTATTCCAATGAAAGAAATGAGGACAGAGCTTGTTTCAACAGGAAACAGCGACACCCCTGTGGACAGGTTGTGTCTGGTATTGCAGAGCAGCTCCACTGAAGTGAAAAGGACTAAGTTGTAATACCAAATACAACCTGGTGGTGAGTGGGGTGCTGTTTTTGGAAGCAAGCAGCCATGTTTTTCTAGTCCTTGACAATCCCGATTGTAGGGAAACAATTGAGCATGCAGTAAAAATAGTCTGGCATGATAGTGCGGTACAGGGGTGGTCAGGTGGATGGTCCAGTTGGTGGCCGCATGGGCAGTACAATGGGTGGTTAGGTGGACCGTTCATGGGTGGTCACATGGGTGATCAAATGGGCAGTACAAAGGGTGGTCAAGGGGACAGGTTAGTGAGTAGACACATGGTAGGTGGTAGGGGGCAGTCCTGTTGGTGGTCAGGTGGGGAGTACAATGGGTGGTCAGTACAGAAGGTGGTCAGGTGGACTGTTCACTAAGTGGTAGGGGGGCAGTCCTGGTGGTCAGTAGAGTAGGTGGTCAGGTGGACAGTTCAGTGGGTGGTCAGGGGGGCAGTCCTGGTGGTCAGTAGAGTAGGTGGTCAGGTGGACTGTTCACTAAGTGGTAGGGGGGCAGTCCTGTTGGTGGTCAGGTGGGCAGTTTAATGGGTGGTCAGGGGGGCAATTCAGTAAGTGGTCAGATGGACAGTCCAGTGGGTGGACAGTTCAGTGGGTGGTAAGTACACTAGGTGGCCAGGGGGACAGTCCTGTTGGTCAGTCCAGTGGGTAGTCAGTCCAGTGGGGGGACAGTTCAGTGGGTGGTCAGCCCAGTGGGGGGAAGCTCGTTGGGTGGTCAGAAGTAGAGCTGAGTGACTAGTTGGGTGGGCAGTCCAGTGAGGGACCATTTGGGCAGTCCAGTGGGTGTACTGATGGGCAGTCTATTTTGTAGTCAAGTGGACTAGACAGAGTTTTGCATACATTCCCTATGCAGGGGCCAATATTACCTACGCCAGTCCTCTTATGTTGTATAGGAACTTGCCATGGGCTGATATATACGGTATTATTGTACATGTGATCTAAACATTAGACTCTGCCGGTAACAATGTAACAAGGAGATTCTCCGCACTGATGATGTGACATTGTATCTGATCCCCCGCAGAGATTTCCTAGAACTCAGGATGTCGGCTCCTCTCCGTGCACTTTCAGGAGGTTTTACAAGTGACAGATTCTTGGAGATTATTTCTTTTCTGTAAAACTCGCTTCATTTATATCAGACCCTGCCGGACATTTCCTCAACAGCCCAGAAATCTGCAGCAGAGAGGACCCGAGCGCAACGCAGGAACTACTCCCAGCAATACACACTCTGTCTACTACAGGAATTTGGCTCAAATCTGTGTATTGTTATCTCCAGAGGTTCAGTGCAAGGAAAATGTCCTAAGTGCAAAATATATACAGTATATACATCTATGCTACCACCAAATGTGTGTATACAATGTATATCTCTGCATGTGTGAATTACAGAAGGAGCCCTATTACATTGGTTATATTCTTCTACATAGGGGCAGTATTATAGTAGTTATATTCTTGTACATAGTACTATTATAGCAGTTATATTCTTGTACATAGGAGTAGTATTATAGTAGTTATATTCTTGTACATAGGAGCAGTATTATAGTAGTTATATTCTTGTACATAGGAGTAGTATTATAGTAGTTATATTCTTGTACATAGGAGTAGTATTATAGTAGTTATATTCTTGTACATAGGAGCAGTATTATAGTAGTTATATTCTTGTACATAGGAGCAGTATTATAGTAGTTATATTCTTGTACATAGGAGTAGTATTATAGTAGTTATATTCTTGTACATAGGAGTAGTATTATAGTAGTTATATTCTTGTACATAGGAGCAGTATTGTAGTAGTTATATTCTTGTACATAGGAGCAGTATTATAGTAGTTATATTCTTGTACATAGGAGGTAGTATTATAGTAGTTATATTCTTGTACATAGTAGTATTATAGTAGTTATATTCTTGTACATAGGAGCAGTATTATAGTAGTTATATTCTTGTATATAGGAGTAGTATTATAGTAGTTATATTCTTGTACATAGGAGTAGTATTATAGTAGTTATATTCTTTTACATAGGAGTAGTATTATAGTAGTTATATTCTTGTACATAGGAGCAGTATTATAGTAGTTATATTCTTGTACATAGGAGTAGTATTATAGTAGTTATATTCTTGTACATAGGGGTAGTATTATAGTAGTTATATTCTTGTACATAGGAGGTAGTATTATAGTAGTTATATTCTTGTACATAGGAGCAGTATTATAGTAGTTATATTCTTGTACATAGGAGCAGTATTATAGTAGTTATATTCTTGTACATAGGAGCAGTATTATAGTAGTTATATTCTTGTACATAGGAGTAGTATTATAGTAGTTATATTCTTGTACATAGTACTATTATAGTAGTTATATTCTTGTACATAGGAGCAGTATTATAGTAGTTATATTCTTGTACATAGGAGCAGTATTATAATAGTTATATTCTTGTACATAGGAGTAGTATTATAGTAGTTATATTCTTGTACATAGGAGTAGTATTATAGTAGTTATATTCTTGTACATAGGAGCAGTATTGTAGTAGTTATATTCTTGTACATAGGAGGTAGTATTATAGTAGTTATATTCTTGTACATAGTAGTATTATAGTAGTTATATTCTTGTACATAGGAGTAGTATTATAGTAGTTATATTCTTGTACATAGGAGCAGTATTATAGTAGTTATATTCTTGTACATAGGAGCAGTATTATAGTAGTTATATTCTTGTATATATGAGTAGTATTATAGTAGTTATATTCTTGTACATAGGAGTAGTATTATAGTAGTTATATTCTTTTACATAGGAGTAGTATTATAGTAGTTATATTCTTGTACATAGTACTATTATAGTAGTTATATTCTTGTACATAGGAGCAGTATTATAGTAGTTATATTCTTGTACATAGGAGTAGTATTATAGTAGTTATATTCTTGTACATAGGAGCAGTATTGTAGTAGTTATATTCTTGTACATAGGAGCAGTATTATAGTAGTTATATTCTTGTACATAGGAGTAGTATTATAGTAGTTATATTCTTGTACATAGGAGCAGTATTATAGTAGTTATATTCTTGTATATAGGAGTAGTATTATAGTAGTTATATTCTTGTACATAGGAGTAGTATTATAGTAGTTATATTCTTTTACATAGGAGTAGTATTATAGTAGTTATATTCTTGTACATAGGAGCAGTATTATAGTAGTTATATTCTTGTACATAGGGGTAGTATTATAGTAGTTATATTCTTGTACATAGGAGGTAGTATTATAGTAGTTATATTCTTGTACATAGGAGCAGTATTATAGTAGTTATATTCTTGTACATAGGAGCAGTATTATAGTAGTTATATTCTTGTACATAGGAGCAGTATTATAGTAGTTATATTCTTGTACATAGGAGTAGTATTATAGTAGTTATATTCTTGTACATAGTACTATTATAGTAGTTATATTCTTGTACATAGGAGCAGTATTATAGTAGTTATATTCTTGTACATAGGAGCAGTATTATAATAGTTATATTCTTGTACATAGGAGTAGTATTATAGTAGTTATATTCTTGTACATAGGAGTAGTATTATAGTAGTTATATTCTTGTACATAGGAGCAGTATTGTAGTAGTTATATTCTTGTACATAGGAGGTAGTATTATAGTAGTTATATTCTTGTACATAGTAGTATTATAGTAGTTATATTCTTGTACATAGGAGTAGTATTATAGTAGTTATATTCTTGTACATAGGAGCAGTATTATAGTAGTTATATTCTTGTACATAGGAGCAGTATTATAGTAGTTATATTCTTGTATATATGAGTAGTATTATAGTAGTTATATTCTTGTACATAGGAGTAGTATTATAGTAGTTATATTGTTTTACATAGGAGTAGTATTATAGTAGTTATATTCTTGTACATAGGAGCAGTATTATAGTAGTTATATTCTTGTACATAGGAGGTAGTATTATAGTAGTTATATTCTTGTACATAGGAGTAGTATTATAGTAGTTATATTCTTGTACATAGGAGCAGTATTATAGTAGTTATATTCTTGTACATAGGAGCAGTATTATAGTAGTTATATTCTTGTACATAGGAGTAGTATTATAGTAGTTATATTCTTGTACATAGGAGGTAGTATTATAGTAGTTATATTCTTGTACATAGGAGCAGTATTATAGTAGTTATATTCTTGTATATAGGAGTAGTATTATAGTAGTTATATTCTTGTACATAGGAGTAGTATTATAGTAGTTATATTCTTGTACATAGGAGCAGTATTATAGTAGTTATATTCTTGTATATAGGAGTAGTATTATAGTAGTTATATTCTTGTACATAGGAGTAGTATTATAGTAGTTATATTCTTTTACATAGGAGTAGTATTATAGTAGTTATATTCTTGTACATAGGAGCAGTATTATAGTAGTTATATTCTTGTACATAGGGGTAGTATTATAGTAGTTATATTCTTGTACATAGGAGGTAGTATTATAGTAGTTATATTCTTGTACATAGGAGCAGTATTATAGTAGTTATATTCTTGTACATAGGAGGTAGTATTATAGTAGTTATATTCTTGTACATAGTAGTATTATAGTAGTTATATTCTTGTACATAGGAGCAGTATTATAGTAGTTATATTCTTGTATATAGGAGTAGTATTATAGTAGTTATATTCTTGTACATAGGAGTAGTATTATAGTAGTTATATTCTTTTACATAGGAGTAGTATTATAGTAGTTATATTCTTGTACATAGGAGCAGTATTATAGTAGTTATATTCTTGTACATAGGAGTAGTATTATAGTAGTTATATTCTTGTACATAGGGGTAGTATTATAGTAGTTATATTCTTGTACATAGGAGGTAGTATTATAGTAGTTATATTCTTGTATATAGGGGGCAGTATTATAGTAGTTATATTCTTGTACATAGGGGCAGTATTATAGTAGTTATATTCTTGTACATAGGAGCAGTATTATAATAGTTATATTCTTGTACATAGGAGTAGTATTATAGTAGTTATATTCTTGTACATAGGAGTAGTATTATAGTAGTTATATTCTTGTACATAGGAGCAGTATTGTAGTAGTTATATTCTTGTACATAGGAGGTAGTATTATAGTAGTTATATTCTTGTACATAGTAGTATTATAGTAGTTATATTCTTGTACATAGGAGCAGTATTGTAGTAGTTATATTCTTGTACATAGGAGTAGTATTATAGTAGTTATATTCTTGTACATAGGAGCAGTATTATAGTAGTTATATTCTTGTACATAGGAGCAGTATTATAGTAGTTATATTCTTGTATATATGAGTAGTATTATAGTAGTTATATTCTTGTACATAGGAGTAGTATTATAGTAGTTATATTGTTTTACATAGGAGTAGTATTATAGTAGTTATATTCTTGTACATAGGAGCAGTATTATAGTAGTTATATTCTTGTACATAGGAGGTAGTATTATAGTAGTTATATTCTTGTACATAGGAGGTAGTATTATAGTAGTTATATTCTTGTACATAGGAGCAGTATTATAGTAGTTATATTCTTGTATATAGGAGTAGTATTATAGTAGTTATATTCTTGTACATAGGAGTAGTATTATAGTAGTTATATTCTTGTACATAGGAGCAGTATTATAGTAGTTATATTCTTGTATATAGGAGTAGTATTATAGTAGTTATATTCTTGTACATAGGAGTAGTATTATAGTAGTTATATTCTTTTACATAGGAGCAGTATTATAGTAGTTATATTCTTGTACATAGTACTATTATAGTAGTTATATTCTTGTACATAGGGGTAGTATTATAGTAGTTATATTCTTGTACATAGGAGGTAGTATTATAGTAGTTATATTCTTGTACATAGGAGCAGTATTATAGTAGTTATATTCTTGTACATAGGAGCAGTATTATAGTAGTTATATTCTTGTACATAGGGGTAGTATTATAGTAGTTATATTCTTGTACATAGGAGGTAGTATTATAGTAGTTATATTCTTGTACATAGGAGCAGTATTATAGTAGTTATATTCTTGTACATAGGAGCAGTATTATAGTAGTTATATTCTTGTACATAGGAGTAGTATTATAGTAGTTATATTCTTGTACATAGTACTATTATAGTAGTTATATTCTTGTACATAGGAGCAGTATTATAGTAGTTATATTCTTGTACATAGGAGCAGTATTATAATAGTTATATTCTTGTACATAGGAGTAGTATTATAGTAGTTATATTCTTGTACATAGGAGTAGTATTATAGTAGTTATATTCTTGTACATAGGAGCAGTATTGTAGTAGTTATATTCTTGTACATAGGAGGTAGTATTATAGTAGTTATATTCTTGTACATAGTAGTATTATAGTAGTTATATTCTTGTACATAGGAGTAGTATTATAGTAGTTATATTCTTGTACATAGGAGCAGTATTATAGTAGTTATATTCTTGTACATAGGAGCAGTATTATAGTAGTTATATTCTTGTATATATGAGTAGTATTATAGTAGTTATATTCTTGTACATAGGAGTAGTATTATAGTAGTTATATTCTTTTACATAGGAGTAGTATTATAGTAGTTATATTCTTGTACATAGGAGCAGTATTATAGTAGTTATATTCTTGTACATAGGAGGTAGTATTATAGTAGTTATATTCTTGTACATAGGAGGTAGTATTATAGTAGTTATATTCTTGTACATAGGAGCAGTATTATAGTAGTTATATTCTTGTATATAGGAGTAGTATTATAGTAGTTATATTCTTGTACATAGGAGCAGTATTATAGTAGTTATATTCTTGTACATAGGAGTAGTATTATAGTAGTTATATTCTTGTACATAGGAGCAGTATTATAGTAGTTATATTCTTGTATATTGGAGCAGTATTACAGTAATTATATTCTTGTACATAGGAGCAGTATTATAGCAGTTATATTCTTGTACATAGGAGTAGTATTATAGTAGTTATATTCTTGTACATAGGAGCAGTATTATAGTAGTTATATTCTTGTACATAGGAGCAGTATTATAGTAGTTATATTCTTGTACATAGGAGCAGTATTATAGTAGTTATATTCTTGTACATAGGAGCAGTATTATAGTAGTTATATTCTTGTACATAGGAGTAGTATTATAGTTGTTATATTCTTGTACATAGTACTATTATAGTAGTTATATTCTTGTACATAGGAGCAGTATTATAGTAGTTATATTCTTGTACATAGGAGCAGTATTATAATAGTTATATTCTTGTACATAGGAGTAGTATTATAGTAGTTATATTCTTGTATATAGGAGCAGTATTATAATAGTTATATTCTTGTACATAGGAGTAGTATTATAGTAGTTATATTCTTGTACATAGGAGCAGTATTATAATAGTTATATTCTTGTACATAGGAGCAGTATTATAGTAGTTATATTCTTGTACATAGGAGGTAGTATTATAGTAGTTATATTCTTGTACATAGGAGCAGTATTGTAGTAGTTATATTCTTGTACATAGGAGTAGTATTATAGTAGTTATATTCTTGTACATAGGAGCAGTATTATAGTAGTTATATTCTTGTACATAGGAGCAGTATTATAGTAGTTATATTCTTGTATATAGGAGTAGTATTATAGTTGTTATATTCTTGTACATAGGAGCAGTATTATAGTAGTTATATTCTTGTATATAGGAGCAGTATTATAGTAGTTATATTCTTGTACATAGGAGTAGTATTATAGTAGTTATATTCATGTACATAGGAGCAGTATTATAGTAGTTTTATTCTTGTACATAGGAGGTAGTATTATAGTAGTTATATTCTTGTACATAGGAGCAGTATTATAGTAGTTATATTCTTGTATATAGGAGTAGTATTATAGTAGTTATATTCTTGTACATAGGAGGTAGTATTATAGTAGTTATATTCTTGTACATAGGAGCAGTATTATAGTAGTTATATTCTTGTACATAGGAGCAGTATTATAGTAGTTATATTCTTGTACATAGGAGCAGTATTATAGTAGTTATATTCTTGTACATAGGAGCAGTATTATAGTAGTTATATTCTTGTACATAGGAGTAGTATTATAGTAGTTATATTCTTGTACATAGGAGCAGTATTATAGTAGTTATATTCTTGTATATTGGAGCAGTATTACAGTAATTATATTCTTGTACATAGGAGTAGTATTATAGTAGTTATTTTCTTGTACATAGGAGCAGTATTATAGTAGTTATATTCTTGTACATAGGAGCAGTATTATAGTAGTTATATTCTTGTACATAGGAGCAGTATTATAGTAGTTATATTCTTGTACATAGGAGCAGTATTATAGTAGTTATATTCTTGTACATAGGGGCAGTATTATAGTAGTTATATTCTTGTACATAGGAGTAGTATTATAGTAGTTATATTCTTGTACATAGGAGCAGTATTATAGTAGTTATATTCTTGTACATAGGAGTAGTATTATAGTAGTTATATTCTTGTACATAGGAGCAGTATTATAGTAGTTATATTCTTGTACATAGGAGCAGTATTATAGTAGTTATATTCTTGTACATAGGAGCAGTATTATAGTAGTTATATTCTTGTACATAGGAGTAGTATTATAGTAGTTATATTCTTGTACATAGGAGTAGTATTATAGTAGTTATATTCTTGTACATAGGAGGTAGTATTATAGTAGTTATATTCTTGTATATAGGAGCAGTATTATAGTAGTTATATTCTTGTACATAGGAGCAGTATTATAGTTATTATCTATTTATTGGCATCTAATGCGGTTTCAGTACAGATATTCGGCCTAATTCGTCTAGAGAATAGCTGATAAATTCGAAAAGTTGACAATGAAGTTCCTAGGGCAGATTTAGTGTCCGTGCAGTTGTCAGATATGACGGGGATATGACACGTGAGGATGTATCTGGAGGTCAGTACAAGATTACTTTAGACATTGATTTCCTCAGTGTAATATTGAGCAATGTTTCGTAGACCGTCCTTGTATTGCAGAGCTGAGAATAAAATCAGCACCAGATGTTGTTTTATGCAGGATTTTTCATAGTAATTTATGATTCTGGCCGCTTTTGCTTACAGGACGTTTGGTGTTTGGTATTAATTCACTTTTACTGGTTGCATAATCCTGGTG
This sequence comes from Leptodactylus fuscus, assembly GCF_031893055.1. Taxonomy (NCBI): domain Eukaryota; kingdom Metazoa; phylum Chordata; class Amphibia; order Anura; family Leptodactylidae; genus Leptodactylus; species Leptodactylus fuscus. The sequence goes on along the minus strand of NC_134266.1, from coordinate 271,425,429 downwards.
TCATGGATCACTTACTAATCAGTTTCCAGTGAATATATTCCTCCAGTGATAAACAAGTACAATGCGAGTCTGTAGAGAGAGGCCGAGACTCACAATGCATGAAATGTCTGGGGAATTCCTTAAGTGTTCCCTCGTGGTTTTAGAAATGTGTAGCTGTAAATATCCCCCATACTTACATATAATGCGTTCAATGTGCTGTGATGTGACACATCCTCCTATTCGGATATAATCTACAAATCTGTAAACTCACATTTTCTTGCCCACTAGGTGGCAGTGTTCTGTTGCCTGCTGGGTATTCTTTATATGAGCTACAATGAATCCTTTCCAGAAGACCTCAGCCTCCCCACTAGAGGGTGCCACCTGTTCTGTACCCTCTAGGGGAGCAACCCCGCTCTCTCTTTTTGGGGACGATGTGATGCCAGGATTCATCACATTTTATGAGTTTTTATAAGATAATAGTTTAGGCTTTCAGAAACATAAAAATTTACAGCTGTTTAGGAAAACACTAACATCATTAAATCCAGAATTTTATTGGTAAGATGTTTGGAGGGGAAGGAACAGGACACACAAACAGCGGACAGAGGTAGAGGGGGTCAGAAGACTAGTGGGCGATCTCTATGGAAGAGTGTAGAGAGCATGCTCAGTGTGCAGAGAGAGGGAGGAGGGGGAGGAGCTGTGCAGTGCCCATTACCTATAGTGTTATCTCACCCCGCCTTATACTGTAATACTAGTCTTATCTATCCTTGTTATTCTGCCTGTAATAAAAATCCAACATACAGAACATGAACATAGGTGGATAAATAGTGGCTTAAGTAGGAATAGCGGGGCCCCGTGGTAAACTTTTGACATGGCCCCTTCCCCCCCGACCAAACACTGAAGATCCCCGTCTGACCGACCCCTCCACTCTCCACATTCCTACACACAGTATTATCCCCCATAGTGGCCCCTGCACACAGTATTATCCCCATAGTGGCCCCTACACACACTATTATGCCCCATAGTGGCCCCTGCATACAGTATTATCCCCCATAGTGGCCCCTGCACACAGTATTATGCCCCATAGTGGCCCCTGCACACAGTATTATCCCCCATAGTGGCCCCTGCACACAGTATTATCCCCATAGTGGCCCCTACACACACTATTATGCCCCATAGTGGCCCCTGCACACAGTATTATCCCCCATAGTGGCCCCTGCACACAGTATTATGCCCCATAGTGGCCCCTGCACACAGTAATATCCCCCATAGTGGACCCTGCACACAGTATTATGTCCCATAGTGGCCCCTGCACACAGTATTATGCCCCATAGTGGCCCCTACACACACTATTATGCCCCATAGTGGCCCCTGCACACAGTATTATCCCCCATAGTGGCCCCTGCACACAGTATTATGCCCCATAGTGGCCCCTGCACACAGTATTATCCCCCATAGTGGCCCCTGCACACAGTATTATCCCCATAGTGGCCCCTACACACACTATTATGCCCCATAGTGGCCCCTGCACACAGTATTATCCCCCATAGTGGCCCCTGCACACAGTATTATCCCCCATAGTGGCCCCTGCACACAGTATTATGCCCCATAGTGGCCCCTGCACACAGTATTATCCCCGATAGTGGCCCCTGCACACAGTATTATCCCCCATAGTGGCCCCTGCACACAGTATTATGCCCCATAGTGGCCCTGCACACAGTATTATCCCCCATAGTGGCCCCTGCACACAGTATTATCCCCCATAGTGGCCCCTGCACACAGTATTATCCCCGATAGTGGCCCCTGCACACAGTATTATGTCCCGATAGTGGCCCCTGCACACAGTATTATCCCCGATAGTGGCCCCTGCACACAGTATTATGTCCCGATAGTGGCCCCTGCACACAGTATTATCCCCGATAGTGGCCCCTGCACACAGTATTATGTCCCGATAGTGGCCCCTGCACACAGTATTATGTCCCATAGTGGCCCCTGCACACAGTATTATGTCCCATAGTGACCCCTGCACACAGTATTATGCCCCATAGTGACCCCTGCACACAGTATTATGTCCCATAGTGGCCCCTGCACACAGTATTATGTCCCATAGTGACCCCTGCACACAGTATTATGCCCCATAGTGACCCCTGCACACAGTATTATGTCCCATAGTGGCCCCTGCACACAGTATTATGTCCCCATAGTGGCCCCTGCACACAGTATTATGTCCCATAGTGACCCCTGCACACAGTATTATGTCCCCATAGTGGCCCCTGCACACAGTATTATGCCCCATAGTGGCCCCTGCACACAGTATTATGTCCCCATAGTGGCCCCTGCACACAGTATTATGCCCCATAGTGGCCCCTGCACACAGTATTATCCCCGATAGTGGCCCCTGCACACAGTATTATGTCCCGATAGTGGCCCCTGCACACAGTATTATGTCCCCATAGTGGCCCTGCACACAGTATTATGCCCCATAGTGGCCCCTGCACACAGTATTATCCCCCATAGTGGCCCCTGCACACAGTATTTTTCCCCATAGTGGCCCCTGCACACAGTATTATCCCCCATAGTGGCCCCTGCACACAGTATTATCCCCCATAGTGGCCCCTGCACACAGTATTATGCCCCATAGTGGCCCCTGCACACAGTATTATCCCCGATAGTGGCCCCTGCACACAGTATTATGTCCCGATAGTGGCCCCTGCACACAGTATTATCCCCGATAGTGGCCCCTGCACACAGTATTATGTCCCCATAGTGGCCCCTGCACACAGTATTATGCGCCATAGTGACCCCTGCACACAGTATTATGCCCCATAGTGGCCCCTGCACACAGTATTATGCCCCATAGTGACCCCTGCACACAGTATTATGTCCCATAGTGGCCCCTGCACACAGTATTATGTCCCATAGTGACCCCTGCACACAGTATTATGCCCCATAGTGACCCCTGCACACAGTATTATGTCCCATAGTGGCCCCTGCACACAGTATTATGTCCCCATAGTGGCCCCTGCACACAGTATTATGTCCCATAGTGACCCCTGCACACAGTATTATGTCCCCATAGTGGCCCCTGCACACAGTATTATCCCCCATAGTGGCCCCTGCACACAGTATTATGTCCCCATAGTGGCCCCTGCACACAGTATTATGCCCCATAGTGGCCCCTGCACACAGTATTATGTCCCCATAGTGGCCCCTGCACACAGTATTATGCCCCATAGTGGCCCCTGCACACAGTATTATCCCCGATAGTGGCCCCTGCACACAGTATTATGTCCCGATAGTGGCCCCTGCACACAGTATTATGTCCCCATAGTGGCCCTGCACACAGTATTATGCCCCATAGTGGCCCCTGCACACAGTATTATCCCCCATAGTGGCCCCTGCACACAGTATTTTTCCCCATAGTGGCCCCTGCACACAGTATTATCCCCCATAGTGGCCCCTGCACACAGTATTATCCCCCATAGTGGCCCCTGCACACAGTATTATGCCCCATAGTGGCCCCTGCACACAGTATTATCCCCGATAGTGGCCCCTGCACACAGTATTATGTCCCGATAGTGGCCCCTGCACACAGTATTTTCCCCGATAGTGGCCCCTGCACACAGTATTATGTCCCCATAGTGGCCCCTGCACACAGTATTATGCGCCATAGTGACCCCTGCACACAGTATTATGCCCCATAGTGGCCCCTGCACACAGTATTATGCCCCATAGTGGCCCCTGCACACATTATTATGCCCCATAGTGGCCCCTGCACACAGTATTATACCCCATAGTGGCCCCTGCACACAGTGTTATCCCCCATAGTGGCCCCTGCACACAGTATTATGCCCCATAGTGGCCCCTGCACACAGTATTATGCCCCATAGTGGCCCCTGCACACATTATTATGCCCCATAGTGGCCCCTGCACACAGTATTATGTCCCATAGTAGCCCCTGCACACAGTATTATGCCCCATAGTGGCCCCTGCACACAGTATTATCCCCCATAGTGGCCCCTGCACACAGTGTTATCCCCCATAGTGGCCCCTGCACACAGTATTATGTCCCGATAGTGGCCCCTGCACACAGTATTATGTCCCATAGTGGCCCCTGCACACAGTATTATGCCCCATAGTGGCCCCTGCACACAGTGTTATCCCCCATAGTGGCCCCTGCACACAGTATTATCCCCCATAGTGGCCCCTGCACACAGTATTATGTCCCGATAGTGGCCCCTGCACACAGTATTATCCCCCATAGTGGCCCCTGCACACAGTATTATGCCCCATAGTGGCCCCTGCACACAGTATTATCCCCCATAGTGGCCCCTGCACACAGTATTATCCCCATAGTGGCCCCTACACACACTATTATGCCCCATAGTGGCCCCTGCACACAGTATTATCCCCCATAGTGGCCCCTGCACACAGTATTATCCCCCATAGTGGCCCCTGCACACAGTATTATGCCCCATAGTGGCCCCTGCACACAGTATTATCCCCGATAGTGGCCCCTGCACACAGTATTATCCCCCATAGTGGCCCCTGCACACAGTATTATGCCCCATAGTGGCCCTGCACACAGTATTATCCCCCATAGTGGCCCCTGCACACAGTATTATCCCCCATAGTGGCCCCTGCACACAGTATTATCCCCGATAGTGGCCCCTGCACACAGTATTATGTCCCGATAGTGGCCCCTGCACACAGTATTATCCCCGATAGTGGCCCCTGCACACAGTATTATGTCCCGATAGTGGCCCCTGCACACAGTATTATGTCCCATAGTGGCCCCTGCACACAGTATTATGTCCCATAGTGGCCCCTGCACACAGTATTATGCCCCATAGTGACCCCTGCACACAGTATTATGTCCCATAGTGGCCCCTGCACACAGTATTATGTCCCATAGTGACCCCTGCACACAGTATTATGCCCCATAGTGACCCCTGCACACAGTATTATGTCCCATAGTGGCCCCTGCACACAGTATTATGTCCCCATAGTGGCCCCTGCACACAGTATTATGTCCTATAGTGACCCCTGCACACAGTATTATGTCCCCATAGTGGCCCCTGCACACAGTATTATCCCCCATAGTGGCCCCTGCACACAGTATTATGTCCCCATAGTGGCCCCTGCACACAGTATTATGCCCCATAGTGGCCCCTGCACACAGTATTATGTCCCCATAGTGGCCCCTGCACACAGTATTATGCCCCATAGTGGCCCCTGCACACAGTATTATCCCCGATAGTGGCCCCTGCACACAGTATTATGTCCCGATAGTGGCCCCTGCACACAGTATTATGTCCCCATAGTGGCCCTGCACACAGTATTATGCCCCATAGTGGCCCCTGCACACAGTATTATCCCCCATAGTGGCCCCTGCACACAGTATTATCCCCCATAGTGGCCCCTGCACACAGTATTATGCCCCATAGTGGCCCCTGCACACAGTATTATCCCCGATAGTGGCCCCTGCACACAGTATTATGTCCCGATAGTGGCCCCTGCACACAGTATTATCCCCGATAGTGGCCCCTGCACACAGTATTATGTCCCCATAGTGGCCCCTGCACACAGTATTATGCGCCATAGTGACCCCTGCACACAGTATTATGCCCCATAGTGGCCCCTGCACACAGTATTATGTCCCATAGTGGCCCCTGCACACAGTATTATGTCCCATAGTGACCCCTGCACACAGTATTATGCCCCATAGTGACCCCTGCACACAGTATTATGTCCCATAGTGGCCCCTGCACACAGTATTATGTCCCCATAGTGGCCCCTGCACACAGTATTATGTCCCATAGTGACCCCTGCACACAGTATTATGTCCCCATAGTGGCCCCTGCACACAGTATTATCCCCCATAGTGGCCCCTGCACACAGTATTATGTCCCCATAGTGGCCCCTGCACACAGTATTATGCCCCATAGTGGCCCCTGCACACAGTATTATGTCCCCATAGTGGCCCCTGCACACAGTATTATGCCCCATAGTGGCCCCTGCACACAGTATTATCCCCGATAGTGGCCCCTGCACACAGTATTATGTCCCGATAGTGGCCCCTGCACACAGTATTATGTCCCCATAGTGGCCCTGCACACAGTATTATGCCCCATAGTGGCCCCTGCACACAGTATTATCCCCCATAGTGGCCCCTGCACACAGTATTTTTCCCCATAGTGGCCCCTGCACACAGTATTATCCCCCATAGTGGCCTCTGCACACAGTATTTTCCCCCATAGTGGCCCCTGCACACAGTATTATGCCCCATAGTGGCCCCTGCGCACAGTATTATCCCCGATAGTGGCCCCTGCACACAGTATTATGTCCCGATAGTGGCCCCTGCACACAGTATTATCCCCGATAGTGGCCCCTGCACACAGTATTATGTCCCCATAGTGGCCCCTGCACACAGTATTATGCGCCATAGTGACCCCTGCACACAGTATTATGCCCCATAGTGGCCCCTGCACACAGTATTATGCCCCATAGTGGCCCCTGCACACATTATTATGCCCCATAGTGGCCCCTGCACACAGTATTATACCCCATAGTGGCCCCTGCACACAGTGTTATCCCCCATAGTGGCCCCTGCACACAGTATTATGCCCCATAGTGGCCCCTGCACACAGTATTATGCCCCATAGTGGCCCCTGCACACATTATTATGCCCCATAGTGGCCCCTGCACACAGTATTATACCCCATAGTGGCCCCTGCACACAGTGTTATCCCCCATAGTGGCCCCTGCACACAGTATTATGTCCCGATAGTGGCCCCTGCACACAGTATTATGTCCCATAGTGGCCCCTGCACACAGTATTATGCCCCATAGTGGCCCCTGCACACAGTGTTATCCCCCATAGTGGCCCCTGCACACAGTATTATCCCCCATAGTGGCCCCTGCACACAGTATTATGTCCCGATAGTGGCCCCTGCACACAGTATTAAGCCCCATAGTGGCCCCTGCACACAGTATTATGTCCCCATAGTGGCTCCTGCACACAGTATTATGCCCCATAGTGGTCCCTGCACACAGTATTATCCCCCATAGTGGCCCCTGCACACAGTATTATGCCCCATAATGGCCCCTGCACACAGTATTATGTCCCATAGTGGCCCCTGCACACAGTATTATGTCCCATAGTGGCCCCTGCACACAGTATTATGTTCCATAATGGCCCCTGCACACAGTATTATCCCCCATAGTGGCCCCTGCACACAGTATTATACCCCATAGTGGCCCCTGCACACAGTATTATACCCCATAGTGGCCCCTGCACACAGTATTATACCCCATAGTGGCCCCTGCACACAGTATTATGTCCCATAGTGGCCCCTGCACACAGTATTATCCCCGATAGTGGCCCCTGTACACAGTATTATGTCCCATAGTGACCCCTGCACACAGTATTATACCCCATAGTGGCCCCTGCACACAGTATTATGCCCCATAGTGGCCCCTGCACACAGTATTATCCCCGATAGTGGCCCCTGCACACAGTATTATCCCCCATAGTGGCCCCTGCACACAGTATTATGTCCCGATAGTGGCCCCTGCACACAGTATTATGCCCCATAGTGACCCCTGCACACAGTATTATGTCCCATAGTGGCCCCTGCACACAGTATTATGTCCCCATAGTGGCCCCTGCACACAGTATTATGCCCCATAGTGACCCCTGCACACAGTATTATGTCTCATAGTGGCCCCTGCACACAGTATTATGTCCCATAGTGTCCCCTGCACACAGTATTATGTCCCATAGTGTCCCCTGCACACAGTATTATGTCCCATAGTGACCCCTGCACACAGTATTATCCCCCATAGTGGCCCCTGCACACAGTATTACGCCCCATAGTGTCCCCTGCACACAGTATTATGTCCCATAGTGTCCCCTGCACACAGTATTATGTCCCCATAGTGGCCCCTGCACACAGTATTATGCCCCATAGTGACCCCTGCACACAGTATTATGTCTCATAGTGGCCCCTGCACACAGTATTATGTCCCATAGTGTCCCCTGCACACAGTATTATGTCCCATAGTGTCCCCTGCACACAGTATTATGTCCCATAGTGACCCCTGCACACAGTATTATCCCCCATAGTGGCCCCTGCACACAGTATTACGCCCCATAGTGTCCCCTGCACACAGTATTATGTCCCATAGTGTCCCCTGCACACAGTATTATGTCCCATAGTGGCCCCTGCACACAGTATTATCCCCCATAGTGGCCCCTGCACACAGTATTATGTCCCATAGTGGCCCCTGCACACAATTATTATGTCCCATAGTGGTCCCTGCGCACAGTATTATCCCCCATAGTGACCCCTGCACACAGTATTATGCCCCATAGTGGCCCCTGCACACAGTATTATCCCCCATAGTGGCCCCTGCACACAGTATTATCCCCCATAGTGGCTCCTGCACACAGTATTATACCCCATAGTGACCCCTGCACACAGTATTATGCCCCATAGTGGCCCCTGCACACAGTATTATCCCCCATAGTGGCTCCTGCACACAGTATTATACCCCATAGTGACCCCTGCACACAGTATTATGCCCCATAGTGAACACCCATGAACAATTAATATACTCTGGGATCTTTCCAACCCCAGAGTATAATGATCGAAGACCTAGGGGAGGTAAGTGAACATAAAAAACACTGTTACTAACCTCTCCCTGGCTCTGGTGCACTCCCTGCCGATGTCGGCCATCTTCAATGATGAACATAACATCATGTGAGCAGGGGGTTGTGTCACGACGCATAACGACACAGACCCCAGCCATGCGACATCAGGGAGGTCACACAAGTAAGGCCTGGAGCCAGGAGAGGTAAGTAACACTGTTTTTTATGCTCACTCACCTCCCCTGGGCCTCTGATCAATATACTATGTCTGAAAAGAACTCTGAATATAATAATAGTGTTTGTGGTTTCCGCGGCCTCACTTATTGGTCCCGGCTCCTGCTCACTGCGGCCTCCGCAAAAGAAGAAGAAACGGCAGCTACGAGCAGGAGTCAGGTTCGGTAAATTAATAGGCCCGTTACCGGCTGGAGTTACTGTAGCTGGTAATGGCCTATTAAACAAAATTGAAAAACGCAGCGGTAGCGGCTGTCACTGTGCACCCTAATGTACCGCTACCACTGCTACCCCGGTAAACCATAACCATTCAGTGACTACAAGCTGAGATGACTTGATAGACAAAGGATTGCTTAGGAAAGATGTAATGTCAGCTCATACCGATATCACACAAGGCGGTTTCTCATCGGCGCGGTACGTTGAGGATCCTTCATTCACCATAATCAGTAGTAGTGGCAGATAAAGGAGCATGGCTCTGTAATACAAGAAGAAAGAGGGGTTATATGGGGGATGATGGGAGTTGTAGTGTCCTGGGTACAAGGGTCACAAGTAGGAGAGCAGATACAGAAGATATCAGGACAGTGTAAGACACCCCGAGGAGGGACCGAGATCTGTCTATACTCAGAATCTTCTACACAGACGTCCGGAGAGAAGGAAGTCACAGTGTTTGTTTTTGCTTAGAAAGCGGCAGTGAAATCCACAATGAGACAGAAGTGACTGGGAACACTGGGATTACTGCGAACACTGGGATTACTGGGAACACTGGGATTACTGGGAACACTGGGATTACACTGGGAACACTGGGATTACTGGGAACACTGGGATTACTGCGAACACTGGGAATACTGGGAACACTAGGATTACTGGGAACACTTGGATTACTGGGAACACTGGGATTACTGGGATCACTGGGATTACTGGGAACACTGGGATTACTGGAAACACTGGGATTACTGGGAACACTGGGATTACTGGAAACACTGGGATTACTGGGAACACTGGGATTACTGGGAACACTGGGATTACTGGGAACACTGAGATTACTGGGAACACTGGGATTACTGGGAACACTGGGATTACTGGGAACATTGAGATTACTGGGAACACTGAGATTACTGGGAACACTGGGATTACTGGGTCTATCTGTATCCACTACTGGGAAGGGACACAGACACACAATGCATCTATCTATCTATCTATCTATCTATCTATCTATCTATCTATCTATCTCCTATCTATCTATCTATCTATCTATCTCCTATCTATCTATCTATCTATCTATCTCCTATCTATCTATCTATCTATCTATCTCCTATCTATCTATCTATCTATCTATCTATCTATCTATCTATGTATCTATCTATCTCCTATCTATCTATCTATCTATCTATCTATCTATCTATCTATCTGTCTGTCTGTCTGTCTGTCTGTCTATCTATCTATCTATCTATCTATCTATCTATCTCCTATCTATCTATCTATCTATCTATCTATCTCCTATCTGTCTATCTATCTATCTATCTATCTATCTATCTATCTATCTATCTCCTATCTGTCTATCTATCTATCTATCTATCTATCTATCTCCTATCTATCTATCTCCTATCTATCTATCTATCTATCTATCTATCTATCTATCTGTCTGTCTGTCTGTCTGTCTGTCTGTCTGTCTATCTATCTGTCTGTCTGTCTGTCTGTCTGTCTATCTATCTATCTATCTATCTATCTATCTATCTCCTATCTATCTATCTCCTATCTATCTATCTATCTATCTATCTATCTATCTCCTATCTATCTATCTATCTATCTATCTATCTATCTCCTATCTATCTATCTATCTATCTATCTATCTCCTATCTATCTATCTATCTATCTATCTATCTCCTATCTATCTATCTACTATCTATCTATCTACTATCTATCTATCTCCTATCTATCTATCTATCTATCTATCTATCTATCTATCTATCTATCTATCTATCTATCTCCTATCTATCTATCTATCTATCTATCTCCTATCTATCTATCTATCTATCTATCTATCTCCTATCTATCTATCTATCTATCTATCTATCTATCTATCTATCTCCTATCTATCTATCTATCTATCTATCTATCTATCTCCTATCTATCTATCTATCTATCTATCTATCTATCTATCTATCTCCTATCTATCTATCTATCTATCTATCTATCATCTATCTATCTATCTATCTATCTATCTATCTATCTATCTCCTATCTATCCCTCCATGTCCTACCATATCTCATCTTGTATTCAGACTCAGGTCTCTGTATCTCTCCCATTGGTTTCCCGATCCTCTCTTACCCCTTCCACTTTGTCTCACATGACTGCTGTCACTTTGCTTCTCTGTGGGACTGTCCACTGATTTATGGGCGATTTGTGGCCCCTGCTATGTGCCCTGTGATCCTGCCCCCCTCTGAGCAGTCAGGACCCTTTGCCTAGTGGGGAGAAATCTTCCAAGTGAAATGTGTTTATCAGCGATTCACACCAACCAAGCCAAGAAAGACGGCCATTTCCTCAAGCATTCCAACAAAAGACATTGTGGATGTTTGCTTTCTTCTTCTTCTGTACAAGGAAGTTTCCTGTTTTCAAATAGCTTTTAGTTTCTGCAGCTTAGTCAAAAGAAAAAAAATCCCAAGGAAATGTATCAGGAGATGGGAGCTACCTCTTGTGAGTCAAGCTGTTTAACCCCTAAATCTTTAGGCTTCAACTTGAAGTCACTTTGCAGATTATATTGTGTATTTGTATATCAGCGAGTCCTTTTACAAGATCTTAATATTGCAGAATTCTTAATGCTAAGTCTGTTGTCTCTTACTTATCAGGATAACTCCTATCCTCTATACAGTGACTGAATACAGGGGCAACTATGGGATTAAAAGCGATCCCTTCACTTTCAATAGTACAGTAGCTGATGATGGTTCCATAGAAAATGTCAACACGATCCTTCTTAGCAAGAAAACGTTGTCTGGGACAGCTCCTCTCTCTATTTACTGAATACAAGGTACCGCTATGGGGTCTTAGTGCACCCCTGAGATTAAATTGTTCCCATTACAAGCTGATAATACTTTATATTTCTCATTTGCAGCTTTACAGAATTGTCTGCAGAACCCTTGTTTTTGGTGCGCTGTATTCTAAGGGATTAAGTAACCCCTAGTCCATTAGGATAGTGCTAATCCTCTCTTTACTGCATACAGGGTACCGCTATGGGGTCTCAGTGCACCCCTTAGATTAAATCCGTGCCATTACAAACTGTTCATTCTGTACATTTCCCAATTGCAGCCTTAGACAGCCCCCTGCAGAACCCTTGTTTTTTGCAAACTGTATTCTATGGAGAAAAGTAATCCCTATTTCATGAGGACAGTTTCAATCATCTCTATTCACTGAATACAAGGTACCGCTATGGGGTCTCAGTGCACTCTTCAAATAAAATTGGTTTCTTTATAAGCTTATAATACTGTACATTTGCAATTTGCAGCCTTAAACTGCCTGCAGAACCTTTGCTTTTACTAAGCTGTATTCTATGGGAAAAAGTAACCTTAGATCATCAGGACAGCACCAATCTTTTCGCTGAATACAAGGTACCGCTATGGGGTCTCAGTGCACCCCTGAGATTAAATCAATGCTCCTAAAATTGTTAATCTTGTATATTTCCTAATTGCAGTCTTAAAGTTTCACCTTGAGAGCCCTTGTGTTTTGTTAATCTGTATTCTATGTGAAAACATAGTCCCTAGTTTATCTAGACAGCGCCAAACCTCTTTCTAGTCACTGAATACAGGGTACGACAATGGGGTCTCAGTGCACCCCTGAAATGAAAGTCCCTTTACAATCTGATACTAAACTACAATCCCCATTCGCAACCTTAAACCTTATTTTGTAATTGTAGAATTTTTTAATATTATTTTCTAGCCATCTTGCCTGATCTTCACCCTCTACCCTGTTAATTTAGTGCCGTGCTGCACAGCATGTACAGGGTCATATTGAAGAATTTCCTAGACATGACTTTAAGTAGAATTTTTTAGACATGTTCTATTCGGAAAGGGGTAGGAGATAAGCCGTGACATCAGCGATTGTCAGTAGTGATAGCGTGTTTTCCCGAAAATAGGTCATCCCCTGAAAATAAGGCATGGGGGAGGTTTCTGTTTAATTGCCTAATATAAGGCACCCCCTGAAAATAAGGCATCACCCAAAAACCATTGCAGCACAACACTGTGCGCGATGTTCTGTGTGCACAGGAAAGCCGGCTGCTGCCTCTGCTGTGATACCGTAGGTTGTATCCACTGTCCCTGCTGCTGTAGGATGAGTTGGTAGATGCCGCTGTGCATATGGTGCGGGGGTGTCGGCTCTCCCAGCTCATCCCACAGCAGCCAGAACAGTGGTATCACAGCAGCCGGCTTTCCTGTGCACATGGAACACAGTGCACAGCATTCAGCCGGCTGCAATGCCCACAGAGTGAGGCTCTCCAGCAACTGCGGCAGCCTCGCTAAGCCCCGCCCACCACTTCCGCCGCTGCGATCAACAGCAGCATCAGCGCTGCTATGAAGATGGGGAAGGTAAGTAGCCTACCCCCCCCCCCTCCCCTAACCTTCTGAATGTCTTATAGAGCGGGTTGCAAGTGGCAGTCTATTTTTAGGTTTAGTTATCATAGTGAAAATTGCAGGCTATAGTAGTTTTTTTTTTTTTTAAATATAGATAATGACATGGAATATTTTTTTCAATAGCAAAAATTCTTTAAAAATATGTTAATAAAAGTGTGGGTTAAAAAGTAGGTAATTTCTGGTGACTTCTGCCAAACTCAAGCTTTACTATATGAGAACAAGTAGTACCTAGTTCGTCAGTACAGCTCCTAGAATCGGGCACTGCTATGGGCTCGCAGTCTACCCCAAAATTAAATTTTCCAGTGTATTAATTTTAAATAAAAGTGGAGATAGATTGTTCCCGTCTGAACGTTAATGGTCAGAATATCCCATACTGATCTATATATTTTGTATACTCTACCCTGCAGTTTTGGTGACATATATCTTGTATACCCTGCACTCTTGCTGACTTGTAGGAAACAGGTGAGATTACAAGGTACCTACTCTTGGTGCAGCTGCTGCACCCCTATTCCCCCCTCCTCCGCTCACCATTGTTCTGGTTGTTTCCCTTTATCTTACCCATGTGCGCGGTCACCTGTTCCCCGGTGACATGATCGGGTTTCACAGCTGACTTCCTGCAGATTTCAGGCGATTTCCAGGTGACATTAAGATAAATACTGGGTTGCAAGGTATTAGTCAACATGTCACCAGGAAGCTCGGCCGTGACGACAGTCGGGTATTTATAGGTCAGAATTTTGCAGGCAATACATTCTTTATAGTATTGTTACATTTCTTGTTTTTTGTGTGATCATAGTATATTGTGCAGGGATCCGGAGGGAACGTCTTCATGTCAGTCCCTATCAATAGTGGGATCGCCTGTCTGCAGCACCTATAGGACTGGGACTTATATTAGGATTCAGGGACACACGTGGAGGCTCCTGGGTACAAATAAAAATGGTGCAGGTCCTCATACCAGCTCTGGAGCTTGGAATCTACTGCCTCCCTACAGTAAGGCCCTCACTACCAAAGTCTACAGTATAAGTTATGGAAATAGGTAGAATGATACTGCAAATGCAGCCCTGTTCATACTGATCTTTCTGATTCATATTTGCATTGTCAGGACTCCTAAGATACTTAGCCACGTAGAACAGAAGTAATTCAGCAGAGCAATCTCGTTCCTACGCCATGGCAGGCTGCCTGACAACCCCCAGGAGGGGTACGATGGCTGCCTTCCCTAGTTGTCAGCCAGAATCTGAGACCATCACCTAAAAGCAACTGCACAAAAGATTCAAGCGAGAGGACGGTCAGTTATCAAAACGTTGCGCTGGGTTGTTGTGGGTAACAAGATTACGTATTATATTGTTGTATTATTTCTATAATTGAAGGTTGTCTCCTTAAAGGTAATGTCCATTTTTGACTTTTTTAGACTCCTGCTGACTATACCGTGTTCCTGATGGGACTCTCAGTATTCGTATGTAATCTTCAGGAAAACCCAGATGCCCCTACAGCGCCTCCTCAGGGGAAGTGAAGCATTACATGATGTCCGCTAAAATCAATGGGTTGTCTGAGTAAAGAACGGACACGAAGAGTCTTCCGGAGAGAGAGGGACACTCTGTATAGCTGCTTTCTGCTCTGGATAATTAATAGAGGGCCTGAACGAGACACAACTTAGCCCAAAGCCCAATTGTCATCCTGATGTTAAACCTACATGAGTCTATTGTAAACTTAATGTTAACTCTACATGGATCAAATGTCATCCTGATGGTAACACCACATGGATCAATAGTCATCCTGATGGTAACGCCACATAGATCAAATGTCATCCTGATGGAACACCACATGGATCAATAGTCATCCTGATGGTAACACCACATGGATCAAATGTCATCCTGATGGTAACACCACATGGATCAATAGTCATCCTGATGGTAACACCACATGGATCAAATGTCATCCTGATGGTAACACCACATGGATCAAATGTCATCCTGATGGTAACACCACATGGATCAAATGTCATCCTGATGGTAACACCACATGGATCAAATGTCATCCTGATGGTAACGCCACATAGATCAAATGTCATCCTGATGGAACACCACATGGATCAATAGTCATCCTGATGGTAACACCACATGGATCAAATGTCATCCTGATGGTAACACCACATGGATCAATAGTCATCCTGATGGTAACACCACATGGATCAAATGTCATCCTGATGGTAACACCACATGGATCAAATGTCATCCTGATGGTAACGCCACATAGATCAAATGTCATCCTGATGGTAACGCCACATAGATCAAATGTCATCCTGATGGAACACCACATGGATCAAATGTCATCCTGATGGAACACCACATGGATCAAATGTCATCCTGATGGTAACGCCACATAGATCAAATGTCATCCTGATGGAACACCACATGGATCAATAGTCATCCTGATGGTAACACCACATGGATCCATTGTCATCCTGATGGTAACACCACATGGATCAATTGTCATCCTGATGGTAACACCACATGGATCAATAGTCATCCTGATGGTAACGCCACATAGATCAAATGTCATCCTGATGGAACACCACATGGATCAATAGTCATCCTGATGGTAACACCACATGGATCAAATGTCATCCTGATGGTAACACCACATGGATCAAATGTCATCCTGATGGTAACGCCACATAGATCAAATGTCATCCTGATGGAACACCACATGGATCAATAGTCATCCTGATGGTAACACCACATGGATCAAATGTCATCCTGATGGTAACACCACATGGATCAAATGTCATCCTGATGGTAACGCCACATAGATCAAATGTCATCCTGATGGTAACACCACATGGATCAAATGTCATCCTGATGGAACACCACATGGATCAAATGTCATCCTGATGGTAACGCCACATAGATCAAATGTCATCCTGATGGAACACCACATGGATCAATAGTCATCCTGATGGTAACACCACATGGATCCATTGTCATCCTGATGGTAACACCACATGGATCAATTGTGATCCTGATGGTAACACCACATGGATCAATAGTCATCCTGATGGTAACACCACATGGATCAAATGTCATCCTGATGGTAACACCACATGGATCAATTGTCTTCCTGATGGTAACACCACATGGATCAATTGTCATCCTGATGGTAACACCACATGGATCAATTGTCATCCTGATGGTAACACCACATGGATCAAATGTCATCCTGATGGTAACGCCACATAGATCAAATGTCATCCTGATGGTAACACCACATGGATCCATTGTCATCCTGATGGTAACACCACATGGATCAATTGTGATCCTGATGGAACACCACATGGATCAATAGTCATCCTGATGGTAACACCACATGGATCAAATGTCATCCTGATGGTAACACCACATGGATCAATAGTCATCCTGATGGTAACACCACATGGATCAAATGTCATCCTGATGGTAACACCACATGGATCAATAGTCATCCTGATGGTAACACCACATGGATCAATAGTCATCCTGATGGTAACACCACATGGATCAATAGTCATCCTGATGGTAACACCACATGGATCAATAGTCATCCTGATGGTAACACCACATGGATCAATAGTCATCCTGATGATAACACCACATGGATCAATTGTCATCCTGATGATAACACCACATGGATCCATTGTCATCCTGATGGTAACACCACATGGATCAAATTTCATCCTGATGGTAACACCACATGGATCCATTGTCATCCTGATGGTAACACCACATGGATCAATAGTCATCCTGATGGTAACACCACATGGATCAAATGTCATCCTGATGGTAACACCACATGGATCAATTGTCATCCTGATGGTAACACCACATGGATCAAATGTCATCCTGATGGTAACACCACATGGATCAATTGTCATCCTGATGGTAACACCACATGGATCAATTGTCATCCTGATGGTAACACCACATGGATCAAATGTCATCCTGATGGTAACACCACATGGATCAATTGTCATCCTGATGGTAACGCCACATAGATCAAATGTCATCCTGATGGTAACACCACATGGATCAATAGTCATCCTGATGGTTACACCACATGGATCAATAGTCATCCTGATGGTAACACCACATGGATCAATAGTCATCCTGATGGTAACACCACATGGATCAAATGTCATCCTGATGGTAACGCCACATAGATCAAATGTCATCCTGATGGTAACACCACATGGATCCATTGTCATCCTGATGGTAACACCACATGGATCAATTGTGATCCTGATGGAACACCACATGGATCAATAGTCATCCTGATGGTAACACCACATGGATCAAATGTCATCCTGATGGTAACACCACATGGATCAATTGTCTTCCTGATGGTAACACCACATGGATCAATTGTCATCCTGATGGTAACACCACATGGATCAATTGTCATCCTGATGATAACACCACATGGATCAAATGTCATCCTGATGGTAACGCCACATAGATCAAATGTCATCCTGATGGTAACACCACATGGATCCATTGTCATCCTGATGGTAACACCACATGGATCAATTGTTATCCTGATGGAACACCACATGGATCAATAGTCATCCTGATGGTAACACCACATGGATCAAATGTCATCCTGATGGTAACACCACATGGATCAATAGTCATCCTGATGGTAACACCACATGGATCAAATGTCATCCTGATGGTAACACCACATGGATCAATAGTCATCCTGATGGTAACACCACATGGATCAAATGTCATCCTGATGGTAACACCACATGGATCAATTGTCATCCTGATGGTAACACCACATGGATCAAATGTCATCCTGATGGTAACACCACATGGATCAAATGTCATGCTGATGATAACACCACATGGATCCATTGTCATCCTGATGGTAACACCACATGGATCAATAGTCATCCTGATGGTAACACCACATGGATCAAATGTCATCCTGATGGTAACACCACATGGATCAATAGTCATCCTGATGGTAACACCACATGGATCAATAGTCATCCTGATGGTAACACCACATGGATCAATAGTCATCCTGATGGTAACACCACATGGATCAATAGTCATCCTGATGGTAACACCACATGGATCAATAGTCATCCTGATGGTAACACCACATGGATCACTAGTCATCCTGATGGTAACACCACATGGATCAAATGTCATCCTGATGGTAACACCACATGGATCAATTGTCATCCTGATGGTAACACCACATGGATCAATTGTCATCCTGATGATAACACCACGTGGATCAATTGTCATCCTGATGATAACACCACATGGATCCATTGTCATCCTGATGGTAACACCACATGGATCAAATTTCATCCTGATGGTAACACCACATGGATCCATTGTCATCCTGATGGTAACACCACATGGATCAATTGTCATCCTGATGGTAACACCACATGGATCAAATGTCATCCTGATGGTAACACCACATGGATCAATTGTCATCCTGATGGTAACACCACATGGATCAATTGTCATCCTGATGGTAACACCACATGGATCAAATGTCATCCTGATGGTAACACCACATGGATCAAATGTCATCCTGATGGTAACGCCACATAGATCAAATGTCATGCTGATGATAACACCACATGGATCCATTGTCATCCTGATGGTAACACCACATGGATCAATAGTCATCCTGATGGTAACACCACATGGATCCATTGTCATCCTGATGGTAACACCACATGGATCAATTGTCATCCTGATGGTAACACCACATGGATCAAATGTCATCCTGATGGAACACCACATGGATCAATAGTCATCCTGATGGTAACACCACATGGATCAAATGTCATCCTGATGGTAACACCACATGGATCAATAGTCATCCTGATGGTAACACCACATGGATCAAATGTCATCCTGATGGTAACACCACATGGATCAATAGTCATCCTGATGGTAACACCACATGGATCAATAGTCATCCTGATGGTAACACCACATGGATCAATAGTCATCCTGATGGTAACACCACATGGATCAATAGTCATCCTGATGGTAACACCACATGGATCAAATGTCATTCTGATGGTAACACCACATGGATCAATTGTCATCCTGATGGTAACACCACATGGATCAATTGTCATCCTGATGATAACACCACATGGATCAATTGTCATCCTGATGATAACACCACATGGATCCATTGTCATCCTGATGGTAACACCACATGGATCAAATTTCATCCTGATGGTAACACCACATGGATCCATTGTCATCCTGATGGTAACACCACATGGATCAATAGTCATCCTGATGGTAACACCACATGGATCAAATGTCATCCTGATGGTAACACCACATGGATCAATTGTCATCCTGATGGTAACACCACATGGATCAAATGTCATCCTGATGGTAACACCACATGGATCAATTGTCATCCTGATGGTAACACCACATGGATCAATTGTCATCCTGATGGAACACCACATGGATCAATAGTCATCCTGATGGTAACACCACATGGATCAATTGTCATCCTGATGGTAACACCACATGGATCAATTGTCATCCTGATGGTAACACCACATGGATCAAATGTCATCCTGATGGTAACACCACATGGATCAATTGTCATCCTGATGGTAACGCCACATAGATCAAATGTCATCCTGATGGTAACACCACATGGATCAATAGTCATCCTGATGGTTACACCACATGGATCAATAGTCATCCTGATGGTAACACCACATGGATCAATAGTCATCCTGATGGTAACACCACATGGATCAAATGTCATCCTGATGGTAACGCCACATAGATCAAATGTCATCCTGATGGTAACACCACATGGATCCATTGTCATCCTGATGGTAACACCACATGGATCAATTGTGATCCTGATGGAACACCACATGGATCAATAGTCATCCTGATGGTAACACCACATGGATCAAATGTCATCCTGATGGTAACACCACATGGATCAATTGTCTTCCTGATGGTAACACCACATGGATCAATTGTCATCCTGATGGTAACACCACATGGATCAATTGTCATCCTGATGATAACACCACATGGATCAAATGTCATCCTGATGGTAACGCCACATAGATCAAATGTCATCCTGATGGTAACACCACATGGATCCATTGTCATCCTGATGGTAACACCACATGGATCAATTGTCATCCTGATGGAACACCACATGGATCAATAGTCATCCTGATGGTAACACCACATGGATCAAATGTCATCCTGATGGTAACACCACATGGATCAATAGTCATCCTGATGGTAACACCACATGGATCAAATGTCATCCTGATGGTAACACCACATGGATCAATAGTCATCCTGATGGTAACACCACATGGATCAAATGTCATCCTGATGGTAACACCACATGGATCAATTGTCATCCTGATGGTAACACCACATGGATCAAATGTCATCCTGATGGTAACACCACATGGATCAAATGTCATGCTGATGATAACACCACATGGATCCATTGTCATCCTGATGGTAACACCACATGGATCAATAGTCATCCTGATGCTAATTCCACGTCCCAATTGTCATCCCAAACCTAACCTCATATGACTCAATTGTCATCCTGATGGTAACCCCTACAAGGCTCCATCCTGATCTATTCTCATCCAGTCTCCCAACAAGGCCCAATTGTCATCCGGATGCAAGTCTATTGTAACCCTAATGTCATCTCCACATGGCTCAGTTGTCATCTTGATGTTGCCCCAATTGTCATCCTAATCACTAACTTGGGCAGACTTATACCACACATGGTCACCATAGCTAATAAGCTTCTTGACTTTAGTCTCCAAGGTTATGCCCCAACAGGTGAGTTCCTGCCACCACGGCCTCATGACATTCCCATGGTAGATGCCCCTATAACCTACGTAGCAAGACCTTCAGGCAGGACCAGACACCTGTAACTGTTTAATAACAGTTGGCATCCATAAGGAAGGCGGGGTAAGACTCACTTAAGAAAAATAAACGTCTTTAAGAAATTTCCAACAGTCAGGGATTAAAACTTGTTTTTCCGGAAATGTGAAGGTGGGAATCTACGTGAGGGCATCGTCTGCATCGCGCCGTTCCTTTATTGATGATGATTTATGACAATGACATCAGTGTTTCGCAGCGTTTTTTTTGTTATTGCAGCCATGTTTTTCTCATGTCCTCGCCTCTACCTGCGGAGACGGGAACAATAACAGAAGAAATATCTATAGACGGCTTCGGTGATTGTGTCGAATCAGCGAGAAGTTTATTGGGTACTTTGTAGCTTTTATGGCCGGGTTTATGGTTTACGGCTTGTACTCAGTCGGTTCCCAGGTTACAATGGGGTTTGTATTGTTATTAAATGGAGGAGCCCCTGTTATAGCCCCAGGTGGAGGCCGCTCCTGGCACTGGAGGGTTTCCCATAAGATAGAATAGGCTGTATACACTCCTCACCTCTCCTGGGTGTCCTCTTCTCACCACCTCATGCACGCTGGGGTCACAGCTGAGACCGGAGATTGGGTCATGATGTCAGTGCACCCCACATGACCGCTCAGTCCCATCACAGACCTCAGCAGAACGAGACCCAAAGAGGATGCCATGGACCACTGAGCCTAGGAAGCCTAGGAGAGGTGAGTAAGACTGTTTACTAACCTCTCTCTGGGCCTCTGTCTGGGGTCTGGGGGGATCCTCAAAAATTTCATTCAGTCAAACCCCAAATTTTTGGAGAATTTAGGCATGAATCCAAGTTGTTACCAACCAGTTCAGTCGTCCCTAGTCTCTGGGTATATGAGCTCTGGACTCTGTATCTGCAGTCTCTGATCCCTATATCTCTGAGCTTTGTATATATGAGTGCTATATATATCTGTAGAGCTCTGGTCTTTGTATACATGGTCTCTGTGTATTGGAGCACTGGACTCTGCAGATATGAGTTTTAGTTTCTGTATATATGATTGCTGATCTCTGTATCTGTAGTCTCTGATCCCTATATCTCTGAGCTCTGGTCTCTGTATTTGTAGTCTCTGATCCCTGTATCTCTTTGCTCTGGTCTATGTCTCTGATCTCTGTTCTTGTTTCTCTGATCTCTGTAGCTTTGAGCTCTGTTCTGTATCTGTAGTCTCTGATCCCTATATCTCTGAGCTCTGCTTTCTGTATATATGATTTATCGCCTGTATATCTGTATTCTCTGATCCCTATATCTCTGTCTCTGGTCTCTGTATATATGAGCTCTGGTCTCTGTATATATGAGCACTGGTCTATGCCTCTGATCTCTGTTCTTTTTCCTCTGATCTCTGTTCTTGTTTCTCTGATCTCTGTAGCTCTGAGCTCTGTTCTGTATCTGTAGTCTCTGATCCCTATATCTCTTTGCTCTGGTCTCTGTGTATATGAGCTCTGGTCTATGTCTCTGATCTCCGTTCTTGTTTCTCTGATCCCTATATCTCTTTGCTCTTGTCTCTGTATCTGTAGTCTCTGATCCCTATATCTCTGAGCTCTGGTCTCTGTATATATGCTTTGTCGCCTGTATATCTGTATTCTCTGATCCCTATATCTATGGTCTCTGTATATATACAAGCACTGGTTTATACCTCTGATCTCTGTATCTCTGATCTATATACCCCTGACCTGTATCACACCACATTACGGGTCCTATTTCCCACCTCTGTATCTTGATGATCCCTTTAATTTGCACGGGTCAGACAGTTCAGCAGCCTCCATGAATTCGGTGTTTTCCATGTCACATGGATCTAGTACCAAGTGCTATCACGCTGTGGCCATTATGTTATCTGCTGTCGCTCTGATATAATTATGGTATTACCGGCCGGGGAACATGCGATGACTGGTGCCCGGGGTGCCACATTTACTGGAAATAGCTGAAGCGGCCGCATGTGGAGAAGTTTCCACCCGTTACTTTCACTAACACTTTTTTTCAAGGTGGTTTCCATCCTCTTTGCTCAGACAAAGCTATTCACTTAGTGTCCTTATCTGGGCAATGAGCTGTAATCTATGCAGTAACCTGGCAGGAAGGGCTCAATTTACCTGCAGCGCCCCCGCAGGGGAAATGAAGAATTACACAGTGTCCATTCACATCAATAAATTGTCTGTGTATTGTAGGACAGGTCAGGTCCTCCAGAGAGGAACCATCCTTAACAAAGGACCCCCTTCTAATAGGAGGAATCAAATTGGGTTTTTTGAACCAGACAACCCCTTTAACCCAACCTTTGAGCAGGACTAGCTTTGTACAAATTTTGCAGCCTTTGGATAACATGGTACCCAGGCTAGACAATACTCTTTAAGCTAAACATGGCTGCAGCTGCCCAAATCTTTCTGCTATTTGCTAACATATAGAAATCCCGGCTCTTTAGCTCACAGAGCATTGTCTAGACTGATACAATTGTCCCCACTTGTCAGCAGAAAGCAGGACAACTTTTATAACCTGCATCTTATCCAGACAATGCTTTGTGAGCTAAACACATCAGCAGCGCCAGCACAAATCACGCTGCTAGATGATACAATACATCAGCCAAGGGTCCAGGCTCTTTAGCTTACAGAGCATTGTCTAGAGTCCTGCTTGTTGAGCTCACAGAGAATTGTTTAGACTGGATACAATTGTTTCCACTTCTCAGTTGAGAGCAGGACTCGCCATATTCTAGTCTGGTGTCCAGGCTGTTCAGCTCACAGAGCATTGTCTAGACTGAATGTAATTGTCCACACTTCTCAGCAGAGAGCAGGACAGCTTTTATAGCCTGTATCCTTTCTAGTCCAGGCAGATGAGCTCACAGAGCATTGTCTAGACTAGATAGAATTGCCCACACTTCCTAGTGGAGAGCAGGACTCGCTATGTACAGGGTTACTGTCTCTGACCAAGAAGGTCTCAGTCACTGACAGCAAGCAGAGATCTGGGAAAGCTGGATATTGGTGAAAAAACTGTAAGTATTAGAAAGCTGCAGAACTTCTCTAAGTATAGAAGACTGGATATCTCTGGGGTATCATACAAAATGACCATTCCTTTAATGCAACATTGATGTTAGATGTCGGATTACCAAATATTCTGGATTATTAGACCTTCATATACAAGTGTATACTAATAAGGGGAGGAGGAACAGAATAAGATGTTACTGTAAAACCTGCTATTACTGTGTGATCCTTCTGCTCATAATCTTATAGGAGTCCAAGTGTCTATGATATGAGGCAAGATTAAAGGACTGTCACTGCACCCTCTATAATAGATAGATAGATAGATAGATAGATAGATAGATAGATAGAGATAGGAGATGATAGATAGGAGATAGATAGATAGATAGATAGAGATAGGAGATAGATAGATAGATAGATAGATAGATAGATAGATAGATAGTTATATAGATAGATAGGAGATATATAGATAGATGATAGATAGATCGATCGATCGATAGATAGATAGATAGATAGATAGATGGATAGATAGATAGTTATATAGATAGATATATAGATATAGATAGGAGATATAGATAGATAGATAGATAGATAGATAGATAGATAGATTGATAGATAGATAGATAGATAGATAGATAGATAGGAGATAGATAGATAGATAGATAGATATAGATAGGAGATATAGATAGATAGATAGATAGATAGATAGATAGATAGGAGATAGATAGATAGATAGGAGATAGATAGATAGATAGATAGATAGATAGATAGATAGATAGGAGATAGATAGATAGATAGATAGATAGATAGATAGATAGATAGATAGGAGATAGATAGGAGATAGATAGATAGATAGATAGATAGATAGATAGATAGGAGATAGATAGATAGATAGATAGATACTATCTATCTATCTATCTATCTATCTATCTATCTATCTATCTATCTCCTATCTACCTATCTATTTATCTCCTATCTATCTATCTATCTATCTATCTATCTCCTATCTATCTATCTATCTATCTATCTATCTATCTATCTATCTATCTCCTATCTATTAGATAGGAGATAGATTCCTTAGACAGTCTCATGACATCATGTAGCTGCACAATCATCCATATTCCCGTGTGTGCCAAGTCTAATATTTATGATGACATTGTCACGCAGCCAAACAAATTTGCCAAACAAACCAACAACTACCCAGTGTGCGCGGCCAAGACTCCAGTGGGAACCTCTGCGGCCTCACATCAGTGTTACAGCAGCTGCAGAGAAGGTGCCGGCAGCTGGTCCACATGTCAGAGGACCCGGGCAGAGTATATATAATATATACCAGCAATAGCTAAAGAGAGAAGAGAGCCCTGCTGTATGTGACATGTTATCTATGAGATCTTTATCCCTACTACAGCTCTGCTACATTGTATCCACATGGGGTTTGTTAGCTCATCCCAGACTGTCACATTGTAACTTCTACTGGTGACCAAAGAGTCTGCAGCAGAACTACAAGTCTCAGCAGGATGGGAATGGACTGATAGATCCACTAAGAAGAATTAAAGAGATATACAGTAGAAGAAGTAAAGGAGACTGTGCTATAATAGTAATAATACTGCCCTTATACATATAGATATAGGAGGGATAGATAGATAGATAGATAGATAGATAGATAGATAGATAGATAGATAGATAGGAGATAGATAGATAGATAGATAGATAGATAGATAGGAGATAGATAGATAGATAGATAGATAGATAGATAGGAGATAGATAGATAGATAGATAGATAGATAGGAGATAGATAGATAGATAGATAGATAGATGATAGATAGATAGATAGATAGATAGATAGATAGAAGACAGATAGATAGATAGGGAGATAGATAGATAGGAGACAGATAGATAGATAGGGAGATAGATAGATAGATGATAGATAGATAGATAGATAGATAGATAGATAGATAGGAGACAGATAGATAGATAGATAGATAGGAGATAGATAGATAGGCGATAGATAGATAGATAGATAGATAGATAGATAGATAGATAGATAGGAGATAGATAGATAGATAGATAGATAGATAGATAGATAGATAGATAGGAGATAGATAGATAGATAGATAGATAGGAGACAGATAGATAGATAGATAGATAGATAGGAGATAGATAGATAGATAGATAGATAGATAGGAGACAGATAGATAGATAGTAGATAGATAGATAGATAGATAGATAGATAGGAGACAGATAGATAGATAGATAGATAGATAGATAGGAGATAGATAGATAGATAGATAGATAGATAGAAGACAGATAGATAGATAGGGAGATAGATAGATAGGAGACAGATAGATAGATAGATAGATAGATAGATAGGAGATAGATAGATAGGAGACAGATAGATAGATAGGGAGATAGATAGATAGATAGATAGATAGATAGATAGATAGGAGATAGATAGATAGATAGATAGGAGACAGATAGATAGATAGATAGATAGATAGATAGATAGATAGGAGATAGATAGATAGGAGATAGATAGATAGATAGATAGATAGATAGGAGATAGATAGATAGGAGATAGATAGATAGATAGATAGATAGATAGATAGGAGACAGATAGATAGGAGATAGATAGATAGATAGATAGATAGATAGATAGATAGATGATAGATAGATAGATAGGAGACAGATAGATAGATAGATAGATAGATAGATAGATAGATAGATAGACAGATAGGAGATAGATAGATAGATAGATAGATAGATAGATAGATAGATAGATAGGAGACAGATAGATAGATAGATAGATAGATAGGAGACAGATAGATAGATAGATAGATAGATAGATAGATAGGAGATAGATAGATAGATAGATAGATAGATAGATAGGAGACAGATAGATAGATAGATAGATAGATAGATAGATAGATAGATAGATACCACAGGACTTATCTCACCTTCTCCTCTGTTACCTCATTGAGTTATTACTGTGCATTAATGTTGCATCCAAAACACACAGACACAGCAGAGCGGAGTTTGTCAGGCTTTTGCCAGTTCCTTATGATAAGACAGAACCTGAAGCAAATCTCCTGCATTATCTTAAAGTGTTTTATCTGAATGTAGAAATGATTCAGCCCCATAGACTTAGTTGTCACACTCAGCTCTGCTACATCTACATATGTAACTGTAGACACCATAAACATCTGTTGCAGCGACATCGCCCGCTAGTAGCACAAGCGTCCCCAGGCGAGAGTCAACAATCACAGGGTGTGCACTGACAGCCATGTCATAGTCAATGTACACAAGGAGGACGAGCCGTCCTAACATATTACTTTACATGTATCCTGCATGTCAGCTATACAAAGACAATGCACTACATGGCAGATGTAGCAGAGCTGAACTTGTCAACTTACTTCATGTTTTGCGCTGAGGTTATTTGCCATCCCATATAACAGCACTGTCAGGATGTTGTGACAAACTCAGCTCTGCTACATCAGTCTTTTTTTTTTTTCTTTTTCATTTAAAATGTTCTTCCATTACCTTATCTAAGGAGGAGGTTGCCTGAGATCCTTGGCTTTCTATGAAATAAGGCTTTTGCCAGTTCCTTGAAGTCATTCATCACTGTGCCTTGCTGTTCCTATGTGGGAAGCGTCTCTGGAAACTTTGCAAAACTGAACAGGAACTAAGACATTTTCAGGGAAATATCCTGCTATCCTTATATGGGACTGCTTTAATTTCTGTGAACCGCAGGGCGGGAGCCAGGTCTTAGTGCTAGTAGTGTTAATGGGAGGAAACAGGACAGGACTCAGCTCAAGGAAAGTGCAAAAGGAGAGCCACTGTCTTATCTAGTATATCAGTCTTATATATTACCTGGTACTGTCAGGGGACTGCCCAGAGGAGCAAATACCCAGCACTATACAGCGATGTCATCTACATAACCGGATGAGTCACTATATAAATTCATTGCATTATTCATTACTGATCCTAAGTTACATCCTGTATTATACTCCAGAGCTGCGCTCACTATTCTGCTGGTACAGTCACTGTGTACATACATTACATTACTTATCCTGTATTATACTCCAGAGCTGCGCTCACTATTCTGCTGGTACAGTCACTGTGTACATACATTACATTACTTATCCTGTATTATACTCCAGAGCTGCGCTCACTATTCTGCGGGTACAGTCACTGTGTACATACATTACATTACTTATCCTGTATTATACTCCAGAGCTGCGCTCACTATTCTGCTGGTACAGTCACTGTGTACATACATTACATTACTTATCCTGTATTATACTCCAGAGCTGCACTCACTATTCTGCTGGTACAGTCACTGGGTACATACATTACATTACTTATCCTATATTATACTCCAGAGCTGCGCTCACTATTCTGCTGGTGCAGTCACTGTGTACATACATTACTTATCCTGTATTATACTCCAGAGCTGCGCTCACTATTCTGCTGGTACAGTCACTGTGTACATACATTACATTACTTATCCTGTATTATACTCCAGAGCTGCACTCACTATTCTGCTGGTGCAGTCACTGTGTACATACATTACATTACTTATCCTGTATTATACTCCAGAGCTGCACTCACTATTCTGCTGGTACAGTCACTGGGTACATACATTACATTACTTATCCTGTATTATACTCCAGAGCTGCGCTCACTATTCTGCTGGTACAGTCACTGGGTACATACATTACATTACTTATCCTGTATTATACTCCAGAGCTGCGCTCACTATTCTGCTGGTACAGTCACTGTGTACATACATTACATTACTTATCCTGTATTATACTCCAGAGCTGCACTCACTATTCTGCTGGTACAGTCACTGTGTACATACATTACATTACTTATCCTGTATTATACTCCAGAGCTGCGCTCACTATTCTGCTGGTGCAGTCACTGGGTACATACATTACATTACTTATCCTGTATTATACTCCAGAGCTGCGCTCACTATTCTGCTGGTGCAGTCACTGGGTACATACATTACATTACTTATCCTGTATTATACTCCAGAGCTGCGCTCACTATTCTGCTGGTGCAGTCACTGTGTACATACATTACATTACTTATCCTGTATTATACTCCAGAGCTGCGCTCACTATTCTGCTGGTGCAGTCACTGGGTACATACATTACATTAGGCAGTCTCTGTATGAGCTGAGCCTCGATTGTTATCAGTGAAGGTTTTTTCTTTTACCAGACTTCAATAGTTTTTTTTATTTTCCCCTATATAATGTATTGCTGTATAGATATTTGTACCTCTAAACCCCCGTACATAGTATACAATATAATGTGCTGGTATATAGAGCTATATCTTTACATATTGATGCTTTATCCGATGATATTATGCAGAGAAATAAAATATACTATTGGAATTTGGTAACTGACAATTCCCCTATTGAGAATAATAGACGTAGTTGCTCAAAACCTGGATCATACCATGGGGGTTCCCTTTACAACCTCCTCATGAACTTTCATTGCGCTGAGATGACATCATCAAGGTGATCGGGAGCGGAGCCTGAAAACATGGAGACTCCAGGGAAAATCGGGTGATTTGATGTATCTGATGAATATACATTGCATTACTTATATTGTACTGAGCTGTGTACAGCCAGGGCCGAAGTCTCATACCTCCCAAATTTAAAGTTCACCTAATCTTTCCTATTATTTTTCAGGATAGTCTGCTATATACATAACATGATTTCTGGCCATTATATGACTTGTATCTGCAGTTTTAGCAGTTTTCCCCTCTGCCGACTTTATCTCTAATTCTCATTTTTTCCTGAGCTGATGATATCTTCAAGATCAATGGCCCTACATGGAACTTTGTTCTCATGTTTTGGAGCCATGAGAAGCCCCTGCATAGATTGAATGCAACTAGGGGGCAGACACTGGGGTTGGGAGAAGGGAATTCTCAGCTTTAAAATGGTAGCATGGTTGCAATTCTGCTGCTATATAACTAGAGATACAGCCAGTTGAAGACACAGTCAGACTGGGATCTACATCTGATATTCTATGCAGTTCCCATTGTTGAATGTGTATTCAACTGACTGTATCTCTGGATGTATAGCAGCAAGAACCATGGACCAGTTATGGTTTTAACGCTTGGAAACTCAAAAATTTAAGTGACATAGATAGATCCGGAGATACAGTCATTAAAATACCTTCCTCCAGCATCAGCCAATATGAAAGAGGAGCAGGGAATGTATTTCAAATGGCTGAAATCTGCGTTCTATGACTCTTAAAGCTGTGAGACTTAAAACTGTAACTAGTTCATAATTCTAGCTGCTATATTACCAGAGATACAACCAGATGAAGAAACAGTCAGACTGGGACCTACATCCGATATTCTATGCAGCTCCCCTTGTTGAATGTGTATTCAACTGACTGTATCTCTGGATGTATAGCAGCAAGTACCATGGACCAGTTACAGTTTTAAAGCTAGGAAACTCAAAAATCTAAGTGCCATAGATCCAGAGATACAGTCATTAAAGTACCTCCCTCAAGCATCAGTTTGTCACCTCAGCCAATATGAAAGAGGAGCAGGGAATGGACTTCAAATGGTTGAATTCTGGGTTCTATGACACTTAAATCTCTGAGACTTAAAACTGTAGCTATTTTGTAGTTCTAGCTGATATACAACCAGGGATACAGCCAGTTTAAGACACTGACAGCAGTGGGAATTGCACAGAATGGCAGATTTAGCGCCAACTCTGACTTTTTTTAATGTAGATTGTGAGCCCCATATAGGGATCACAATGTACTTTTTTTTCCCTATCAGTAGGTCTTTGTAGAATGGGAGGCAATTCACACAAACATCTGGAGAACATGCAAAAACCTTGGAGATGTTGTTCCTGGTGGGATTTGGACCCAGGACACTAGCACTACAAGGCTGTAGTGCTAACCACTGAGTCACCATGTTGCCCCTATGCCAACTCTGACTTTGTCCTTAATTGACTGTATCTCTAGTTGTATAGCAGCTAGAGACATGGACCAGTTACAGATTAAAAGTGCATAATCTCACAGCTTTAAGTGCCATAGATCCCTAGATATAACCATTTGAAGTCCATCTCCTCCCCTATACTGACTGAGGTGAGGAATTGATACTGAAAGGGAGAATTCAAATGGTTGTATCTTGGGATCTATGACACTTTGAGTTGAGCTGTAGCCTTAAAGCTGTAAATGGGTTGTGGTTCTTGCTGCTATAGAACTGGAGATACCGATAATTGAAGTCACATAGAACGGCAGATGTAGCTTTCATTCTGACTGTGTCTATAACTGGCTGTATCTCTAGTTGTATAGCAGCTTGAACCGCAATCCAAGACTCCTCACATAGATCCTGGGATACAGCAATTTGAAGTCCATCCTCCATGCTGGCTGAGGCTGAGGTCGAGTGAAATGACTATATCTCAGAATGTATGGCATCTAGAGGAGTACAATGGTGGGGATAACAGGGGAGGTACAGACTGGGGCTATAACACTACAGAAAGAGAAAGGCAGCTGGTAATGTGTTTTGCAATATAACTTATTAGAAAGTGAGAAAGAGAGAGCAGGAGCCGGTCCATGTACAGTCTATGGGAGACATCATGGCAACTAAACTCCACCACAAGTTCAGGGAGAACTGAAAACTAGAGATAAAACCTGCAGAGGAGAAAACTGCAGAATACAAGTTACATAATGGCCAGAAATAGTAATAAACCTCATGTACTCACACGTGGCAGCGTATCCTGAACAGTCATCCAAAGGATTAGGTATACTACAAGTCTATGAGTATGGGAAGAGGAGCAGAGCTATAGAGACTAGGGATGAGCAAACAGTGAAATATTCAATGTTCGTTATTCGTTTCGAATAGCCCCTCAATATTCGACTATTCGAACGAATATTGAACCCCATTATAGTCTATGGGAAAAATGCTCATTTCAGGGGAAGCCACACTTCGACTCAGGAGAGTCACCAAGTCCACTATCACACCCCAGGAAATGCTGCTGACACCTCTGGAAAGCAACTGGGACAGCAGGGGAAGCATGTCTGGGGGCATCTAGCAAGCCAGGATCTCGTCAGGATCCCTGTCAGCTTGCGATATGCCGGAGCTTACTTTTTCCCATAGGAATGCATTGACCAGCTTTGATTGGCCGAATGCCATACAGAGTACAGCATTCGGCCAATCAATGCTGGTTCTGCCAGAGGAGGTGGAGTCTAAGATCGGTCCACAGCAGTCTCCATTGTGGTCCGATCTCAGATGTAGCAGTGTTGAACGCACAGGTGTAGCAGAGCTGGCCATGCGCTGAGCTCTGCTACACCAGAGATGCATCTCTGGTGTAGCAGAGCTCAGCGCACACTCAGCTCTGCTACACCTGTGCGCTCAACACTGCTACATCTGAGATCGGACCACAATGCTTGGGTGTAGCATAGCTCAGCGCACACTCAGCCCTGCTACATCTCGGGTGTAGCAGAGCTCAGTGCACGGCCAGCTCTGCTACACCTGTGCGCTCAACAATGCTACATCTGAGATCGTACCACAATGCTCGGGTGTAGCATAGCTACAATGCATCTCGGGTGTAGCAGAGCTCAGTGCACGGCCAGCTCTGCTACACCTGTGTGCTCAACACTGCTACATCTGCGATTGGACCGATCTGCTGTGGACCGATCTTAGACTCCGCCTCCTCCGGCAGAACCAGCGTTGATTGGCCGAATGCTGTACTCTGTATGGCATTCGGTCAATCAACGCTGGTCAATGAATTCCTATGGGAAAAAGTCAGCTCCCCCATATCACAAGCTGACAGGGATCCCGACCAGATAGAGCCCCAAAGAGCTGGGTGAGTGACATTCCCCCCTAAATAAAGGTAATCCCTAGCTAACCCTGCCTGTACATCTGTCCCTGTCTCACAGTCACATAGTTCACAGTCCCAAATTAATCAAATGTTAAATCCACTACTCGTCTAAATTGGAGGTCACCTGATTTAGCCAGGCAATTACTTATTATGATTTTTTTTTTCGATGCCTCTATTGTCGTAGTTCCTGTCCCACCTCCTCTGCACAGTTATTGGTGCAAAAAAAGCGCCAGGGAAGGTGGGAGGGGATACGAATTTTTAGTGCGTTTGCTTCGTGTTATTCGATTGTAATCTAACACCTTGAACGGCCTGATATTTGATCGAATATCAATTCGATCGAACGCCGTTCGCTCATCTCTAATAGAGACAGCTGTGTATGAGAAAGAGATATAATAGAGATATAATAATACATCAAAAAGCATGAAAATATGCAATATACAAATATATTATATGGACAGTTACAAGTAACACCAAGATGGAATAAGGGGAGTCCATTGTCTCATTGAGATGAAAGTATAGACAGCACGAAATGAATGAAAAAGAAAAGAATATAACTACTATAATACTGCTCCTATGTACAAGAATATAACTACTATAATACTGCTCCTATGTACAAGAATATAACTACTATAATACTGCCCCTATGTACAAGAATATAACTACTATAATACTGCCACTATGTAAAAGAATATAACTACTATAATACTGCTCCTATGTACAAGAATATAACTACTATAATACTACTCCTATGTACAAGAGTATAACTACTATAATACTGCTCCTATGTACAAGAATATAACTACTATAATACTGCCCCCTATGTACAAGAATATAACTACTATAATACTGCCCCCTATGTACAAGAATATAACTACTATAATACTACCTCCTATGTACAAGAATATAACTACTATAATACTACTCCTATGTACAAGAATATAACTACTATAATACTGCTCCTATGTACAAGAATATAACTACTATAATACTACCTCCTATGTACAAGAATATAACTACTATAATACTACTCCTATGTACAAGAATATAACTACTATAATACTGCTCCTATGTACAAGAATATAACTACTATAATACTACTCCTATGTACAAGAGTATAACTACTATAATACTGCTCCTATGTACAAGAATATAACTACTATAATACTGCCCCCTATGTACAAGAATATAACTACTATAATACTGCCCCCTATGTACAAGAATATAACTACTATAATACGACTCCTATGTACAAGAATATAACTACTATAATACTGCTCCTATGTACAAGAATATAACTACTATAATACTGCCCCCTATGTACAAGAATATAACTACTATAATACTGCCCCCTATGTACAAGAATATAACTACTATAATACTACCTCCTATGTACAAGAATATAACTACTATAATACTACTCCTATGTACAAGAATATAACTACTATAATACTGCTCCTATGTACAAGAATATAACTACTATAATACTACCTCCTATGTACAAGAATATAACTACTATAATACTACTCCTATGTACAAGAATATAACTACTATAATACTGCTCCTATGTACAAGAATATAACTACTATAATACTACTCCTATGTACAAGAGTATAACTACTATAATACTGCTCCTATGTACAAGAATATAACTACTATAGTACTACTCCTATGTACAAGAATATAACTACTATAATACTACTCCTATGTACAAGAGTATAACTACTATAATACTGCCCCCTATGTACAAGAATATAATTACTATAATACTGCCCCCTATGTACAAGAATATAACTACTATAATACGACTCCTATGTACAAGAATATAACTACTATAATACTGCTCCTATGTACAAGAATATAACTACTATAATACTGCCCCCTATGTACAAGAATATAACTACTATAATACTGCCCCCTATGTACAAGAATATAACTACTATAATACTACCTCCTATGTACAAGAATATAACTACTATAATACTGCCCCCTATGTACAAGAATATAACTACTATAATACTGTTCCTATGTACTAGAATATAACTACTATAATACTGCTCCTATGTACAAGAATATAACTACTATAATACTGTTCCTATGTACTAGAATATAACTACTATAATACTGCTCCTATGTACTAGAATATAACTACTATAATACTGCTCCTATGTACAAGAATATAACTACTATAATACTACTCCTATGTACAAGAATATAACTACTATAATACTACTCCTATGTACAAGAATATAACTACTATAATACTACTCCTATGTACAAGAATATAACTACTATAATACTACTCCTATGTACAAGAATATAACTACTATAATACTACTCCTATGTACAAGAATATAACTACTATAATACTGCTCCTATGTACAAGAATATAACTACTATAATACTGCTCCTATGTACTAGAATATAACTACTATAATACTGTTCCTATGTACAAGAATATAACTACTATAATACTGCTCCTATGTACAAGAATATAACTACTATAATACTGCTCCTATGTACAAGAATATAACTACTATAATACTGCTCCTATGTACAAGAATATAACTACTATAATACTACCTCCTATGTACAAGAATATAACTACTATAATACTGCTCCTATGTACAAGAATATAACTACTATAATACTACTCCTATGTACAAGAATATAACTACTATAATACTGCTCCTATGTACAAGAATATAACTACTATAATACTGCCTCCTATGTACAAGAATATAACTACTATAATACTGCCTCCTATGTACAAGAATATAACTACTATAATACTGCTCCTATGTACAAGAATATAACTACTATAATACTACTCCTATGTACAAGAATATAACTACTATAATACTGCTCCTATGTACAAGAATATAATTACTATAATACTACTCCTATGTACAAGAATATAACTACTATAATACTACTCCTATGTACAAGAATATAACTACTATAATACTACTCCTATGTACAAGAATATAACTACTATAATACTACTCCTATGTACAAGAATATAACTACTATAATACTACTCCTATGTACAAGAATATAACTACTATAATACTGCTCCTATGTACAAGAATATAATTACTATAATACTGCTCCTATGTACAAGAATATAACTACTATAATACTACTCCTATGTACAAGAATATAATTCATCTTCTATGTCCAGTTTTGTAAGCCTATTTCTATTTATCAGTAATGTCTTTGGTTATTCGCGGTTATAGAGAGTACATCCTAGTCTGGAGGTCCATCTTCCATTGATCTGAATCATCATTATGCAATACTTTATTTCTCCTGTGGGGGTGCTGCAGGGTAATGAAATGATTACTGACGTGTTTCCCCACCTAGAACAATTAGTCCAATAACGGTCTCAGCAGACGAGCACTCTGTGACTGGTTCATTGTCAGTGGAATCCTGTATGATGTCGGAATCGTCTAAGAACCCCTTTAAGGTGCTGAGAACATCGATGATGATAATTGGGTTCGGTCATTGGAAGAGCGTCCAAGAATCTGATCTAAGTTCTGGAGAAGGTCCCATTGGCTTTTCTTGAGGGATTCTTAGCACATTTACTCACTACAACTTCCCAGTTACTCAGATCATTTTTCTATGAGCAGGTCATTGTTCGGATACCAGTGACCTGACTTGGAGGTTTCTAAATTATGGGAGGTGATCGGAAAGAAAAACATATCTTCATTACCAACGGAGCTGCTATCCATTAAAAGTCATAGCTTGGACATCTGTGAGGTATTCCGTTCCGCGTTGTTGTTTCTGGAGCCGTTTATTTGACTTTCCCTATCTTTGTAGTGGGACTGTTTTGTAGAGTTTAAGAGGCGATGGGTACAGCGCAGCCCGCGGAGAAGACTCTCGTAAAACAGATCCCAAATGGAGAACGTTAGAACATCAGTCAGGTCAGGAATTCTTGAGGTTAGTCACAAAAATTGCAACATACATGGTAACAGAAAACAGATCTGAGAAACTATGTCTGACTAGTGGGAGGAAGTTACGATATAGTGAGGCATTACAGCTAAGGACTGATGTGAAGAGACTTTGGTCAACTTCTAGGGAATAGGGACCTCAAAGTCGACCAAAGTCATTAGAACAAGACCATCAACCCGAAGAATGTGGTGAGTGGTGGAGTTAATAAGATCTTACACACTATATCACGATGATGTTATTACGGGTCCATTCTGGAGGTGGAACCTCCAAGCCTATTGTGGAGGTGGACCTTGTAAGCCTCTACTGGAGGTGGATCTTGTAACTTTGTACTGGAGGTGCATCTTCTAAGTCTCTACTGGAGGTGTTTCTTCTAATTCTCTACTGGAGATGAACTTTCTAAGTCACTACTAGAGGTGGACCTTCTAACTCTCTACTGGAGGTGCATCTTTTAAGTCTCTACTGGAGGTGGGCCTTCTTAGTCTCTACTGGAGGTGCATCTTCTAAGCCTTTACTGGAGGTGGACCTTCTAAGTCGATACTAGAGGTGGACCTTCTAACTCTCTACTGGAGGTGCATCTTCTTAGTCTCTACTGGAGGTGCATCTTCTAAGCCTTTACTGGAGGTGGACCTTCTAAGTCGATACTGGAGGTGGACCTTCTAACTCTCTACTGGAGGTGCATCTTCTTAGTCTCTACTGGAGGTGGACTTTCTAAGTCTCTACTGGAGGTGCATCTTCTAAGTCTCTACTGGAGGTGGGCCTTCTAAGCCTCTACTGGAGGTGGACCATCTAAGTAAGAGAGAGTCACACAGTGAGAAATGGGAGCCCGAAGAAAAGAAAAGGCAGTTAGTGAGGTGCATCTTCTAAGGGTCCCTTCACATGGAGTATTTTGGCAAAATTCACGTGTAAAAATAAGACTCCCATTGACTTCAATGACATTTTACACGTGTATTTTGATGTGTATTTTGACGTGTTTTTTTACACGTGTAAAAAAAATGCCAATGAAGTCAATGGGAGTCTGATTTTTACACGTGTATTTTTTACATGTGTATTTTGCCAAAATACATGCACGTTTACTCCGTGTAAAGGGGCCCTAAGTCTCTGCTGGAGGTGGCCCTTTAAGCGTCCACTGAAGGTGGACCTTCTTAGTCTCTACTGAAAGTGGATCTTCTAACTCTCTACTGAAAGTGGATCTTCTAACTCTCTACTGGAGGTGGATCTTCTAAGCCGCTACTGGAGAGGGACCTTCTACGTCTGTACTGGAGGTGCATGTTCTAAGTCTCTACTGGAGGTGGCCTTTTAAGCATCCATTGGAGGTGAACCTACTTAGTCTTTACTGAAAGTGGATGTTCTCAGTCTCTACTGGAGTTGGACCTTCTGCGTCTCTACTGGAAGTGGATTTTCTAAGCCTCTACTGAAGGTGGATCTTCTAAGCCTCCACTAGAAGAGGACCTTCTAAGCTTCTACTGGAGAAAGACATTCTAAGCCTCTACTGAAGATGGTCCTTCTAAGGCTCTACTGGAGGTGGATCTTGTAACTCTCTACTGGAGGTGGTCCTTCTAAGCTTCTACTGGAGAAAGACATTCTAAGCCTCTACTGGAGGTGGTCCTTCTAAGGCTCTACTGGAGGTGGATCTTGTAACTCTCTACTGGTGGTGGTCCTTCTAAGGCTCTACTGGAGGTGGATCTTCTAAGCTTCCACTCGTGGTGGAATATCCATATAATAACGCAATAAAATACTTATAACACGGTCTCTAGAATCAACCACAAAGGAATGTCTATATAAATGTACCATATGGTTCACCCACAGGCCGAGCAGTGCCCATAATGCTGACATATACAGTAATGTATAGCTGAGCCGGAGATTTGCAAAGGAAAGTGAGGCCTTATAATCAGTGCGGATAATCTGCGGCTCAGACATTTGTTAATGGCTTCCCTCTGTATGTTAACAACCCTTGTGGGTTTGGCATGACTTGTCTTACTCATTGGCGTGCTCGGTGCCAGATGTGGGAGCCTTGCTATGAGCGGGGGCTAAGTTCCATCAAAGAATACTTTCCCTTGTTCTTCGCACCGTCTAATTACTTAATGAATGGAATTCTTGTAGACCTTCTGACCAGGAGTCTTATTGCTAAAGCAAACAGGAAACCGCAGGTAGAAATCTGTCCCGATGTTCCATTAAACTACGATCCTACATTACGAAAATCCAAAAAGTTTCACGACTCTGTAGATCTCTGCTCTGTCAGACATGGTCGATATACTGCACATCGTCCATGCAAAGTCAAGAACATCTCGGCAGGTTCTGTAGACCACACAGTTCAAAGGTTGGGGATGGACTCTGTTGTAAGGGGCAATAAAAGGAGCAAATCACCTGAGGCCCAAAGGAAGAACCTGAACGTGGTTCTAAAAATCAGTTCCCTATATTTTTGAGTAGTCAGTCGTAGTAGACGGGCAGCCTGTTCTATGACCGTATAAGTCTTCATATATGGTGTCCTATTAGTTGTACTGTTGCTAATAATCACATTATGGCTGCAGCACATTTTACATTCCTCTCTCAGGCTGGCGTATATAGAATAAGAGCAGTCTGCCCTGTTCCCCTATCCATTATTACTCCTACTGGTTTCTTTACATTTAATTCTGCCAGGAGTAACTGTACAACAGCAAACAAATAGCTGAGAAAAGCCCAAGTGACCATAATATAGGAGATACTGGAACACTGAACTGCAAATACAGGGCAAATACATGCAGGTATGACACAGGAACAGAGAAATTTATGGGCACTCTCAGCTTGAATAATATCCCATCTATAACCACACGAGCAGCCAGAAGTAGTTACAAGTACATAGAAGACTGGTGTTACATTGTAAGATGTGATATATACAGAATGTTCTGTCCAGTGCACAGAGAAAGCTGTTTGCAGATGTGCGTAGGGGATGTGAGGAAAATCAGCCCCTCCCCTCTCCGTTCACTTTGTCCTCCCCTTACACATGTTGCTTTTCTAATGTATTTATGGATGTAACTTCCCTACTAACAGGGAGTGAACGGCAGCACAGTTAGAAGGGAGACACCTAGTGGTAGGAACGTTAGAGAGCTTTTTCAGGCAGAAAGCAGCAACATTTTTAATTAAAGTGCATTACATTTTGCTCCAGAATCACATGATCTATGAAATTAGAGGTAAATCTACCAGATTATCATAACGTAAGGGTATCATAAGCAAAGGGTTCATTGACAAACCCAGCTCTGCTACATCTGAAGCTCCTAAGCCCTGGAATCCTGGAGCTGTACAGAGCAGAGATTGATTTCCAGTTTCCGAGTCCCTGGGATTCCCCTTGTATATCTATTGGAAGCACCTGAGTGAGATCAAGCATGGCAAGAACAAGGGGTCCATGGCGGTGCTGCAGATGTGGACGCCTCTTTGTGTAACTGGATATTCCTGGCCCAGATCTGAAATCTTTTGATCATTAATGACTTGTTTAGTCTCTGACTACAAATGATGGGATCTAGTGGTGGAAATTATATAGAGTACTAAATAAAGACTCGGGTGCCTTGGCGTACATAAGGAAAGGCCATGGGGTCTACAACGGCCCCTAATGATATCAACTGCATCACTGCCAGCCACCAGCAGAGGGCAGACCTAATGACATTTAAGACAGCGGCTCTGCTTATGTCAAGGTCAGACCCAATATAAATGGAAACATCTGACTTCTATCTGTATAGCCATCATCTGAGACCCCAAAACGCAATGCTCCTTGAGTCTATCCCCCCACAATGCACTGCTCCCTGGTAACTGGAAACCACCAGAATCTCCAATTGATCTTTCTATATGAGCAAAGTATAAAACATCCTAAAACAATGAATTAGAAGTCGCCCAAGTATAGACAAAGGCGCCCAATTCTGGGGTCATCTCTTCACAATAGGACGGAACATCCCGATGTAGCAGAGCCACATTTCTGCTGACAATTCTAGCTCTGCTTCATCTATAGACTCCGCTCCCGCAGCGTCTACCTCCGCTCCATGTAATACAATGAGTAATGTCGCCCTGAGGATCCTGAACCGCTACATACAGAACATATTTCAGGGGTTATGTCGATGCATCGAGGGGATTCCGGTCTGACTATCTCGTACTGTACACAATCCAGACATGGCCGACCATCAGAGAGCTGCTGCGCTCGGCATTAACTCAATAATCGCTGCTGGGACGTCCAGAACCTGCTAAACCTCAACAATGAGCTCAAGGCTGCAGGAGAATGGAGAAAACTCCAAGCGCAAAGTCATATTCCTGACCATAGGGGGCAGTATAGAGTTAGAGGCAGTTAGATACCTTCCTTAACTTCTACTTAGCTGGATAGATGTGATATATAAGGGCCTATTATGGCCTCGGGCTGACCTCACATAGCATGGGGTCACCGCTGAGGCCTGTGATTGGACCTTGTGGTCATGTGGGGTACATCTCTAGGTTTTAGGATAGTGACGACATTTCACTCTGTTTACTAAGCCTAATAATAGACTGACACTTCCCAATTCTGTTCACCTCATTTGCATCGCAGACAGGATTGCAATAGAAAATAACACCTCTATAGATAACACCACTGACACAGCATTACATCACTACTGACAATAGATGATGTCATAGCTTAGCTCCTCCCCCTGCCTGCACTGAGCATGTCTAGAAAACTCTCCCACAGACCCCAATAAGTCGCCTCTAGACTATTGCACCCTACGACCATGACTGTGCTGTAAAGCAGATGACTAAATGCTGTTAACAGAGCAGAGGAGAAGCTCAGGCAAGATGGCCGCCTCCATAATTATGAATATTGAGTCATTCTTCTGTTATTCCTCCTGGAAATTCATGAATAAATCAGCATCTGGCATATACCAACTGCGGGGGTGTCCCTGCCTGCCTGAGACTGTCCAATGTCAGACAGGGTAAGGACACGCCCCTATGACATAGACATTTGTCTTTTTTTTCCATAAATTTCCAGGAGGAATAACAGAGGGACACGAGGTGTAACGAAAGATCATCCAGAATTATTTTCCCATGAGGATTACAGATAGATACTATTACTGACATATCAGGAGAGGTGACGAAATCATCTAAAAAAATTGAAAAAATAAAAAATATTCAAATAATATTAATAAAAAAAACACCATAGGGCAAGAATAAAAAAAATCTGTGTATAATGTGAACTTCATATTTCCATTAGACACTAGTGGCGCTGGTGCGAATGAACTACTTAAAGAGTATTATTGCATGTTATATGAGCACTATAGGGTGGTATTATTTAGGTTTTATATGGCAGTATAATCCTGGCACGGTATGGCGGTATTACACAGGCTATCCAGTGAGACTTGGTCCTATACACTATAATATTGTTCCTGCCCAGAATGTGACCATGGCATGGAAAATGCAAAAAAAACAGAGCAGAATTTGTAAGGAATAAACAATGTATATGGCGGTATTATTTTATGTATATGGTCTTGGACAAAGATCAATACTTTATATAGTTAAGAATTTGCAAAAGTGGAGACAAAGCAACAAGTTAGGAAATTTTTGTTTCTTTTGGCTGAATTAAAAGAAAAAAAGAATACTAAATTATGTAAAACTGGAAACCACTCACAATGGGAATCTGGAAATTTGCTGAAAATTAAAAAAAATAAAAATAAATAAATAATGAAATTAAAATAATAATAATAATAATAATAATAATAA
This sequence comes from Leptodactylus fuscus, assembly GCF_031893055.1. Lineage (NCBI taxonomy): Eukaryota > Metazoa > Chordata > Amphibia > Anura > Leptodactylidae > Leptodactylus > Leptodactylus fuscus. The sequence goes on along the minus strand of NC_134266.1, from coordinate 271,382,508 downwards.
TAATAATAATAATTTTGATCAAATAAATTTTTAAAAATTCAGATTTTCACCAACCTGTCCAGCAAATGATCCAAGTTCCTTCCAGTGCTCGGAATTAAAAGTTTCCTCCGGGAAGTTCCAGCAACAGAGATAACCCGTGAGCTCATAAAGGACCCCCCCCCCCAGTGCCAGTGAATGGACTTCCCCGCTAGTTATATCACTAGGGTGAATAGATCCCAACTCCCCCAGGTTGTCTCATTATTACGTATCTGAGGTTTATACAAGGAATCGGGAATTTTTCCTCTTTCCATCTTGTGCACTATTTACATTTATACTGATAATAAAGCGGCTGGAACTGATACATTGTAATTGTGTGAGACTCCGGCCCTTCACTTTCACTTGTATTATGTACAGTCACATGACCCAGAGCGCTACTAAACGAAAGATTTACACCTTAATAATAGGTTAGAATAGGTCACCAAATAACACAGAACACAAGTTATTATTACTTCAACTTGCCGGGAAATTTTGCTGTTGTGGTTAAAATCATTGCCTGGAATTATAGAGATGACCTTTAAAGATGGTGATGAATAATGTGAGGTTTCTATAATATCAAAAAGTCCATAGATATAATCCACCTGAAAGTGAGCCCACTATAAACATATATACTGTATAGTAGCATCACTGTGTATGATACTCCAGAGCTGCGCTCACTATTCTGCTGGTACAGTCACTGTGTACATACATTACATTACTTATCCTGTATTATACTCCAGAGCTGGGCTCACTATTCTGCTGGTACAGTCACTGTGTACATACATTACATTACTTATCCTGTATTATACTCCAGAGCTGCACTCACTATTCTGCTGGTAGTCACTGCGTACATACATTACATTACTTATCCTGTATTATACTCCAGAGCTGCTCTCACTATTCTGCTGGTACAGGCACTGTGTACATACATTACATTACTTATCCTATATTATACTCCAGAGCTGCGCTCACTATTCTGCTGGTGCAGTCTCTGTGTACATACATTACATTACTTATCCTGTATTATACTCCAGAGCTGCACTCACTATTCTGCTGGTGCAGTCACTGTGTAATACATTACATTACTTATCCTATATTATACTCCAGAGCTGCGCTCACTATTCTGCTGGTACAGTCACTGTGTACATACATTACATTACTTATCCTGTATTATACTCCAGAGCTGTGCTCACTATTCTACTAGTACAGTCACTGTGTACATACATTACATTACTTATCCTGTATTATACTCCAGAGCTGGGCTCACTATTCTGCTGGTACAGTCACTGTGTACATACATTACATTACTTATCCTGTATTATACTCCAGAGCTGCTCTCACTATTCTGCTGGTACAGGCACTGTGTACATACATTACATTACTTATCCTATATTATACTCCAGAGCTGCGCTCACTATTCTGCTGGTGCAGTCTCTGTGTACATACATTACATTACTTATCCTGTATTATACTCCAGAGCTGCACTCACTATTCTGCTGGTGCAGTCACTGTGTAATACATTACATTACTTATCCTGTATTATACTCCAGAGCTGCGCTCACTATTCTGCTGGTACAGTCACTGTGTACATACATTACATTACTTATCCTGTATTATACTCCAGAGCTGCGCTCACTATTCTGCTGGTACAGTCACTGTGTACATACATTACATTACTTATCCTGTATTATACTCCAGAGCTGTGCTCACTATTCTGCTGGTACAGTCACTGTGTACATACATTACATTACTTATCCTGTATTATGCTCCAGAGCTGCGCTCACTATTCTGCTGGTACAGTCACTGTGTACATACATTACTTATCCTGTATTATACTCCAGAGCTGCGCTCACTATTCTGCTGGTACAGTCACTGTGTACATACATTACATTACTTATCCTGTATTATACTCCAGAGCTGCGCTCACTATTCTGCTGGTACAGTCACTGTGTACATACATTACATTACTTATCCTGTATTATACTCCAGAGCTGCGCTCACTATTCTGCTGGTACAGTCACTGTGTACATACATTACATTACTTATCCTGTATTATACTCCAGAGCTGCGCTCACTATTCTGCTGGTGCAGTCACTATGTACATACATTACATTACTTATCCTGTATTATACTCCAGAGCTGCGCTCACTATTCTGCTGGTGCAGTCACTGTGTACATACATTACATTACTTATCCTGTATTATACTCCAGAGCTGCGCTCACTATTCTGCTGGTACAGTCACTGTGTACATACATTACATTACTTATCCTGTATTATACTCCAGAGCAGCGCTCACTATTCTGCTGGTACAGTCACTGTGTACATACATTACATTACTTATCCTGTATTATACTCCAGAGCTGCGCTCACTATTCTGCTGGTACAGTCACTGTGTACATACATTACATTACTTATCCTGTATTATACTCCAGAGCTGCGCTCACTATTCTGCTGGTACAGTCACTGTGTACATACATTACATTACTTATCCTGTATTATACTCCAGAGCTGCGCTCACTATTCTGCTGGTGCAGTCACTGTGTACATACATTACTTATCCTGTATTATACTCCAGAGCTGCGCTCACTATACATTACGTTACTTATCCTTTTCTGTACCTGCGGTGCTCTCTATGTTGACGCTCAGATTTACATTAGTCAGTTACACATGAGCACTGAACACTTTCCTTTTCGTTTTGGCGATTTTCTTCTTACGCACATTTTGTTAATCTAGGAAACCTTTTAGTACTTTTGCTATCCTGGGGAAGTTGTGGTCATTCACTCTGTTGCTCATGGGAGGAAGTCTGTCTGCCTCCATTCACTTCCACTAGGTGGTTACAGACCCTATAATTGATCTGTCAATCTTTCCACTGCACAGGTCGTGACCTCTGACCCCCCCGGCTCTGGCTATGAGGTTATGAGCATTTCAGTATGTTACGCTCCACTTGTACAGGTTTGTAGGTCCTTTGTCCTCCTGCAGACATTTGCTGACTATAATATTTTGTATACACCGGTTATCCCATTAATGTACAGTATGTGTTTAGGTTATATGAGATAAGAACATCGTGACTGCTGTTTATTAAAGAAACAGCACCACACCTGTCTTCAGGTTGTGCTTGGTATTACACTCAGTTTCATTGAAGTTAGTAAAGTTTTTTTTTTTTTTTTTTATAGACAGACCAATAATAGATGGACATTTATGTCCTGACCCCATTCATGGTGATCACAATTTTTTTTTCTACTTGGATTTTCACTGTCATGTCACATGATCAGTCAATTTCCATTTGATAAGCCTCTTCCTCTTGTCTCCATCTGCAACTTAAATGACATCACCAAGAATCTTGTCTCCTTGGAGGCATAGCTGCCATGGTCACAAGCAGTAACTCACATAATATCTCAAGAAAATAAAGGATGGGGAGGCCCCACCCATGAAGAGCACAAGGCAGCAACTCCCCACCCATGAATAATACATGACAGCAAGTCTCCACCTTTGAAGAGCAAGGGGCAGGGAGACAAGATCCATAAAGAGTGAAGCGATGGCGAGGTTCAACATATAAAGAGAACAGAGCAGCTAGCCTCCAACTATGAAGAACAAAAAATTGGAGGCTCCGCCTATGAGGAAAACATTACTAGAAGACCACGCCCATGAGGAGTACAGAGTTGGGAGGATTCACCATTGAAGAGCATAGGGTAAGGAAGCTCCACCTATGAGGACAAGAATGTTAGGAGACTCCACCCATAAAGAGTACAAGATAGCAAGTCTCCACTATGAAGAAACGGGGCAGGAAGACTTCACTTATAGAAAGTATAAAGAGAACAAGGCAGTTGAACTTTTGAAGATTGCAGAATTTGGAGGCTCCTCCTATGAGGATAGTAAAGCAAGGACACTTCACCCATGAGTACAGGGTGGCAAGTATCCTTCTAAGAAGAGAAGGGGGCAAGAAGAATTCACTCATAATTAGTAAATGTAAAAAAGTTCCACATATAATGAGAACAAGGAATTTAGGCCATGAAGAATATGGAATTTAGAGGTTCCTCCTATGAGGAGAACAAGACAAGGACACTCCACCCATGAGGAGTACAAGGTTGAAAGTATTTACCAATGAAGAGTATAGAGTAAGGAAGCTCCACCTACGAGGGCAACATGATAAACTATCTCCACCCATGAAGAGTACAAGACAAGGTAGCCCCATTGTCATACTGGGGTTTCTCGGACCCATCAGATGTAATGATTCTGGAGACCCACTGTCCATCAACCCCACAATTTGGGCCCGACAATTTGCATAGAGCCTTGGATCAACCAGTCATCTCCAAAAAAATGCAAATTAAAAATTTCCAAGCCCCTCTTGAACGGCACGTCCAGATCATGGGAGGATCCTTAAACCCTTGGTCTAGTCATCTCTGTACTTAAAATTTGATGTAAGAAAGGCATCCAAAAAATTTCGATCTTAAGCTGATGGATTGACCACCACCACTTCCTGAACTTCCAAATTTGTTATATTTCGACAGAATCAGCCAAGTCATAAGAGAGGTGAAGACGTCGATGGGAGATGATTTATGTGGTCAGAAGTTCTGGAAAGGAAAATATTCCAAAATTCTAAACAAAAATAAAAGTCATCCATTCTGCAACCCAAGCTGACTACGAGGAGAATCACCGGAGGGCTTGGATGTTTTTGAAGTCTCCGATGACACATTTGTCCTTCATCTCTAGCTTCGGCGCGTCTCAGACAGGAAATGAGCTGGTTTTCCGGTCAATGTATCTCTGGCGCATCCTCTGGGATAGGAAGAACCTTGGGCCATGTTGACAGGTTTACACGCTCGGCTCATCACACCGGGGTCAGATGTTCGGGAGATTTTTTTCTTCTAGTATTTAATCTACGTGTGGGTTCGGGGATTCGATCAGATAACCTGACCACAAAACTTTTACTGAAACCCAACGGCGAAGACAGAATGTAATTGTAACCAAATCAGAAGAAAAGTATTTGACTCTGGATTTTTGGAACCAAAAAGTTCACTTTTTAGTTATTCATTCTTGGTGCCTGACAATACGTTGTTGTGGTGATCGGACCACCGAGGGAGTCTAAAGATGGAAGAAAAATAAAATTAAAAATTTTAACCCCTTCCCGACACCCATTCAGGTATTTAAATATGGCGGCCATTCAGGAGATGAGCGGCCGGCAGGTGCGGCACGGCCCGGACCTAACGCAACGGTCCCAGTCGGCATGTCCCGATTTCAGCTCATCGGTGTCCTACGGGTATGCGTTTAAAGCAGGAGCTGTCACAGCTCAGCTCCTGCTTTAACGCTGCGCTCCGGCATTTGTAGGTGCGATGTGATGACGTCAAATCGCGCCTACAACTATGTGTATGAGTGAGAGAGCGGAGAGAGCGGCGGGGGAGCGAGGGAAGGTGAGTGTGTTTTTGATTTAAACATTAAGGTGGAACATAATGTAGGGGGTCCATGAAACTGGGGGCAGCTGGGGGGGGAGAACGGCATGACACTGGGGCAGATGAAGGGGGGGAGAACGGCATGACACTGGGGAAGATGAAGGGGGGAGAACGGCATGACACTGGAACAGATGAAGGGGGGAGAATAGCATGACACTGGGGCAGATGAAGGGGGGAAGAACGGCATGACACTGGGGCAGATGAAGGGGAGGAGAATAGCATGACACTGGGGCAGATGAAGGGGGGGAGAACGGCATGACACTGGGGCAGATGAAGGGGGGAGAACAGCATGACACTGGGGCAGATGAAGGGGGGGAGAACGGCATGACACTGGGGCAGATGAAGGGAGGGAGAATGGCATGACACTGGGGCAGATGAAGGGGGGAGAACAGCATGACACTGGGGCAGATGAAGGGGGGGAGAACGGCATGACACTGGGGCAGATGAAGGGGGGAGAACAGCATGACACTGGGGCAGATGAAGGGGGGGAGAACGGCATGACACTGGGGCAGAGATGGGGGGCCATGAAACTGTGGGCAGATGAAGGGGGGGAGAATGGCATGACACTGGGGCAGATGAAGGGGAGGAGAATAGCATGACACTGGGGCAGATGAAGGGGGGGAGAATGGCATGACACTGGGGCAGAGATGGGGGGGACCATGAAACTGTGGGCAGATGTAGGTGGGGGGGAGGACAGCATGACACTGGGGCAGAGACGGGGGGAGAATGGCATATAACTGGGCAGAAATGGGGGGACGTGAAACTGGGGACAGAGATGGAGGGGGGACATGAAACTGGGGGCAGATGAACGGTGCATATGAAACTGGGGGAGAGATTGAGGGGGGACATATAATTTGCATGCAGAAGACGGAAACTCAGAACGGACTCCGGGCGCTAGTGTGAACCTAGCGTCACTAGTTAAAAAAACGCCTCAAAAACGCATTTTTAGAGCTAATTTTTTTAAAAAAATCCTGGCGGGGGACCCTCAGACCCCCTGTTCCCCTGGAGGGTATTCCATACCTCCCAGACCCCCCGGTAAGTAGGACCCCGCCAAAGTCAATTGCCCAGGGCCCCGCAAAGTCTGGATCCGTCACTGGCGGCCGGTCTCTGCTGTGTTGTATAGCAAAGACCCGGCATTAACGCCCGTGATCAGTGGCCTCGCTCAAAGTGAACGGGTGCCACCATTTTGGGTAGGAAAAAGTTCTGGGTGTCGGAATACGGCAACGCAAATAATTTTTTTCTTTTCCAAACTTTAGATTTTTTGGCTGTCTTTAAAAAAATAACAAAAATTACATAAATTTGTCATAAAATTAGTTCTTCCTTGAGACAAGTTTGAGGTTTGATGGACATTGGAATTTGGGAATTTGGGTCCTTATGACTTTTCCCAAGGGTCAGATCTGGCTCTAGTGGGAAGGGTGGAATTATAACTAGAGAACTATTGGGTCCAGAAGTAAGCCACCTACCCTGCGGCCCGGGCCCCTGAGGTCAGCACTAGAGGCCCGCAGTACGGCCTGTCCTCCATCTTGTCACCTGTCTGGAATTTTCAATTTTCTTTTGAATGAATGTCTTACAAATATGGAGAAAGGAGAAAAAACAAGAATTTTGCTTTCCCATTTCCTAAATTCCTGAGCTGCTCCATCCATAATAGAAAGTTCCTGAGCGTCAGCAAATCTGCGCCAGTAAAATATCCCCGTAAATACTTTTACCATAGGCTGCAAATTCTTTATGAAGAGAACCTTGTCCTATACAGTGGCAGCGCCCAGAGGTGTAACATGAAGCGTCCGGGCACCAGGATACAGTCTGCGGCAGGGCCCCGTATACAATGTAGCATTTATTATACAAGTATCTATTCACATAGTGGAGGAACCTGAAGGGGCCCCTCAGGCTCCAGGAGAGACTTCACACCATCTATCGCTCCAACTGGGGATCTGATGTCTCAGGATGGAATCAAGAACTAGTTCTACATAGTATTCTATTGTATTCTATTCTATTATCTATCTATCTATCTATCTATCTCCTATCTATCTATCTATCATCTATCTATCTATCTATCTATCATCTATCTATCTATCTATCTATCTATCTATCTATCATCTATCTATCTATCTATCTATCTATCTATCTATTATCTATCTATCTATCTATCTATCTATCTATCTATCTATCTCCTATCTATCTATCTATCTATCTATCTCCTATCTATCTATCTATCTATCTATCTATCTATCTATCTATCTATCTATCTCCTATCTATCTATCTATCTATCTATCTATCTCCTATCTATCTATCTATCTATCTATCTATCTATCTCCTATCTATCTATCTATCTATCTATCTATCTATCTATCTATCTATCTATCTATCTCCTATCTATCTATCTATCTATCTATCTATCTATCTATCTATCTATGTCTCATATCTGTATTTTATCTATCAATTCATTTATCTATATCTCTTATATCTATGTTATCTACATAAACTGGAGCTAGTTCAGAGCCATGTGAAGAATCAGTGAATCCAGACAATGCTTGGAAGTGCTGGAGAAATGATCTCTGTGCTCAGCGGACTAGACCTAAAATAAAATAATGTAACAACTCTGCCCTCTCCTGGTGTATAAGTATAATGTATGTGTTTCAAACTTACATCTATCTATCTACTATCTATCTACGGTGTTGGCCAAAAGTATCGCCCCCTGCAGTCCTGTCAGATAATCCTCGGTGTCCCCCAGATAATGATTACAAGCACAAACTCTTTGGTAATATCTTCAGTTATGTTGCTTGCAATGAAAAAACACAAAAGAGAATGAAAAAAAGTCACATCATTGATCATTTTACACAAAACTCCAAAACTGGTGCGGACAGAAGTATTGGCGCCCTCAGCCTAATACTTGGTAGCACAACCTTTAGACACAATAACTGCGCACAACCGCTTCCGCTAACCAGCAATGAGTTTCTTACAAGGCTCTGCTGGAATCTTAGACCCTTCTTCTTTGGCAAACTGCTCCAGGTCCCCCCTGAGATGTGAAGGGGGCCTTCTCCAAACTGCCCCCAAGAGATCTCTCCCCCTCCCCCACAGGTGTTCTATGGGATTCAGGGCTGGACTTATTGCTGCCACTTTACAAGTCTCCAGGGCTTTCTCTCACCACCATTTTCTAGTGCTGACCTGAAGTGTGTTTTGGGTCCTTGTCCTGCTGGAAGAGCCCTGACCTCTGAAGGAGACCCGGCTTTCTCACACTGGGCCCTACATGATGCTGCACAATGTGTTGGTCGTCTTCAGACTTCATAATGCCATGCACACGGTCAAGCAGTCCAGTGCCAGAGGCAGCAAAGCAACCCCAAACCATCAGGGACCTCCGCCATGTCTGACTGTAGGGGGCGTCTTCTTCTCTTTGGAGGCCTCTTTTTCCCTGTAATCTCTATGTTGAGGCCTTTTCCTACTTTTGTCTCCTCTGACCAGAGAACATTCTTCCAGAACGGTTTTGGCTTTCTCAGGTAAGTTTTGGCAAACTCCAGCCTGGCTTATGTCTGTGGGTAAGAAGTGGGGTCTTCCTGGGTCTCCTACCATACAGTCCCTTCTCATTCAGACGCTGACACTGGATAGTACGGGGTGACACTGTTGTACCCTCGGACTGCAGGGCAGCTTGGACTTGTTTGGATGTTAGTCGAGGTTCTTTATCCGCCATCCGCACAATTTTGCGGTGAA